>NW_027526203.1:289672339-290007339 GCF_048455015.1 Haemaphysalis longicornis | reverse complement strand
ATTTTCGGTGCCCAGGAACAACCCTAGGGTCTTGGCACTGGTACACCATACAAAACAAAGAAAAACACTTAAATTAAGACGACAAAAGAAAACGCAAAAAAGAAAAGAAAGGTCTAATAATAATAATAATAATAATAATAATAAACTTTTTCTTTTTGGTGCCCAGGAATAACCCTAAGGTATTCGTGCTGGCGCACCATATACAAGGAATGCATAAAAATAAACGTAAATCAGCACGGCACAACACACAAAATAATCTATATGCAGAAACAATAAAGTAAAAATACACACAGAAATCTAAAAAAAAGCATAAAAAATAATCCCAGTGTTGCAAACTATGGCACTCGGCCAGCGAAACGTTCAAGGCTCCTGAGAAAAAGGACATATTCAAGAAAATACACAATGCACATGATAGAGACAGAGTATACATATAAAATGAAAGTTGGGGTTTTTGAAAAGTTACACTGCAATAAAGTATTACCGAAAAACAACGAGCAATGCCTTTGGGATGTCCCATCTTGTCGAGACCACACAACAAACATAGCAATACGTTTTAAGGGAAAATATCGAAAAAACAATGGCAGGAGTGGAGACATAAATGATCAGACCAACAAATCGTAGAAATAATAATAATGATGAATGAGTCAACCAATCAATTGTAGATTAGTGTGTCCAGTAACTGTGTGCTGGCGCGGAAAGGAAAGTGCATATCTCCGAAAATATAGAAAATAGCATTGGTTAGTCTGAACGAGAATGAGACACTTTGAGACACACACACCGACACACACACATAACCCCCCCACATATGCAAACCAGGCATTGCAAAAACTGCATAGGAACAAGGCACTGGATACTACTCTGGAGACTACAATTGAAAGACAAGAAGGCATGATTTTAGGCACTGTACACTGAAACATGTAAACAGTAATAAGATATTAGCTAAAAATCACGCCACAATGAAAGCCTAAAACTTGCATACACAAGCGAATCATCGACACAATTACCATACATAGACAGATAAACCTAACCCTGGCAGCATAAAGTGTGTGAATGAAAGTTACATACTAGGGCAAGCAAACTACTCCTGGTTTGTCAAGCTACGCAGTTCCTTACAAAGAGCTGGAAAGGGACCATGGAATAAGTACAACCTTTCTGCGAGCATATTGTATAGGTGTTGAATGTGTCCCACGGGACTCTTGACACGGACGGGGGGATGAAACGGTCTAGGCGCCCTGGTGTATCCAGTCGGGGTTCTCAAATTGATGGCACCCAACAACTCCGTACAATCTATGACGCAGTGGACCAGTTTGTAGAAGAATAGTAGGTCTTCCTTGGCCCTCCGGCTGTGTAATGGGTCCATTACAAGCAAGCTGGCGGCATCAACACAGGATCATCTTAACCCTTCGCAGTAGCATACCTGTGTTTTAGTATTGAGAGAAATTTAGTTTGCACTCACTCAATAGCCGCCGCGTTGGACCGACACGTTGCATTCCAGACCACGGATGCGTATTCCAATACAGGGCGACACATAAAAGTATAGAGCTGAAGAAATGTGTCGGGATAGTTGCATTTTCTGGAGACACGATGTTGCCCCTAGTGTTCGCAAAGCACGACAGGTAATCTCATTAGTGTGGGCGGTAAATGTGAGCTTAGAGTCAAACAAATTTCCCAGGTCTCTGGTTAGACACACCCGATTCAGATCTTCTGCCCATATACGATAGGTGAAATTGATGTCATCTGTTTTACGAGTATACGACACCACTTTGGTTTTTGCACTGTTGAGTATCCACTTATTTCTGTTGCACCAGTCCGAAAACGTGATGTCACATTGCAGTTGTGCAAAGTCTGAGAAGTTGCCAATAAATTTGAATATTTTAATATCGCCTGCGTATAGCAAGAACGATGAGTACTGAATTCCTGTCGAAACGTCATTGACAAAGAGTGAAAACAAAAGAGGTCCGAGGACAGAGGCTTGAGGAACACCGCTGGTGGCCGAGTACGTGCTGGAGTACTGCCCGTTACAGTGAACGTAGCAATGACGACTGGTAAGGTAGTCACCCTGCAGATCGAGCAACGGATCAGGAATGTCAAGGTGGGAGAGGTTTTTACACAACAATGGACGGGAAACCACATCGAACGCCTTGCTAAGGACAGTATACCACGTCAAGTTGGCCTCGGTCTTCGACTGCCTTTGACGCACGTTCCATAAAAGCAACTAAGTTTGTAGTGGTCGAGCGGCTACGTATAAAACCATGTTGATTTGGAATAATTTCATTTCTTACTCTATATGTAATGAGGGAATGAATGATAGTTTCAAATATTTTAGAAGCACTGCACAGGAGGGAAATTGCTCTATAATTTTTTACATCTCTTTTTGACCCGGATTTGTGTACAGGTAAATAATCAATCAATCAATCAATCATGTATATTTATTGTGCCCAGGAACAGCCGTGAGGCCTTGGTGCTGGTACACAGATGAATACAGGTAAAAAAAAGGAAAACAAAAATTGAAAGGAAAGAACACTTTGACAGCGTATAAAATAAAAGAGTAGAAAAAATAACTTTTAGAATGTATCTTACAAAGTATACCGTACAACCCACTACAAAACGTGGATAGAGTATACACTACATGCAATGAACACAAACAAAACTGACAGGATACAACAGAATTGGTAATTACATCGTAGCGATGAAACAGAGCATCTGCACACTACTGATAATCGCGCAACCTTATAACAGCAATTCATAAAATGGAAAACAACAAAAGAGTCATATAAACAGCATACTCTCTATGCAGTAAGGCAAGCAGGTAAAAAGAAATTACTATAACTAGAACAAGATCCATTCAGTATGACGGAGCAAAGAAATATTCCATATAGTTCCATGTAAGAGAATAAGAGGGAGCATATTAGCGAATGAGAATTCTGGAAGTGTCTGAAACTGAACTGATTGAGGGAGCTGTTAAAAATATCTACGTCTGCAGAGTAGAAGTTACACGTGCTCTGCAGCCTGAACAGCGGGCAATGTCGGTTACAGGAGCTGAGAGTACGAAAAGGATGACATTTTCTTGTGGTTTTAATAGGCACTCTTAGCTGGAGCTCCGAAAGCAGTTGCACACTGCTAATTTGTCCATGTATGAGCTTAAAAAGAAATAAGAGGTCAGCTGTATCGCGCCTAGCCTTTAGCTGAGGCAGCACTTGCAAGTACCGTGGTCCAGAGTCAAGACGGTGATACTCGTGAGGGAAGCGATGTCTAAGTATGGACACCAGCTTATTCTGCACTTTATCAATGGCCCTGCTGTTAGATTTGCATGTACCATTCCAGACAACCGAGGCATATTCCAGCACGGGACGACAGACAGTGGAGTACAGTTTCAGGAAGGACTTTGCACTACGGAATTCTTTAGACATCCGGCAGACCATGCCCAAGCGGCGGAGAGCTCGCTATTTGATGAATCGAACGTGCGGTGTAAAAGTCAGCTGGTTGTCAAAGAGCACGCCAAGATCAGTTGTCGTCGAGATTCGAGGCAAAGTAACATCGTGAACTGAGTAGTGATAAAGCAGGCAGTCTGCTTTACGCGTGTATGACAACACTTTGGTTTTCGCGGCGTTCACTATCAGTTTGTTCTCTTTACACCAGAGTGTAAATGCATCCACGTCTCTTTGCAAATACCCGCAGTCGCTAAGAGACGAAACTTCCCTAAAAATCTTGATGTCATCAGCATAAAGTAAAAAAGAAGAATGCCTTATAGCAGCTGAAACATCATTGACAAATAAAGAAAACAAAAAAGGGCCTAGAACAGACCCCTGTGACACACCACTTGAAACGCAGTAACAATAGGATTGCTGGCCGTTAACATTTACGTAGCAGGTCCGCCCACGCAAGTAACTAATTAGGAGGTCAAGAATCGAATTATCTATGTTCAGGAGTGACAGTTTAGAAATTAACAATAGGTGACTGACCACATCAAAAGCCTTGCTCAGGTCAAAGTACACAGTATCAAGCTGCCTCCTATGATGAACCGCTTCGGACGCTCACTGCATGAAAGAAACGAGGTTAGTGGTTGTAGAACGTCCGGACATAAACCCGTGCTGTTCGGAAATTAGTATGCCCTTAACACTGGAAGTTAAAACATCGTGCAACACAGTCTCAAAAAGCTTAGACGCCGCACACAGTAGCGAAATAGGCCGATAGTTTCTAGCACTATCTTTAGCACCAGTTTTGAAGACAGGGACCAAGCGGGCTAACTTCCAGGCTGCTGGGAAAGTAGCAGATTGAATTGAATTATTAAATATAGCGGTTAGTATGGGAATCAGAAGCTCCCCATAGGTTTTTAATATTGCGGGAGGAATGCCGTCAGAGCCACAGGAAAATGACGGTTTGAGGCGCTTCAGGGCTTTCCGAACGTCGCCCTCACTTATTCTGGGAACGCAGAAATTAGACGACGCAAAGGAAGAGTTGGACAAAATGTTAACTTCACCCTTTGGAAATACTGAGCTGAAATGATCCGCAAAGGCATTAGCAACGTCTCCAATCGGGTTTCCATTGTCGTCGAGAAGGTTAACGATTTCGGCAACCTTGCCAGCAGATCGAGAGCGAACATACTGCCAGAAACTTTTCTGGTCGCGTGTAGCGCTGAATAATAATAATAATAATAATAATAATAATAATAATAATAATAATAATAATAATAATAATAATAATAATAATAATAATAATAATAATAATCAATCAATCAATCAATCAATCAATCAATCAATCAATCATTTATTTGCGTGCCCAGGAACAGCCGGGGTCGGCCTTTGTGCTGGCGCACGGAAACAGAAACACACGAAACATAATGTACACATCTTTCAAATACAAAATAAAATACAAAATACAAAAAAAACGAAAGGATAGCTTATGTTGAAGTTACGGAATAAAAGTCATTTGAGTGCATGAACTCAAGGATAAAAGACAAATGCAGAATAACAAAAGTTGGCAGTTACGCCAATACAAACTCACAGACATGTTTGCGAAACAGAGTAGGGCAATCATTAAATATATCAAGGTAATCCGAGTACCGATTGTACGTGCATTGCAGTCGGCACACAGGGCACAAGACACGCAGACAATTGGGGTTGCAAAAGGTATCATGTTTCCTGGTCCACTTTAGCGGCACATAAAGACGAACATGCTGTAGCAGCTCACCACAAGACACTATGCCGTGCATAATTTTAAAGAGGAAGAGAACATCAGCCTTGTTCCGCCTGGAAGTTAAGCATGATAGCGTCAATGAAGAGGGCGATCCAGGGTTATAATTACTACTATCGCCAAAGCGATGGTTGAAGATAGATATAAACTTATTTTGGACCCTTTCTACAAGCTTACGGTTTGTTTTGCTCGTGCTGTTCCAGACAACAGATGCATATTCAAGCTGAGGACGACATATAGTTGTGTAGAGCTTCAGAAGAGAAATCGGCTCCTTGAACTCCTTGGACACGCGACAGACAACGCCAAGCGATCGTAGAGCTCTTCGAGTAATTACCTGAATATGTGGAGAGAAGCTCAGTTTACTGTCGAAAGTGACGCCTAGGTCATTAACCTCTACCACACGTGGGAGTAATTCACCGTTGATGTTATAGGGAAACAAGATGTTGTCAGTCTTTCTTGTGTATGTCATTACCTTAGTTTTAGATGTATTAATGAGGAGTTTGTTGCATGAGCACCAATGCGAGAAGGACGAGATTGCTTTCTGGAGAGCGGAACAGCTGGCAGAGTTGGAAACAGATTTAAATATTTTTACATCATCGGCGTATAAAAGAAAATTACAATCATTAAATATTGTCGCGACATCATTTATAAAGATTGAGAAGAGAAGTGGCCCGAGAACTGAGCCCTGAGGGACACCACTGGTGACCTCATAGGAAAGAGAAGACTGTCCATTTACATGCACGAAACATGACCTATCACATAGATAATTGCATATAAGAGATATCATAATAATAATAATAATAATAATAATAATAATAATAATAATAATAATAATAATAATCAATCAATCAATCAACCTTAATAATAATAATAATAACCAATGTTTATTATAGTGCCCAGGAACAGCGGAGGCCTTCGTGCTGGAGCACTCAGAGGGGAATAATAATAATAATAATAATAATCAATCAATCAATCAATCAATCAATCAATCAATCATTTATTTGCGTGCCCAGGAACAGCCGGGGGGGCCTTTGTGCTGGCGCACGGAAACAGAAACACACGAAACACAATGTACACATCTCTCAAATACAAAATACAAAATAAAATACAAAAAAAACGAAAGGATAGCTTATGTTGAAGTTACGGAATGAAAGTCATTTAAGTGCATGAACTCAAGGATAAAAGACAAATGCAGAATAAGAAAAGTTGGCAGTTACACCAATACAAACTCACAGACATGTTTGCGAAACAGAGTAGGGCAACCATTAAATATATCAAGGTAATCCGAGTACCGATTGTACGTGCATTGCAGTCGGAACACAGGGCACAAGGCACGCAGACAATGGGGTTGCAAAAGGTATCATGTTTCCTGGTCCAATTTTGCGGCACGTAAAGACGAACATGTTGTAGCAGCTCACCACAAGACACTATGCCGTGCATAATTTTAAAGAGGAAGAGAATATCAGCCTTGTTCCGCCTGGAAGTTAGGCATGATAGCGTCAATGAAGAGGGCGATCCAGGGTTATAATTACTACTATCGCCAAAGCGATGGTTGAAGATAGATATGAACTTATTTTGGACCCTTTCTACAAGCTTACGGTTTGTTTTGCTCGTGCTGTTCCAGACAACAGATGCATATTCAAGCTGAGGACGGAATAATAATAATAATAATAGTAATAATCAATCAATCAATCAATCAATCAATCAATCAATCATGTTTATTTACGTGCCCAGGAACAGCCAGTGGCCTGAGTGCTGGCGCACGGATAGTTACATGAAAACAAAATGCAAGAAACATATTGCAAGGAACAAACAAGCGACAAGACACACACAAATTGAAGTAGCGAAAATTACAGAAATATAGCACAGGCGGAGCCTGGGTACAGGTAAAAAAGAAAAAAGAAGATGCCTTTGTGGCTCAGCTTATTGTAATGAATACACAACAAGCAGAGAACAAAGTTTGACAGTAAGACGACAAAGACAATGACAAGAGTATAGAGACAAATGATAAGACAAGCATGATAAGTAAACAGTTTCAAAAACAGGCAACTATATTGGGTAAACACAACCGCAGAGAAACCAAATTTCAGCAATAAAAAAAAGAAAAACGAACGACAGAGATATCATAGATGTTTAACATACTGTGTTCAACAGCGCAGTACGGTAAATTGTAAAGGAGCTTTGAAAGATGTCAAGGCGTTCAGATAAGCGGTTGTAGCAATTCTGTATTCTGCGCACAGGAGAATGATTGGAGTTGCGCGCAGCGGTCAAGAAAGGGCGATGCGACCTGGTGGGCCTCTGTGGAACACTAAACTCTAAACAGTTAAGCAGGTCCGCGCAAGAAAGGTCACCATGAACAATTTTGTGAAGAAATGTAAGGTCTGCACGCATACGTCTGCAGGTCAACGAAGGGATGGAAGTAACTATGGGTAAGTCAGAATCAGGATGAAAACTGTGATTGTGATGACGGTGCTTAAATATGGATAAAAACTTCTTCTGCACACGTTCCATTAATTCACAACTAGATTTGGAGATGCCGTTCCAGGCAACAGAAGCATATTCTAACTGGGGGATACATATTGCATTGTATAGCATTAGAAAGGGATCTGGAGAAGAGAATACCTTTGTAATCCGACACACATTTCCAAGACTTCGGAGCGCTCGGCGGGTGATGAGCCTAATATGAGAAGAAAAAGAGAGGGTACTGTCGAAAAGAACCCCGAGGTCCCTAATCTCCTCAACCCTTTGCAAAGGAGCTCCCTCTATACTGTAGGAAAACAGTAGACGATGGGTTTTCCGGCTGTACGTGACAACCTTGGTTTTAGCTGGATTTAAAATTAGACAGTTTTTGCTGCACCAGACCGATAATTCCGACACATCCCTCTGCAAGGCACAGCAGTCCTAAAAACTGCTAATGTGCCTAAATAGTTTGACATCATCAGCATAGAGAAGAAATGAAGATTTTGTTAACACTGTTGACACATCATTGATAACGATAGAAAACAATAGTGGACCCAGCACAGAACCCTGAGGTACACCACTCGTTGCAGTGTAAACACTAGACCTTTTGAAGTTTACATCTACGTAAAAGGATCGGTCATGGAGATAGTTGGACAACAAGGCAACAAGGCTTGCATCAACACCGGACATAGTAAGCTTGTTAATTAATAATTTATGGTTCACTACATCAAACGCCTTACTGAGGTCAAAATAGATAACGTCCAACTGGCCGTTTTCACAAACTGCAGCCGAAGCCTGAGTCATGAAGCTTGCAAGATTTGTAACCGTAATAATAATAATAATCAATCAATCAATCAATCAATCATGTTTATTTACGTGCCCAGGAACAGCCAGAGGCCTGAGTGCTGGCGCACGGGTAGTTACATGAAAACAAAATACAAGAAACATATAGCAAGAAACAAACAAGCGACAAGACACACACAAATTGAAGTAGTGAAAATGCAGAAATAAAGCACAGGCGGAGCGTGGGTACAGGTAAAAATAAAAAAAGAAGATGCCTATGTTGCTCTGCCCGTCGTAAAGGCCACACGACAGGCAGAGCAACAAAGTTTGACAGTAATACAACAAAAACAACGGCAAGAGTGTAGAGACAATTGAAAAAACGAACAAATGACAGTAAACAGTTTCAAAAATAGGCAACTATCAGTTGGATAGACACAACCGCAGAGAAATCAAATTCCAGAAAAAAAAGAACGACAGACATATCATAGGTGTTTAACATACTGTATTCAACAGCGCTGTACGGTAAACTGTAAAGGATTTCTGAAAGATGTCAAGGCGTTCAAAGAAGCGGTTGTAACAATTCTGTATTCTGCGCACAGGAGAATGATTGGAGTTGCGCGCAGCGGTCAAGAACGGGCGATGCGACCTGGTGGGCCTTTGTGGTACACTAAACTCTAAACAGTTAAGCA
Source organism: Haemaphysalis longicornis (assembly GCF_048455015.1). Classification (NCBI taxonomy): domain Eukaryota; kingdom Metazoa; phylum Arthropoda; class Arachnida; order Ixodida; family Ixodidae; genus Haemaphysalis; species Haemaphysalis longicornis. The sequence continues at coordinate 289,998,214 of NW_027526203.1, read as the reverse complement.
GGTCTGCGCAAGAAAGGTCACCATGAACAATTTTGTGAAGAAATGTAAGGTCTGCACGCATATGTCTGCACTTCAAGGAAGGGATGGAAGTAACTATGGGTAAGTCAGAATCAGGATGAAAACTGTGATTGTGATGACGGTGCTTAAATATGGATGAAAACTTCTTCTGCACACGTTCTATTAATTCACAACTAGATTTGGAGATGCCGTTCCAGGCAACAGAAGCATATTCTAACTGGGGGATACATATTGCATTGTATAGCATTAGAAATGGATCTGGAGAAGAGAATTCCTTTGTAATCCGACACACATTTCCAAGGCTTCGGAGTGCTCGCCGGGTGATGAGCCTAATATGAGGAGAAAAAGAGAGGGTACTGTCGAAAAGCACCCCTAGGTCCCTAATCTCCTCAACCCTTTGCAGAGGAGCTCCCTCAATACTGTAGGAAAACAGCAGACGGTGGGTTTTCCGGCTGTAGGTGACAACCTTTGTTTTAGTGGGGTTTAAAATTAGGCAGTTTTTCCTGCACCAGACCGATAACACATCCCTCTGCAAGGCACAGCAGTCCTGAACACCGCTAATGTGCCTAAATAGTTTGACATCATCAGCATAGAGAAGAAAAGAAGAGTTTGTTAACACTGTTGAAACATCATTGATAAAGACAGAAAACAATAATGGACCCAGCACGGAACCCTGGCGTACACCACTTGTTGCAGGGTAAACACTAGACTTTTTGTAGTTAACATCTACATAAAAGGACCGGTCAAGGAGATAGTTGGACAACAAGGCAACAAGGCTTGCGTCTACACCGGACTTAGCAAGCTTGTTAATTAATAACTGATGGTTCACCACATCAAACGCCTTACTGAGGTCAAAATAAATAACGTCCAACTGGCCGTTTTCACAAACTGCAGCCGAAGCCTGTGTCATAAAGCTTGCAAGATTTGTGACCGTCGATCGACCCGAGAAAAAGCCGTGCTGATTTGGTATCACAACGTTCTTGACGCAGGCAGCAAGAACTTTGTGCAGAGCTGACTCAAAGAGTTTTGAGGCGACACAAAGGAGTGAGATCGGGCGATAGTTAGAAACGGCTGACTTATCACCAGACTTAAATATTGGAAAAATTCGAGCGATCTTCCATGCACGAGGAAATTTACCTAAAAGTAAGCAGTTATTATAAATGGAAGTTAAGAGAGGCACAAAAATGTTCCCGTAAGCCTTCATGAGGGCTGCTGGAATTCCATCTGCACCACAGGAAAATGATGGTTTCATCCGTTGAAGGCTATCATTGACAATTTTTTCATCGAACCTAAGTGTGTTAAAATTAGAGTTATTAAACGATAGGCGTTCGTCGTTGCCATCTGGCAGTTGAAAGACAGAATGAAAGTACTGAGCAAAACTGGTGGCAACATCCTCAACCTCTTCACCATCGGAATTAAGCAGGCTAACGTGTTCTTTAGACGCCTTAGAACGGCCGCGTACATACCTCCAGAATTCAGCCGGTTTCTGAGACGCAGCAGCCTCTAACGATTCTATATAGAGCTGGTGGTCACGCCGGTAGAGGATTTTACAAAGTGAGCGATACCCACTAAACTCCGCTTTCCACTTGTCAAGCCCAGAACGCTTGGCCTTTTTGTGGGCGCTATCCTTAAGTTTAAGCGAACTTCGAAGTTCTTTAGAAAACCAGTGGGGAAATTTGGAAGGAACAGGCTTATAACAGGGAATATACTTTTCCACGCCACTTCTGACTATATCGGTAAAACGTCGAACCTGTTCGTCAACATCATTGACATCCAAAACACTAGACCATTCAGCAGATGAATAAAAGTGATACAGCCCAGCATAATCTCCACGCTTGAAAGCATATCGCGGGACTGAATAATAATAAAAAAAAAAAAAATAATAATAATAATAATAATAATAATAATAATAATAATAATAATAATAATAATAATAATAATAATAATAACCAAGATTTTTTATTCCCCTCACCTTCAAAACACTTCCGAAGCCTGTGAACACTGCGTGCACAGAAACACAGCAACCGAAATCACACAACGGGAGAATAGTACCCCCCACTCGGGTCGAAGCCCGGCATTCAACTACTGGGAGCTGTCAAATCACAACCCTTTTCGCAGCTGTACCTGCATCGAGGGGCGCTGATAAGAATAAACGCCATTCGGTGATCGTCTACTTTCATACCTAATGAAATCATTTTCAAGCTGACCATTATCATATATAGCAGAGTATGGTGGTTGTGAGCTCGGCAACTCAGATGAAGGGCTTTCTATCTCTTTTTGGCGGGCAGGCACGGTATTCACAATTCGTTTGCTCCGTGTCCCGTGTCCCCTTCTGTCCCGTCGTGAATTGAGGGGGAAAGCAGAATTCGAATGTTATAGGCTGTTTGTTGCCTGGGCCTCGGGCCCCGTTACAAGAGACGGACTGAAGGCCGAAGGGATGGCGTCAAATTTTCGGGAACATGGACAGGTCGGTCTACATGAAGTTACCAGGCGGCCCATTGTGCGCCGTATTCGACGTTTGGAGTGAACCCCACGGAGAACGGGCGCCGTTTCAAGCGCGGGAGTTTTATGTTGTTAGCTGCAGTCGTCTGCAACATCAGCGTGCGGCGCGATTCACCGCAACTTCAGCAACTTCGAGATCCGTGTGCCGTCTCGCCTCCAAGTCGCCCCCTAACACTTTTCCCCTGTCTGGACACACGAGCGCCTTGCTACTACACTCTGGAGATGTACGTCTGCCGACGTAACAGCAGCAACGCTGGCTCCTGCCTGAAACGGCGATTCGCTATAGAGGGAGAGAAACCCGTGTTCTTTCCGTCTGCGGTGGTTTGCGGAGTCAGCCAATGGTCCGCGGCGTGGCCGTACTCGCCCCGGCGGGTAAAAAGCTCTCCGTAGCATACGCAGCAGCTATCCGCAACGTGCGAAGCAATAAAACTTCATCTGGCATTTAAGTCTGCTTACGTGATTTGAAAGCGAAAGCCTAGCGATTATCAACCACCTGATTATTTGTAAATTCACACCGTAACCATGTAATTTATTCATAATAACCATGTAATCATTCAACGAATTAACAAATTCAAATGATATATCAACGATCTGCTGCAACTAATAACATTTATGCAAAGTAGAGTTGAAACCAACGAGGGAGCTCTCTTTATACAACGAGGGAGCTTTATAGGTAATACAGTTGAATGAAACTAACTTACAGAAAGAAATAACGTTCCAGGTAGCAGCAACTTCGAGAAAACATTCGCGGCTTACTTCGGCAAACGTCTTCAAAATTCCATGTTTCTCTTCACGCCTACTTTAGGCTTACGTGAGCCAGTCGTATCTGAGCCACTGTGCGATTCAAAAACAGTTTTTTCTGCGCAGTAGAAGCTGCGCACACGGGAACAAATCAGAGTTGGGGGGGGGGGGTGTCTTACGAAAAGCAGCTGTTAGCACTGTCTAGCATTAACAGTGGGATATGGATTTTAAAGGGCAGCCGCGGGCTTCTAAGTTGCCGGCAGAAGCTGTAGCGAGGGCGACGCCGGCCAACCCATGGACGTGAACGCGACCGCCGAGGCTGGGCCATGGTTCACCGTGAAAGTTTTTTCGACCATTCTACGAGATCCCCTAACAGGCGCCAGTCCACTGCGTGTTTTCTACGCTGCGAAGTAGGAGCGTCTACGTGCAGTCACCGCGACGGCCGTCACCATCTTCAAGCGCGGACGTTATCATATTCCACCTTCTCCAGACTTCATATGCGCACTACGTGCCCGGCTATAAAATGTTACAGCTATGCGTGGTCAGCTTTCTCCATAGCCGTATGGCGACGCTTCATTTCATCAGAGTAGCAAATGGAGAAGCCGTTAGCTCTAATGAGCTAATAGACTGTTGTAAAAAAATAGGTCGCGGATCTGCTTGCTTCGCTGCAAATGTCGTAGGAAGACGACAGTCGTCTGCCACCGCTGCCACGAAGCTCCTTCTCCGCTCCCCGCTCCACCCCTTACTCTCTTCCCTCCCCCTCCCTCCTGTCGTAATGGATTAAGTAGAAGTGCGTTCAGTGCAATTCAATATTCCCGCTTTCGCTCTGCTCGCGCGCCATCTGTTTGACAGCGCGCATCTTTGTCCTTGTCTTTTGTTTCTCTTCTTTCTTGCGAAATGCCGACCTAAATTCGCTAAAGCGTAACATGGCTTCTTTGTATCCCTTCTAAATAAAACAAATGTGTGTTACTACCGCCACGTTCGGCCTTGAACACCACGAATGGGAGCTCTGTTCTTTACGTTCTAGCTTTTATCTCGCACAGGTTTAACGCGTTGATTTTTGCTTGCCGTTGCAAAAACTAGCGCAATGCACATGCTTAACTATAAGAACGCGGGGACTACCGCTTAAGTGCTGACGTTTTGCCTCAAATTCACCTCAAGTTTTCTTTGCGCTAAATATTGGGGCCATGTATGACTTACGCGACCAGGTTCGGGGTACGGATCGGTTCTGCCTATGTAAACTTCTTTTTAGCTAATTCTTGAAACTTTTTGGCGGAAGGCTGAATCAAGTGAATGAGGGACATACGGGTGGACAGACAGACAGACAGACAGACACACAGACACACAGACAGACAGACAGACAGACAGACAGACAGACAGACAGACAGACAGACAGACAGACAGACAGACAGACAGACAGGCGAACGGACGGACGGATGGACGGACGGACAAACAGACAGACAGACAGACAGACAGACAGACAGACAGACAGACAGACAGACAGACGGACGGACGGACAGACAGACAGACAGACAGACAGACAGACAGACGGACGGACGGACGGACGGACGGACGGACGGACGGACGGGCGGGCGGGCGGGCGGGCGCACTTCGTCTACAAGCAAGGAAAACGACAAGCTCGGATTGGGATAATGCACTCAAGATACCACAACTAACCGAACACTCGCTACATGGGCGTAGCCTAATACCTCCATCGACGGCAGATGCACTGCACTATTAGGCAATCCTGATGTTCAGCTTCGTCACAATGCACTTGAGGGACCAATCCATGCCAAAAAAACGGATATTCGGCGAATGACAGCAACGTTCACACCATTTGACTCAAAAACGTGACGGGCGCTATGGCACTGTGCGATGCAGAACGTCATGCTTGCATGCGTAATGCCACAGCGGAGAAAACACTTTTGTGTGAAATTGTATGCTCGGCATCGTCACTCGCGGAAATTTTAATGTTGGCTGCATAGATTGGTTCATTGAATGCACTGGGGAGAAGCTGAACCACAAGATTGCCTAAAAGTGTGGCCATAACCGACTACCACTGCCACCATAAAATCCTTGATCTTTGCCAATGCAACTACCGCCACTGCCAAAGAGACCGCCATCGCTATCACAACCACCAGTACCTTCACAGACTTCACATCATTATCCCAGATTCATAAAAACCATGCCGAAAATTTCAGATAGGCCGCATCTTACCCCCCTATTTCCACCTTTACCATACAAGCCACGGCATCTCCTCTACATGGAACTGATACGAACCTCCAGTAACTAACTCCTCCATTTGAGAGAAACGAGGCGGCTCACATCGCTGGCCATGATCTCACACTCCGGGCGTTCCCACAGGGGAAGGAAGACTCACGCCCGCCCCTCGATATACCCTTGCATCCTACTTCACTCCACTGAAATCCTCTACCATTGCCGCTACTCTGGTATACCTCTCCGCACTCGTCACTCAGTTTCACAGACGCGCCCATATGAGGACGACGCCAAATCCATATAGTTCTACAATACCCCATCCGTTGCACCATACTCCTACAACTGCCTTACCTGCGGCATCTCGAGATTTACGTATCACCTTGTGTGCGAGTGCCCCACCACCCACACCATCTACCTTCCCAGATGAGTGGGAGAGCGGGATGAGAAGTTGGCGGCTTGAAGACCAGGAATACTTGGCCATTCGGTCCCGAGCAGCGGCGCTAGTCAGGGGCTTCTGAAGGCAGAAAACGCTGCCAACTTTTATTTTTTCTCAATTCCAGCTCCAATAAACGATTCTCCATGCCACCAGATTGCTTAGAGACGTTTGCGTTGAATTGTTTGGGCAATTTGATGTATCCAATCCGGTCCCTTCACCACCCTCCCCCCTTTCGCTTCTCCCTCCCTCACTGCGCTCCGGCGTGATCACTGGTCAGCGCCGAATGTCCTTATTTCTCCTATTTATCTCTACATTCTTTATTTTGTTTTTGCTTGAAGTTGGCAGCATGTAATGAACAATTCACTCATTTACGCTATCGAGCAAGATGAGGAGACCCCCTCACCTCTGCGACGGGGAACTAAACGCAGTAACAGCCGCTTTAGTTGCAATTATGCTGTTTCAAAGCAAGCTTCACTTTCTGTCCGAGTGAAAAATCGGCGCGGCTTCTCAAAATATTCATTTCATTTCATTTCATTACAGGCAAAATGCATTCAACCCAACTCTCATTCCGTACCAAGTCAGGAGTGGTAATTCCGTAAATTTCTTGCCGTCATGTCGTACATAAGTGAGTCACACTATGCGAAAACTTGTTTCTTCTACGGCCTCGAAAATTTTCAGGCCCATTATTTGTGTGTCCAAGCCACACGAGCCCGCCCGTAGCCACCTTACCAAAGGTTCTTCTTACCGCCGGTGCCTTTACTGAGGGATCCAGGTATACACATTCAAGCGCACGTTTATCTCCCGTGCATTTCTCGAAGTCGGCGAGTTTCACAGCTTTATAACCGTAATTCTGCATACGGTGTGTCATGCACATACTCAGTTTTTGGGCTCATCGGCACAACGCAGCCGGTCTCTGTGCAGGGTCACTGCACCACAGAGCTAGGCGCCGGATACGCTGGCGGCCGATTGTGCAACCGGGTACAGGTAGATGAGCCGCGGATGAAAGAGAAACACTTCTCGAGCGTATCGACCCAAACGTGCCTAGATGCCGGAAATCGCGTACCGTTTTTTAAAAGCAGCGTTCGTCAGAGACACGCGACATGTGAATCATTGATATTTTTCGCGCCTACTTATTTTAATGTAGAGATCGATTTTTTAACGTTCAGTCTGAGAAATGGCGCTACCATCGAAAATTGAAAGCGATAATAGCGGAAGCGGTGTCTCATACATTTCGCAACTCCCCACTTGTGCGGCTCCACTGATGTCGCCGGCGTAACGCGAGACAGCGCAGAACAAATAGTATGCAACGGGAAGGAGATTCGAATGCCAGCGAGGAAGCGAAAGGAAAGCCCGGCAGCGGCGTCGCTCGTAACACGTCGATTCATATCGCTCTCTGGCATGCTGGGCGTGCACCACCGCGCGGGCAGGAGCGGGCTGGCCGACTGGCGAGAGCCGCTCTTGAAGGCGCCGCCATTAACGCGACCAGCGCCCGCCTGCAGCAGTCAGCCGGCCAGCCAGCGCACTTCCGGCCGCTGGACGGCGTACCCAACGGCCGCAGGCAGCAAGCGCGACCGGCTTCGACGTAACGGCCGTCGCCTGCCGCTCTTCCTTGAAAATACCTAGCGCGGCCCTACCGAACAGTGGTGGGTACAATTGATCATTTCTCTCGGACACCCGCGTAGTACCCTTTTTTCATCCTTGCAGAGAAGTTGGCGGGTAGCGATATCGTTCCTCTCTCTCGACAACTGTAGTAGATTCATTTCAGTCGCCGTCATCGCAATGAGCCTTTTGATGTCTACTGCATGACGACAGCGCCTAGTCATTAAATACCCTTTATCATGGATAATCCGAATCGATTTATATCCCCAATTTTCTTACTTTATCCCTCCACCGAGTCCTCCGTCTGTCCCCATTTCTAGGAATGTCCATCGCACGCACACTGTTACCCGATAGTCCAGCTCTCGTCGTTCCTTCACATCACCAATCTGGCAAAGCTCCGCCTTTCTCTGTTGGGCCTGGAGACCTCATGCAAAAGCAAATGCAAGAGTTTCAGCAACAAATCCAGCAAAAAACGCAGCAAGAACAACTGCAGCTTGAAGTCATCCTACGGTACCCTCAAATTCAAGCCCAAGTCGTCAACCCTCAACTCCTCTCCGCAGAACAATAATGAACAGCAGCCTAAACAAGACTGTTATATGGCAGTGGAATGGCAGGAGCTTCTCAAACGAAAAGGGTATCTTCTGCAGTTCTACTAATACTCCACAATCCAGAACTAAACCTGACATCATCCTGCTTCAAGAACACAATGGGAAGGCCAAGCTACCTGGCTTCATCTCGTATGAAGAACCCACGGGAAGAAGCACAGCCACTCTAATCAAGAACAACATCGCAGCTACGCACCATATCACACCGCAAGTACGCCTGAAGCACATACTCATAGAAGGCCACCCCAAGTCGGTCACCAAACACGAAGGAGGTTTCTTCATACTCAACGGTTATTTTCGACCAAAAGCGAAGAAACCTTGGGGCCTGGATGATATGTTTACCGAAGCAATTCAGTTACCCACTGCCAAATTACCCTCATCATCTCAGGCGACTTCAATGCAGCGCATCAAACATGGATCTACCATAGGAATTCAGCCCGTGGTAAGGAAATGATCAGACTAAAAATGGACAAACACCTCACACTTCTCACCGACCCTGACATACCAAGCAGACAGGTACCAAGCACAGCTAGGGATACATGCCCTCACCGTGCTTTTGTGCTTGAGCCATTTATACTCAAAATCACATGGAGTTCCCTGGCCGAAAATCTCAGATCAGACCACGATATTGTCCAAATCGCAGTCACATGGACCCAATACAAGACAACCATTGGCGAAGCACGTTACACAAACTGGGAAAAATTTCGAAAAGCCCGGATGACCTCTATGCAGTAAGACCCAGGCTACAGTTGTTTGGCCACCCAACTAAAAAAAGACATCATCAGCCACACCATCGAAATTACCACTACTGAAGAGATTCCCTACATTGACAACCATCTTAGAATTTGGGAAGCTCGCCGGCAGTTGACCAAGCGATGGAAACGATGGCACAATAAAAAACTACGAAAGCGCATCGCGGAACTCAGAGCAAAGGCAGCTGCCTACGCCAATGACCTGGCCAAGGAAAACTGGCTTAAGATATGTGACGAGGTTAGTGGCCGCCTATCCCTCAAGCAAACATCTTCGCCACCTGATTGACCCAGAGGAAGGAAAATTGGAGCCGAAACATGGGATCACCCGCGCTATCAATGCCTACAAGGGCACCTATCAGCAGCTTATGGACAACCTGTCCACACTCTACCTGGGATGCAAAACACCTACATCAAAGACACCACACCGATACTACAGCGGCCTTCCCAACACCACACTGGATGAGCCCACCTCCATGCAAGAACTGAAGGAAGCGCTAGCCTAGACTAATAAGAACAATGCACCAGGCGCCGACATAACGGACGAAGCTCTGTTGAACTTGGAAGACGCCGGCCTCAAATCTCTCCTCCACCACATGAACCGAGCCTGAGAACAATGTTCCTTTCCCTAGGAATGGAGACGCTGAAGTGTTACTTTCATCCAGAAGCCAGGCAAACTACTCACGGTAGAAAACCTGAGACCAATATCCGTCACTTCGAAGAGACACGGCAATTCCCATACAACATGGTTGGCTTCCGCCCACATCTTAGCACCCAGGATGTCCTCCTCCTACTAAAGGAAGACATATTTGACAAGACCACCCGGAACACTTACAGACGTATATTGGCACTGGATCTAAAAGGCGCATTTGATAACGCGCTTCATGAGGGGATCCTTAATACACTCAACAGCACTGACGGTGGTAAACGCGTCTATAACTACATTCGCTCATTTTTAACAGGACGCATAGAGCAAATCAAGGTAGGTGGCTTGGAGTCAGACACCTTCCTGATCGGTCACAGGGGCACCCCGCAAGGGGCAGTTCTCTCTCCACTCTCCTTAAATATAACTCTTCTCCACCTACCCCAGAAACTACAACACATAGCAAACCTCAAGGTTGCCTTCTATGCAGATGACATTACCTTATGGACCCCCGAACGGGATGCCCTACGCAAGCTACAAGATACACTCCAAGAAGCTGCAGACATAATTACCAAACACGTGCATGTCATGGGCCTCAAAGTGCACCTCAGAAGGCAAAACTACTGTTTATGAGGAGAGACAATTCTCAAGAACCTGCAATACAACAAGTCTACTTCACCATCGAAGACCAAAGGTATACCCTACATGCAAGCCAGTCCGGATTATCGTTATTCACATTCAAGCCAACAAAAGATGGGCCAATCAGATCAACCTCCTCAAGCAACAATTAAGCCAATTAGGCCACATGTGATCCGGAGGGTTAGCTACCACTAGACATCGTATCGTGGGATGAGGGAAGCAGACATCCTCCGCCTGGTACAAGCCTTCGCCATTTCCCGCGTAGTCTACGTGGCTCCCTCTTAAAATCTGAGCAAGCCCGACTGCAAACTCTACTCCGGAAAGTTACAAAAACGGCCCTGCATCTTCCAGACTCGTCGTCCACGTAGAGGCTTATGGAGATGGGCCCCCGAACACCCTCGCAGAATTGGTTAACGCTCAGCACGTCAACCAACTGGTTACGCTTGGTAAAACACCTGCAGGAAAGACCCTCTTTACTCAACTCAACCTCAACCCTATCGACGTTGGTGAAGCAACCAGGAAAATACCACCTGCCTGGAGGTCCCTTATTGACGTCCGCCTAATACCGAAAAAAATATGCACCCAACTAAACACAAGGGCTGGCGAGAAGCACGTGCCAAAGCACTCAGCAAGATGCTTCAGTACATAGCAACTCAGAGTAGCCTACACAGACATAGTCCTGGTCTGTGCAGGTAAAGTGGTAGCCGTGGCATCTACTGGGAGCGACAACTCGAAAGTTGCTTCTCTTCGCACCACTATAGGAGAAGAAATTACGACTGGTGAACAGGTGGCCATTGCTCTCGCCGTCATCCAGCACTCCCGTTACGTCTGCACCGACTTGCAAGACGCCCTGCGTGCCTACCTACGTGGTCGTATTTACCCTGATGCTCATCACATCCTCGACACCCACAAACCACCTGAAGGGAAGCGGACCATCAGCATCACCTGGACTCCGTCCCATACTGAGACCGACGTGAGGGATAATGCCCGAGCCCATCACTTGGCACGCGAAGAAGCTGCCCGTGCCATGGTTTAGCAGGACGAAGATCCGGAAGAGCGAATGGACCCACACAGAAAACAAGCGCTATTTAAAAAACACAGGACGAGGCGTGGACGGGACGAGCGCTAAACTTTCAACAAAAAGTTTATTGCAAAACCAGCGCTTATAAACACGTCTGGCTAGCATTAAAAAAGGAGGAAGGAAAGGGAAACATCAAAACGGTGGGCGAAACAAGAAAAAATCCCAAGTGCAGACTGAACTCGCCACAACCATCAAACCACCACGCCGGAACGCACGCCGATCAACGAACGCCCGCGCAGCTCCCCTGCCGTGGTTTGAACCGTGGCGACACCGACCGGAGCGGGCGGAAACTATAATGGCAAACTGTTCGCATGGCGACGCAGTGAAACATCCTCCTCGCGAGGGGCACGATCAAATGCAGAGCATTTCCGGGGGCGCACGACGTTAAGTAGTTTGCGTTACGTTAATGTTGTTGCACTTGTGGCAACTGCTGACGAGAGAGCGCTCGTCAGCAGTAATTTGAATGAGTCAAGGATATAAGGCGCGTTCGTAGCCTCCCATTCTGTGTCGGCTTTGTGGCGCAGTGGGTAGAGCACCATGTACATTGCGTTCCGCCCGCAGGGTCGAGGGATCGAAACCAGGCTCCGGATAGTATTTTTTTTTTATATAGTATAGGGAGAGGGGTGCGGACTACGACTACGGACGACTACGGACGTCAACGCGGGTGACATCGTGAGTTACTGAAATGCTCTGCATTTAAAACAGTGACGTTGCGCCTACGACAAGAAATCCAATTCAAGTTTCGATAAGGCTACAGACGTCCTGCTGACGCATCGATCCCCACACCTTGCTATCTCTGCCGCTTCCACAATTTCTTTTGTCAGGCCCGAGCGGTGAAAATACAAGATGGTTGTTTGGTCGTACAGCGGATGACACGGGTTTCCCGAGACACAATTTTTACAATGGGCAGCCAGCTGGCCGTCGGTGGCAACGCTCCTGACGTTGTTTTTGTGCTCTTGTAGGCGAACGTTTAAGCATCTGCCGGTCTGGCCGATATAGTGTCTGCCACACGACACAGGAATTTTGTAGTCAACGCACCGTCGGCAATTCACAAAGGCGTCTCTGTGCTTGATAGCGTAGAATGGTTTCCGCGCAAGCGTGGGACAGCTCAGCCTGCACAACGCCAAAAGCTTGTCTCGCCCTGTGTTTTTTAAATAGCGCTTGTTTTCTGTGTGACTATGAACCAACACGCCCAAATCTTTTCCCTGCTGAATGGACCCACCACCTCTAATGTGGCCATGCAGACAAAACACAAATTTGGTTCATTCGAATGGTTGCCTGGTTACAATTATACTGACACCCCTTTTAACGTAAACTTGGCTCAAATAAGCTACATAATTACGAAAAAAGGAAATGACCATGCGAGCCACTAGTTCATTTCTCGCAACAGAACCTATGATGTCATAAGCCCTGCTGTGCGATTGGCTGAGGGCAAAAGCAAACGCAATATAGGCAGGGCTTATAAGCATGCCGAACGAGCTATTTGCGCTTAAAAGTAGGGCACATTCTTTTTATAGCAGTAAGAAATGTGGGGTGAACAATTTAAGTTACGAACGAACCCGTAAACACCGAAGCAGTGAGTGCGGCACTTCGCAGGCTCACACCACTAACACACCCGTCGGAACAACAGTGACCAACTGACTCAAGCGGCACGGTCGCACGAGCAACAAGTTACGTGACCATGTTTGTCGAGTCACAGCTTAAGTTTCAGGAAACGATTAGTATGAATCGTAATAAAAATAATGCAGATGTAGACACGGAGCCTCAATACCACCTGATATCCTTAGTCGACGACGCCTGCAGGACCAATGAAAGCCCGGACGTAGAGACCAGGCCCGGTAGATCACCCGAAGTCCTTTATGAATCCAGTAAAGCCTATTCCTCCTCCTCCTCCACCTTTCTTTCCATGATGAGCTCTTTTAAACACGCCTGTTCTCTAATCTACGACGCTCATTGTTAATCCGAAGGGTTGAACTTGTCACCGTTCTTTCAGTGGCTTTTTGGCGTGGCCGATATCTTCTCCCGAAGTGCTTGGGAATCTCATTTTCTGCCCAGAAAGTTAGCGCCGTGATTGCACATTGGTCGTATGCCATCTTTTTAGTGACAGAAGTGACATTCTGTTCATCTGTTGGCCGTATTTATTTAATGTCTCCAATCCTATATACTAATTTCACCCTGATTTATTTCTCGTGGTTTAGATGAGCACAGGCTTCTTGTACAATGTGAGTATGTTCATCAACCCGTTCCAGCATTTATTTACATGAGCCGAAAGGCTGCTTCACTGCTTCGTTTTTAGAAATGCTTTACGCTACGTCACATTTACGTTCAAGCTTATGGCTCAGCTGTAGGTATAAGGCTATTTTTTGCGGGCCTTATCAGTACTAGCTGAACAAGACACTGGTAGCAGCAAATCTTAAGTGGTACCTAAGCAAGAGCCTTTGGCAGAAATTAAACTCTCCTAACAACGCGTTTCTGCGCTGCCTGATGTAATGTTCGTTCAGGCGTTCGTTCGTTCAAGTGGAAAGTAAAGAAAAAACGTATGGCTTTTGAGTGTAATCCGAAAAAGGTTGATGCCATGTTATCATGTTGCATTTCGGTAGCATCAATACTCGTTGTATCTATCAGGCAGGTGAGTAGTATGACACGCGTGTAATCCGTAATCTTTATTGCAATAAAGATTACGGATTACATGGAGCCCAAAGACAACGCCGGAGCGGAATTTCCAGGTCGGCATTAACAATCATACTTAGCGGGTATAGGCCATTCTTGTCTCATCGCCATCGATACTGATGTAATCTTATCAACGTTAAGCGTGCTGTCGCGGTGAGCGCGTGTTTGTGTGTAAACCATCTGCAAAACTCCGGGGTTTTTTTTTTTTACTTTCGCTTAATTTTTTGGGCGTTGTATATAAGGTCCACGTTTACGATTAGGTAAATTCATTTTTATAAAATCTTACCCGCCACGGTGGCTCAGTCGCTAAGACATTGTGCTGCTGAGCACGAGGACGCGGGTTCGATTTCCGGCCGTGGCGGCCGCTTTTCTGATGGAGGCAAAAAGCAAAAACGCCTGTGTGTACGAGATTTTGGCGCACGTTAAAGATCCCCAAGTGGTCAAAATTAATCCGGAGCCCTCCACTACGGCGCGCCTCATCGCCTGCGTTGCATCGGCGCGTTAAACCCTACAATCAATCAATCAATTTTTATAAAATCTTTACTTTTCCGATTGTCGTTCTTTTTTAAATTTCATTCGACCGAGTACCTCTATTTTCGCGATTATAACGATTAAATGAGGTAACTCTGTCAATTATGCATTTTTGTTCAAATGCAGGGCATTACACGGTTAGGGCTTTTGGGGGAGGGGGGGTACTTGGCAAGAATACTACGCATTTAAAAAGAGAGCAAGCGAAAATCAGAACATAAGGGAAGAAACGCGCACGTGGTTATTAGCCTTTTTCACGGACACTATAGTTGTCCGTGCAAACCTGTATTGTTCAGGAAACGTACAAGGGCTTTTGTGAAGTTCATGGTAGAGACTGATGTCCGAAGATTGCCTTTGCCGTGAACAGTCGATCGTACAATCGGCTCAGCTCGGTGGCAAGCACGGAACTCTTTGTTGAATATAGGGGCAACGCCAAAGCACATGCTCTATTGTCTCTAAAGCCGCACACACGTCGCAGCGGGTGCGGCTGGCCATCCTGATGAGAAAGGACTTTGTTTGCGTGAAAGTCAACCTCAATCTCCGGAGTAAAATTGACTGGGATCATGAATTCCCATATAGGAAACGGCGCTGGAGTTGAGAGAACAGCCTATAGAGGAGGGAATTCACAAAGTTAGGTGTATTCCATGGATTTGTGGTAGTCTTATGGGAAAAAGAACGAGGTGCCTTAGTAGCATCGGTCCTTGAGAGCGGAAACGAGATGGCGCATTCTCTGTGGTGGCCGGCAAGAGCAACTGCATCAGCCAAAATGTTACCGATGATTCTACGATGACTTGGCAGCCACTGAAATACAACGACTGGTGAAATACAACTGTTCGGGAAATACAACAGTTGGTGGAATACGACAGCCTGGTGAAATGTTTCTCGAATTTCTGTCACCACTTCGTGGATAGGGCCGCAGCGCAATGCTCCTCGTATACGTTTCAGGGAGCCGTTAGAATACAAAAAAAGTACTAATTTTGCGCAGCACCATCAATAACCTATTGAAGATGTCTGACAATGCCTGCAAATTCAGTAGCCGTCGAGCTTGTGGCATGGGCCACACGGAATCGAATTGTGGTTAAATCTGTTGACCTCCGCACCTGCCGGTATCGATTGCGGTACCGGACCATTTGTGTATACACGTTTCCGGTCATTGTTTAGCTCGTGCAGTAAGAGCATGGCAAGCTGTATCAGTGCCAGAGGTGGCAAGTCGGCTTCAGGGACAAAATGAGGAACACCAAGACCTACCTCTAGGTGTGCCCGGCACCACACCGCCAATAGAGCACGGATGCATTTCAGCCCTGTGCGCAGTGACAATGGGAACATATGAAGAGCGGGGTCACCTTCCAGGGAGCAGGGCAAGATGGTGAGAAGGTGGCCTTGTGGGGCGCCTGGTGTACAGCCGTAGTGTCTCAGTAGCTACGTATATGTTGCTGTATGGGGTGGTTCTAAGCAACTCAAATGATTCCCATAAATGGTTCTCCAGACAGACCACGACACGACGCAATAAAGCGGCGGGTACAAGAAATGTTCGCTGATGACATCATTCAACCTTCGAATATCCCTGGCGTCGCAATCTCTAAGAAAGAAAGATCTTGAGATTTTGGGTAGACTAATGCAAACTTAATCAGGGGACCGAAAAGGACTTATATCGATTAAGGACGTGGCGGATTCCTTGGCTGCCTTCCACGGCATTGCTACTTTACAGGCGTCGATTTCAAAAGTGGCTACTGGCAAGTATAGATGGTGGTGAACGCGGCCGTGAAAAGACCGCTTTCGTGACTTCAGATTAACTTTGTGAGTATAGGGTCCTTCCTTTCCGCCTGTCCTTTGTAGCTGTGCCACTCCATATGGGCGATTTCCCGTGCAAGCCGGGTCAACTTCCCAAGCGTTGTAGTACCACACAAGGGCCGAGCGCCAAGCCGGGGAGTCGCTTTGTACCTATTTTACCGGTAGGTGCCCGGTGCCACCAAGGCACGCGAATGCACATGGTCACTTCCACAGCCACGGTGGACGCTCAACTCGCAACCGCCTGTGCAGGTCGTGCCCTCAGGCTCTTTCACCCCCACCAATGCGGCAAAGTGGCATGAAGTTCTGGGGCCCCGCCAGATGGACAAGGGTCAAGGGTCCCTCTCAAGGGTAAAGGCAGCTTTCCAGGCGTGAAATCCCTTTTCAAGGGTCCAGCACTCGACCAGGGACGCCTCTACCCAGGAAAGAAACCGATGGGTGCCCGGCGTTACGCGGATTCGAACCCGCTACTTCCCGAATTGGAAGAACTCTAAGACATTCGGAGGTGCGCTGCTACTGCACCTGTCCGCTGCCGTGCAGGAAGCGTCGTTGCAGTGAAGCGGACTGACGCCCGCCGTCCAAGGCCCTGGTGGGCGTTAATAGAAAATCATTTTCTCGCTGAAAACAAAAATTACTCAGTTTAACTTTCTGAAATAAATGCCCTTTGTACATCCTTTAAAATGATCCTAAGGCTGTATTTTTACATGGACCGCAACACAGCGCAATAAGCGTCTGAACCTCCGCAATTACGCAAATTTTTCAATTTTTATGTCTTCATCTCGCTGAAACTACCAGGTTCCCGGCTCCCATTATTCTGTCCCGCACTTACCATCAACAATATAAACAAAGTATGCAGCTGCATTGTCTCTAAAAAGATGTCCATCTGAATTGTCTCTAAAAAGGTGAATTGTAAAAATGTGTAAAAATCGCTCAAAAACGCCGCTTTGCTTCACCGCAAAGCCTATTTCAAAATATACTAGCAACTGTCAGTGCATTGTAGCAAGGAAGCGCGACTCTTTTTCTGTCACCTGGAATTATTTCAGTGTGCTCCGTATATTATTTTATTTTCGCAATTTTTTTTTTTTTTGCAACGTAGGTTTTTGTCACCACCGCGATTTGCATATTGTTGTCAGTGACGGAAAAGATTTTTTTCGCCAAATGTCGGCTACGAGAACGATTAGTTTAGGGAATTGATCAACCATAAATTTTTATAGCGTAATCGAAGATGATCGAGCGAGCTCTCTGGGACGTTCGGCGTGGAATGACCCAGAAATAGAATTAATTACCACCAAATAAACCGAGCCCGTTAATTGCATTATTGTGAGTCTTCGTTCTGTACTTGTTTCTTTAAACATTACGACTATCCCCTCCCTTTTTGTCGTACCTTGTCATCTGTTTGCCCTTTCTCGTAGCTTTGAAAATGCGATGAACACGCAACTTTTGTCACCTCAACATAATAATGCTCTCAAAACACACTTTGTAAGGCCAACCAGAGGTCACATTTTATATGAAATGGTCATTTATGGTTGTATGCAACCGTAAACGTTATAAGGTCTCTTGAAAACCGCCAAACAGTCTACTTTTAGTAATGATCTACCAAGCGCCTATTTCAAACTGTTTAAAGGGACACTGAAGTGAATTTGTCAAGCTCCCGGTTTTGCTTGCACTGCGTAGACTGGCTCATATTAACACAGTTTTCATCGTTTATCCTGTTGATAAGTCGGTAATTATTTTATAAAGCGCGACAGAAGAAAAACTACCATGCGCGGTCAGCGGCGGCCGCACCAACTAAAGTCTGTGACGACGGGAGGAGATGCACCTTGATTGGACGATGTCCAAGGTTAGCATTCAAACAAGTTTCGGTTTCGGTTCTGTAAAACAACATGCTTGACATCCGACGGCATCGTTGGATGCGGATTCTCGATATCTCAGTAATCGTCGTACCACGCTTCTGCCATGTTGTCGGCGGTCAAACACCTGAGATAAGCCTCCCAGGACGGCTTGGAATCGTAGCAATCACTAGCCGAGGCCTACGGAGTGGATGAACGCCCTCCGCGTCACCGCAGACGCTCAAATGCCATGCGCTTTTCCCTCATATTTGGAGCTTGCCTCACTCATGCCTGTATCGTAAAAAGCGGGTTCGCACCAAGCCAAGGGTCTGTTGATTCTGGCCTGTGCCCACTGCCCGCGAGCAGTCGGTGCTTATGTCAACAGCACGCCAACTCGCTAGCGCGTCAGTGTCAGCCTGCGCGCGTTCTGTGAACTATTTCGTGGAGCAGTGAACGTCACGGCCCAAAAATAGTGACCTCAGTATAGAAAACATCGGCCGAAAACGAAAAGTCAACTTACAAAAAAAAATGTACCCTTGGGGATTCCAACTTGTGATTTGCAAAATACGATACCTAGCGCACCAGACCACTCGGCCACG
The DNA here is from genome assembly GCF_048455015.1 of Haemaphysalis longicornis. Taxonomy (NCBI): domain Eukaryota; kingdom Metazoa; phylum Arthropoda; class Arachnida; order Ixodida; family Ixodidae; genus Haemaphysalis; species Haemaphysalis longicornis. The sequence continues at coordinate 289,979,570 of NW_027526203.1, read as the reverse complement.
AGCCAGCGCTGCTAACACGGATTATATAAGGTATATAATGTATAACCACTTTACACTTTTATTTATTTTCAGCATTTCAAGCAGCTTAGGTGAATATTTGTTGTATAGCGCTCGCCCAGTAAGCGTCCCAAATTTGCACAATATCTTACATCTACCAATTGCCTTTCTTACACGGAAAAGCGTTCGCAGATGTGTGGTCGTGCTGCTGACCGCTGTGCTTATTCTCCCCGCGCAATAAAGTGCTTCGTACTCCCTAGTTTTATGTTGTACGGTAAAAGTATCAGTTGATTTTATTTCCTTAGTACTACCTATATTGACTTCGCTGACTCTTCTCCCGCCTTCAAGTGGCCTTATATTTTCCTACTAGCGTACCAGTCAGCGAAGCGTCGCATGTGCGCTTTTGCAGCGCTTGTGTGGAGCGACCTTGACTTGGAGCTTGATACAGTGTACAAACTAACGAACTACAGAAACGCACATTCTTCCATTCACAAACGTGTCGTGGCTTCGTTCCAACTGAGCGAACGAATTGCGACGACCCGTCGGCTGCCGGCGGACTAAACGCTGGGCCGACTGACTCAGCCGGAAGGTCGGCGAGCCGTGCAGTAGCTCAGTCAAGCCAAGTCATCTCCTCCTCACGTCACACGAAAACGCCACAGAAAATGGGCGAGGATGCAGAAAGGAGGGCAGCATTTTCGAATTGATTTTTCTACTAAATAAATTCGCGTAAACACGCTCAGAATGGTCGAAACGTGGCCTATGGACTCCGGACTATAATTTGCGCTAGTAATTCCGCAATGTTTGGAAATCACTTCAGTGTTCCTTTAATGCAAGACGTAGGTATGAAGTGCGTCAAGCAGCACATACCAGTGGACAAAATCTTCCTTATATGTTACGTGTGTTTTAAAGCACGTGCGAAATATTTCCGCCGATTGCACGTTAGAACATTGTTATATTTTATGCTATACCAAGGTTGCGAGCAGGGGCTCCAACAAGGCACGGATTCATAAACAGCTTCAGCTTGGCTGTGTTTATTAATAAGTAAATATCTGCTGTACAAAATATACACCGCAGAAGACTCTGACTGCGACACAGGTGATGCACACGGTGGCCTTTAGTCCTTGACGCTGCTAAACCATGGCCGTAATAGTTGGAACTGCCACTGGGGTTTATGGTTTAATGCATCTCTGTTTTCCTCGTACTCTAAGCTACCGTGGAAACTCCATACGCACGCATGTGCTGAAATCCAGTATTCTCGTACTTAGTGTGCTGAACTGATCGCGATATGTTGAACTGGGTGGGTTGCTGAAGAGCAGTAGGCAGTGTCTTCTACATCACTAGGCTTCCTTCCTTCACTGGCTATCTCCAGCCGTGGCCATAGCCGTAGCCGCCTCCTCCGTGGTAGCGGACTCCGAGATCGTAGTTGGCGAGGATCGGCCCTCCGTGGCTCACTTTGTGGACATGATGCAATGACTTCACAAGGAAGGAAGGCCCCGGCAGGGATTTGTGGTAGCCGCCACCGTAGCCGCCGCCGTAGCCGCCGCCGTAGCCGCCACCGTAACCGCCGCCATAGCCTCCGTACCCCACCAATCCGGCAAAGCAGGCACCGACCAAGGCGCCGGTAAGCAGTGCGACCAACTGGAAAAGAATCCATCGCGATTTTTAGTTGTGGTGATTAATGATGACCCACGCACATTTAAAACGATAGATTTCACATAATGTCATGACCAATGAAGGGACAAAGTGAGCGATGACAGCATAGCAAGACCAAGTAAACGCCGGCAAGAAATCATCGCTCTCAACCCGTATACAGGGATCATCGTTGCTGAAACAAATACATACACGTCACTAATTGTGTCGCTGTTTCGTGGTAGAATATCGATTTCTGTAACCATACGTATTATTCGTTGGTAAGTGGTTACCTGAATATTTAACGGGGGAACAGGCTGGTTTTTATGCGCTGCAATCTGCTTTCGTTTTCAAGAAAGATCTGTTTAATTTTAGCCTGAAGAACCCAGGACTACTAAACCCACTCTTAGCAAACCCCGGTACAAATAGGTTAATAAATAAGACGTTCATGGAAATAAGCTTCGCTGATATGTATGTACAGTCATTTGTCAAAATTCCCGCGGCTTTGTAGCTCATCATGCTAACATCTGGGATACAGCCACGGTTCGTATTTCGGCCGTTGAGAGCATCTTCAAGAAGGCTTTCCACTTTTTTTTTTTTCGAGCAACATCTCATCTTTGTAAATCAATGAAGGTCAAGGTAATTCGTCAATAATGCTAGGACAGAAGTTGAAATGCAAATTGATTTCCCCCATACTTGAACACATTTCTAAACCTTCCTCTTCGAAATCGCCTCCGGTTGCACTCGCCCTGTTTAACTTTAGCCATGGAATGCAGCTACGGGCGCCTAGCGAAATCAAATGCGACCAAGGTTCGCTTACCACGACGCTCCCCGGAAATGTGGCTCCGCCCGTCACAGCTCCGTCTACCATCCGCAAAGCGGCCACGATCGTGAAATAAAGTTCAGCTTCTTTCACACAAATATCGTCTAAAAGGTGCGAGAACATGCCGTGGTACGTCTCGTGCTAACGCCTTTTAGAAGCACACTTCTATGTATCCTTTCCCTTCTTGCAAATATTTAGATATGAGACATCAGGAGCACAACACAGAACGAAAGCAAAAAAAAAAAACAAAACAAAAAACAGCATACAAAGCTCAGGTAACAAAGAGAGCGGTCAGCTTTCTCTCTCTGTCCCTTGGAGCTTTCTCTCTAACATTCTTTCCCTCCCTCCCTCCCTTCCTACCTTCCCTTCTCTTTCTATCTCCATCTCCCCTTGTATCCTGCTTTCGGTAGTGACACAATCCTAAGCCACGACTGTCCGGCTCTCGGTGGCCACATTGGGTTCCCGGCAGCTGCTCGACCGACGCTTACCAAAAGCTTCATGGTCCGGCTTGAAACTTCAGCGAAAGCAGGCCCCGAATGACGAAAAGAACTGTGGTGAACCCCTTATATACGCGGCACTAGATCCTGAAATGAAAACAAAAACATCCTGCGGACGACGGAACTGGCCGTTTCTCCGCCGCAGTCCGAGACGCGTTCTAATTCTTGCCGGTACTTCCTTCGATCCCGCGATAGAAAACGATCGAGGAAAGACAACAATCGAACGATTCGCCAACGCGCACCCTTGTTCTGTGCGCCTTCGCAGCTGCCCGAATGGCCGCCAACGGCTTTTTCTTGTTTGCCTGTTTTCCTTCCTAAACCCTTTCCCGGCCGTTCCCTTGGAGAGCCAGTCGGAAGGCAAAGCAGAGCATGCGCCTACTTTTAGACCCGCTATGGTTTGGGCGCCTCTCAAATAATTCGTAATGGTATCGCTGATGAGGCTGTCCGTTGTGCAGGGAAAACGGCTGTCTTAATGGACTTCCCTATTTTGTACGCGGCTACCATCGAGCGAGAAAGATTTAAATAGGCACAGCCGCATCTCCCTAAACGCGGAGCACTGATATAAAAATAGCTGGTATGAATACGCGCAAATGTCGGCTAAACTCAACATATTTACGTCATATTCTCACACATTTTCCATTTTATACAAAGTCGAATTTATATAGAGTGGTAAGATGAGTGTGAACGTTTATGTTTATTTCTATTTTATTTTTTGTGTGTGTGATACATTTTTAGGCATGATGAAATTGGCAACACGTTATTCGGGATTTTTTGCTGCACAGCGGGAAGTGGCCGTCACTATGTTAAAAAGGCAGGCGTTGTAGATTAGTTTGTAGATAGCCACTTTGCAGTAACTAACTTTTAATTACCAAACCAAATCTATCATTGAGAAAGCACTCACGCAGCAGCTGGGAATAAGGAAATGTACGTTTCGTTGTTTTTATTCGAATTTGCTTGTAGCGATAGAAAAAAGTTCGTATTCCGATGTTCTTTTATTTCTAGTGCACTGTATAGACCATGGTTGGAGGGGGAGTGCACCTCGCGAAGGTGGAGGGAAAGCGGCGAGGTGCGTGACATTATGTTCCGAGATGGGCACAAGCCCGGGACTTCCGGTGCGATGCCGACCGTTAATTAAACGTGTTGATATGCCGCGCTCCTGATTTATTTTATTTTTTCTTCGAAATACAGTCTGTTACAGGAACAGAGACTGAAGGATTAATCGCCTGACGAGGACTCTGCCCCTCTTGCCGTTCAACAGCCATGTGTGTACATTTTGCGCAAAAGAGAAACAAAAACGAGATAGACAGTTTGGGTACGTGTACAAAGCAAGTTTGCAAAAAACTAACAAAAAATGTAAATACATGTATAAAAATTTACACCATCTTCCCGCGAGGGGAACCATGGGTAGATGCGACGCATCGTGGGGTTTCCGTTGCGTTTCCGTTATGTTGTTTCCATTTAGCGTGTCAATTTGTTGTTGTTTCCATTATATTACGTACGGTTGCGCCGACCATCGCGATAGCAGGCCTGATAGTCTCCATTCAAATCAACGGTGGTCATCGGATGTCATCGGAGCGGCGGAACGACTGAGCGGAGCGGCGCAGTTACCGCGTTTATATGTACCGCGCGTTAACGGTGAGGGGAATGAGAGAGAGCAACGCATGCGCATGTGTTAGATGTTTAACCGAGTGCTAACACGCGCTGACGCACAGCTGGCACGGCGACGGGAGCGAGCGCTAACACGCAGATGGCGCTGCGGTGAGAGCGGCGTTAGCGCGCAGCTGGCGCGGCGAGGAGAATGGGGGAGGGATGCGGACTACGGACGACGGAAGACGCTGGAGGGACAAGGCGAGTTAAAGAGATGCGTCGCATCTAAAAATATAAAGCAAGTTTTAAGGTAAAAGAACATCAAGAAAGAACCACATGCACAATATATACGAGCGAGTTCACAATATAATATAAAGCAGCTGAAGCAACCAATGCAAAGAAATGTTTACAACTGTTCAAAGAGTTACGCCAACAGTACACGCATTTCCTCGTGATACGGCGCATAACTATACAAATATGTACAGTCATGGACAAATGAAACGCGAACACAAAAATATGAACGAGAACGCACAAATAGCGCGATGTCATTCCATGCAAGTAAAAAAGACGCAGGGTTTAGTTACAAAAACAAAGTCGGGAATTGTGGCTTCCCTGCAAATATACCAACAGCACTCCATTATTGCACCTTTGCGAACAGTAATTTTCAGTTTTGCGTGTTCTGGTTCATATCTTTGTGTTCTCATTTCATTTGTCCATCACTGTACACCGTTTCTTATGCACGGTACTGCCATTCACAAAAATAAAGGAAAATCTAAGCCAGATAATGTCAACAAGAAATGATAGGCAGTATCAATTGGTATAATAAAGACCTACTGACTTCAATGCATTTTTGATAGGCTGATTATACGTACTTACTGAACGCGTGAAATCTATGTTACCATCTAACTGATTAAGTATAAAGAGTGTTTGGTACGCAGTTGTGTGTTTCCCATAATTTGTCCTGGTTTCTGGCAATCGTTATTTATCTTATTGAATAAAGAGAATCGTGCTCTACGCCCGGCATGTACAGTTTATTTTGTTGTGTGTACTGAAGCAGTTTAAAATAGTAAGGCTGGTCGGCTTTTAATTGGTCGTGTTTCAAAGACAGAGGAGATGTTGGCAGACTCTGGTAGTTTCCTTGATAGTTTTCAAAACATCAAGGTATTTTTTTTTGCAGCACAGATATTTTATTATAATTGCCTGACGTCATTGTTCCCCATACTAATAATCCATAACAAAGCTTGGAATAGAACCAAGACCGGTAAAAAAGTATATTTTATCCAAAGTGGAATTAAGGTCGTTAACTTGTACAGAGCGCCAACTGTTCGAGCCAAATCTATTTACACGTGTTCAACGTGTCCTTTCCATGATAGTTCCTCCTGAAACCGCACGCCAAGGAACTTTTGCTCTCTAACCCTTTCAAAAAGCTGAGTAACTGTGAAAGTAGAGATTAATGGTTTATTTATAGGGCGAAATATGACGCACGTGTTTTTTTGGCATTACATTGTAACCCGTTATCATTCAGCCAATTTGACAGGCGTCGCATGTAATCGTTAACGTTGCTTTCAAGTGACCTAAGCTTATTGGACGTGAAAAAGATATTAGTGTAATCTGCATACATTAATGAGTTGTGGTGAGAAAGTTATCGAAACAATATGATTTATATATGCAAGGAAGAGGAACGGTCTAATATCGAGCCCTGGGGGATACCCTGTTTTAACATTAATTTTGAGTACATTGCACCATCAACATTCGCAGTTTGGTAACGATGATGCAAATAGTACTGAATAAGTTCAAAGGAAATTCCACGTACACCATAAATAGACAACATTTTAAGCAGCAGGTTATATTGTATGGAGTCAAGGGCTTTCTAATGTCAGAAACAGCCCAAGGGTGCATTTTCGATTCTATATTTTAGCTATTATTGTATCCTTGATAAGAAGCAACGCCTGCTCAGTTGAACGCCCTTTTCGAAAGCCGTATTGGCTATCTACTATTATCAAATGAAATCGTTTATTGTCCTTTCTTTTACAAAAGGAGGGCACAACCGCAAGAAGCTACTGGTACAAGCGGCTTGACAAGGCGGCTGCTACGGTTTCCGACAAAAGCAGATATTGCCGCGAATCATGCATTAGGTTTTCTATGTTTTGTTTTTTCCGGCAGGCTGGGCCTGGCTGTGTTATATGTGGGCCAAGTGAAGCACGTGTTCTATTCCTTATTTTTTATGCCGCACGTGTTATGTGCTTTGATAGGGAGAGTGTTTCGAACTAAACGTCACCAGCCTAAAATAATCTTCTTTGATTTACAGTGTTCTGGAGGAAATTCGACGGTGCGGGAAACACTCGCGCCAAGAGATAAATGCTCGCAGAACAGACGCCGCGGTATTCGATTCGCCGACACTCGCCTGTGCAGGTCACTTTGTTTACTGCTGTTGACCGTATGCATGACCGTATGCGATAATATTCACCGTATGCGATAATATCATGGCTATATGCGATAATATTGCATTACACATCTTGTGGACCAACCGAAACAAAAATGGCAGCATCTCCCCTCCGTGGATGATGGCGAGGGTGCTGAGTACGTGGACTCGAAATGACATCCAAGTTGCGCCCCGAGTGACATCCGATTTGCGCCTCGACCGTCGTTTGATTTGAGCCGTGAGTTGCACCTTGATTATTCCCTAAATGAAACTGCAACTCACGGCTCAAATCGAATTTCGCTTGATTTTCGCTTGATGGTGGTGTGCGCACGGATGGACGCGGATGGACATTGGGAGGTCCTAAGGTACTCCGCACCGTTACAGGCGAGGGAGCAAGCCGTTTGACGCTCGGCTGCTAACTCACGGTCGTAGTCCAATGGGCAAGACGACTGACACTAACTCTGTCTCGTCTACCAGACACAAGCTCGAATCCTGCCGGTGCCTGTGGGATTTTTTTGCTATTGTAAATGCTATCCACATGGACGCGGGCGGACGTTGTGCGGTCCTAAGGTACTCCCCACCTAAAAAAATTATACCGTGTCTACCAAAGAAGGAAACCGCCCGTAAGCACAAACTTAATTCGTTTGCTGAGGTCGCGGCGTTGGCGATCTACATGGGCCGTTCACTACCTGCCTTACCAGCCCACCCTGTAACTAGGCCACCCTGGCTGTACCATCAAGTGACCAACAACCGGAGCTCACTAGACTCCACCATCGGCCGACCGGAAACGCAGACGCGCATCCTGCGGCCCCATTACTGGCGGCGGGGAACCAGCCCCAGGTTGTGGAAGCATTTGTGGACGCTGGGGCCCAAGGCGGCGTTTTAAGTGCGGTGATCAAATGTCCCTCTCATTCAGAAGTGAACCAAACTGCGTTTATGAAACACTCCGCACATTGCCTTCTATGCTGGTGGAGCTCACAGCCATCCACGACGGACTACAGGTGCTAATACCGGCCCTTCATCAAGCCTCTGGACGTTTTACTGCACGCATTTACACGGATTCAACGGCGGCCATACGGGACTTGTGGCGTGTAGCCTCAAACTCGTCTGTCTCAAGAGACCTTCATAAACTACTGGACACCTACCCCTGCCCTCTGCGACTGTTGTGGATCCGGCGTAATATTCTCACCGCTCATATTGCGGCGGATAGTTCCTGTCACTTTACGTCGGTTCCACGACCACTATACCCTTTGTGACAACTGGCCCACATGAACAATTTGTTCAACTAAAGGAAGATCTGCGTCGCGCCAAACGCGCTCTCATCCCACCGTGTGGAACAGACCTTCCAAGTGGGCTCGCTCGCTGGGAGGAGGTACTGCTGGGCAGACTTAGAGTTGGGGTGGGCCTTTCTCCTGCGGTAACCCGGGCGTGGCCACCGCGATACCATGCCCCATTTACCAACAACTGCCCCTACTGTATGGCTCCTGCCGAAAACGCCGACACAAAACACCTGTTATGGACGTGCCCTTCCCTGAGTGCAGCGAGATCCCGACACCTTCGCGGAACAGGCCTGCGTCGTGGGAGAACCCCCGATCTTCAGCGATGGCTGTTGGGGCCCCACCACTTCTGTCTTCTGGACTTCCACCGGGAAACGGGTGCCAACTTGTACCTTTAAAGCTTTATGCCAATGGGCATACTATAGCAATTAAAAAAGACTGCCCAAAATAACACCCTCAAGAATTTCAGATAGCGTTGGTAGCACGGAGATTGGATGGTAAATTGATGGGTTTTCTGGATCACCTCCCTTAAATATAGGAGTGACTTTTGCAACTTTTAACTTTTTTTGGGAACACACCAATCTTTAAGGTAAGGTTTATTATGTACGCCAGAAGTTCGGAGATAAACGGTGGAATTGACTTTATCTCGGACGGCCCGATGTCATCAATTCCTGCTGCAACGTTTAGTTTCAGCTTCCTTCTCAAAGATTCTATCTTCATGGAAGCGGTACGCCTTAAAAAAATTGACTCAGAAACACATGTGGCAGATGCCGTATTTTCAGCATCATCGTTACTGTTCCAGCTGTTACATGAACCTGTGTTCCCAAAATCCGAAATCATAGCATCAGCTACGGCGTCGCCACATACACCCCTACGAGCTAGTGTAATTGTGGTCATTTTGTGATAACTTTTTTTTTCCCGGTTAGCCTGTTGACCTCGTCTCACACAGTTCTCGGGTTTCCCTGTATACATTCAAACCTACTGCAGAAATGTTGCTCCTTCGCTTTCTGAAGATCTAATGTCAACACATTTCGGTATTTTGTATATTTTGTAAACAATACAGTATCGTGATTTTTCAGAAACTCATGATATAATTTGTTCTTTGTTTTTTATTCGGGCGTATAGGATTGAGCTCATCCCCGCTGCTAATTATTCATCGAAAATATACCCGTTCGTTATTTACGTGTTCGTTTTTAGCAGAAGAAGGTTGTAGAAAAACAAATATTGGTAAATGATGGCTCAAGTCGCACTAGCACACCACTGCGAAATTCGTGTGGGTGCATGTTTGTTGCCCATATGTCTTGCAGAGTAGCACTGTGCGTAGTTAATCGCGTGGGCACATGAATAACATTTGCAGCATCATAATACACAACAGAGCATTCAGTTCTTTCGCATAGATATCACTACGACACAGATCAATATTAATGTCACCTCAGACAACATAAGAATAATTTTCACATATTAAAGACGACAAGAACATCTCGCAAAATTCTAAAAAGTGTAGCTTTTCAGGAAAGAATGTGTGGAAATCGCTCAGCGAATATTTTATAGTTAAAAAAATAATAGCGGAGTTTTTTTATTTGTTGTTCAACACAACAGACGGAGTGTTTTAATCAAACCAGTAGATGGAGCTGGGAGTGCACAGGAAGTAAAATGAAATGTGAGTAAATGGAACAAAATTAAATCCTTGGGGAACTGCAGAATGGATTTAGACAACACAGGCGATTAAATGATAATTTGTTCGTGATAACACAGTGCATTGAAATTGCGAAATCACAGAATAGAGTCTTATGGATTACGTTCCTGGACATTAAAGGAGCATATGACAACATAAATAGAGAACTGCTGTGGAAAATGCTGAAACTCCAGGGATTAGATGACGAGTTAATGCAGTTGCTTATAGCAATTTATAAAGATAATTGAGTGCACTTGACATGGGAAGGGCTGAAATGCGCACAGCAGGTCATCACCCATCGGGGACTGAAACAGGGATGTCCCTTGAGGCCAATGCTGTTTATGCTGTACATGGAAGGGTTAGAACTAGCAGAAAGTCAATTAGGGTTCAAGCGAATGCATATGTTGCAGGGCGAAGTAATACAACAGCCTATTCCGGGAATGCTATACGCAGACGACATTGTTCTTTTAGCTGATAACCAGCTCGCTATGCAACGGCTCATAAATATTAGCGGTCAGGAACCCACTGACCTCGGATTACATTTTAGCGCAGAAAAATAGCGAATAATGGTCTTCAATGACAGTGGCACTGCCGCAGTGTCAATCCAGCATGTCGAATTACCCAGGATCAAGGAATATAAATATTTGGGAGGGTGTATAAATGAAGGGGATAACTACTTAAGAACCCACGAGGAGCAATTCAAGGGCAAAGTAAAGCGAAACGCAGCTATCATGAAGCATAGAGCTCTGTGGGGCATAACAAAAATGAAGTACTGAGAGGAATGTGGAAGTGAGTAATGGTTCCGGGTCTCACACTTGCGAATGCAGTACTCTGCTTAAAATCAAGCGCTCTAGCAGGATTTGAAGTGAGCCAGAGAACGGTAGGCAGTTTGGCCTTCGGAGCGCATGGAAAAGCAACTAACGCAGCAGTGCAGGGAGATATGGGCTGGGCGTCGTTTGAGGTTCGAGAAGCGCAGAGTAAAATATGTTTTGAGAGGAGGCTGAGAGCAATTGATCAACGTAGGTGGACAGCTTAAGTTTTTAGGTACCTATACATGAAAAGCGTGGACACGCAGTGGCTAAGGAAGACTAGAAGGCTAACGATGAAATACGGAAAGAACAGTGGGGAATCCAAAACAGCCAAGGTAACCAAAAAAGAGACAAGGCAGATGGAAACGAATAAATGGAGGGAAAAAATGGAAGCTAAAACGTCGTTAGAGATGTACAGGGCTGAGAAATTAGACATCACAAATGAAAATTTCTACGATAATTCCAAAGGCAGGGCTTTGCTTTTTGAGGATAGAGCAGGCTGCTTGCGAATACTGAGCTTTGTGAGGAAGTGTACACAAAATGATGGGGTATGCGTGGTCTGCGGAAAATAAATAAAAACTATAGACTGTACATAGTGTTAGAATGCGAGGATATCCATCCAAATCTAGAAGGAAATGTTCGGCTTCCAGAAGCCCTAGGATTTAAGGGTAGCACAGAGGCAGTTAACTTCAAGGCTGTCGAGGCGACGAAAAGGAGATTAGAATGCTGGTGGACGAAAAGCAGAGAGGAGAATATTGCCTAGGACAGCTACCACCTGTAAAAGTATTTTGTGCGTAATAAGTTTTTTTGTGCCTGCCCTAAGAGCAGCGCAAGTATTTTTCAAATTCAAATTTATTCAGAAAAGTACAATAGTGTATTAACATTGGGGGAATTCACAGGAGGAGATCCCAAGGTTTTCGAACGGCAGGCGGGACCTCCTATGCTAGATGTTTTGGAGACAACAAGTTGTGAGCACAATACAACCAGTAAGTATCGCAGACGTTATACAAATCTTATAAAACATCGTTTAAGAATGGGATATTGTAGAAAATACAACACATTGTGGAAAAAACTGGAAAATTGGAATCAGTGGACAACAGAACAAGCAGGTGAAGATGTCACACAAGTAAAATATTTCTAGGAGTTACTGGTGAGTAGCTAAGAACATTTTCAATTTTCGTTTGAAGGGTTGAAGTCACCTAACTTCCTTTATTTCCAGTAGTACGTGGTTCCAAAAAGAAACAGCAGAAAAAAGTAGACTAAATTTGCCATAATTAGTTCTTACCTTGGGCAATAACAAGTTCTGATGGGAGGAAAATCTAGTGCAATTCGGGTTGGTTAACATGTGGCGAGGGGAAATCTCAAGATCCAAGAGGCTATGCAGCTCTTCAAAAAACAGAACTCCAACACTATGCAAATACATCTTTGGCAAAGGTAATATATTAAGTTCAGTAAAGATAGGAAGCTTGATTGATTGATTGTAGGGTTTAACGCGCCGATGCAACGCAGGCGATGAGGCGCGCCGCAGTGGAGGGCTCCGAATTAATTTTGACCACCTGGGGATATTTAACGTGCGCCGAAATCTTGTACGCACGGGCGTTTTTGCTTTTCGCCTCCATAAGAAAAGCGGCCGCCGCGGCCGGGAATCGCACCCGCGACCTCGTGCTCAGCAGCGCAACGCCTTAGCCACTGAGCCACCGCGGCGCGTAAAAGATAGGAAGAGATGGTGACATTTTTGGGGAAAACGTTATTATACGCATTGTTTGTTTTTGAAGTTTTTCTAATGATGAAAGGTGATTTTTATACGAACGACCCCACGATGTGATGCAGTAATTCAAGTGGCTATGAATAAATGTATAATATAAATCCAACAGAGTTTTCGCACTGAAGTACACTCTAGCTCTAAGAAGCGCTCGAATGCGAAATGATATCTTTTTGCAAATGGAGGAGACATTGCATTGGAACCTTAGGTAAGTGCCGACAATGACACCTAAAAAGGGCGTTTGGTTCCGCAGTAGAATGGTATTGTGACCTATACGAAGGCAAGGATTTATTTGTAATTTTTTATTCGGGGAGTGAAATATCATTAGGGACGATTTGGACGAGTTAGTAGATAGTCTGTTATTAGCACACCAATTTTCAAGGAAAGATAAGTCATTTTGCAAATCAGAAATTAATATCTCTGCATCAGGATTGTCTGAAAAGATGGTGGTATCGTGGGCGTATAGAATGCATTTCGAGCGTGTGAGGCACTGCGGTAAGTCATTTACGTAAGTAAGGAATAAAAGCAGCCCTAAAACAGAGCCTTGGGGGACGCCTTTCCTGTTATAAGCAGAGGAAGAAAAGGTGCCATTGACGCAAACAATTTGCCGCCTATTAGACAAGAAGCTTTTCAACAGTTGAAGTGGCGGTCCAGCAGCCAGCTATTCCGTGTAACTGAAGTTTAGTGAAAAGGATATCGTGATCAATGCTGTCGAATGCTTTAAATAAGTCAATGAATGCCGAGCCAGCGTAATTTCTTTTGTCAATGAATAATTTAATGCTATCGACAAAACATGGCAAAGCTTTATCTGTTGAAAGGCTTGGTCGAAAGCCGAATTAATTGGGAGTTAGTATATTAAACTTTTTATAGTAGTTATACAGTCTTTTTTCGATTAACTTTTCAAGCACTTTGTCGAGAAATGGAAGGACTGAAATCGGTCGATAATTTTCTATTTGATTCGGATCGCCTTTTCGGATCGAAGAGTGTAAAATATAGGTATATTAGTTTCTTTTTAGTTTTTTTGGTAAGGTGTCGTGTCATCACCCCGCTACAAAGTGGATATCACTATCAATTATCATCATCATCACCATCATCAAGTGTCTGGCTTGTACTCAGAGGGAAACGGAATGTCGTATCTGGGAACGAAATGTCGCATCAGGTTGTAGGAAAGAGCCGTGGACTCGGTTGAGCGGGTGCGTCTTCCTATATTTATTGCTGATGCGTAGACCCGGCCTGAACTGGGAGCGGCGAAGACAAGCCATCACCCAGGCGCGCAGTCGCGTCCGATCTGCCTCGTGGCAAAGCTGACGCCCCAATCCCCAAATCGCTGATGATGATGGTGCTCTCGCTCATGATCATGATAGTGGCGCTGAATGCCTATGGTGATGCGCCACTACGAGGTGAAGGACAGACTAATCATCATAATCATCATCGCCGTCGTCATATTGGGTCTTATTTCCCAGAAACTGGTGTGGTTTCACGAATAAAAGCTGCCTAGCAGCTTGACAAAGCCCCGGAAACCATACACATAGCAATAGCAACAAGCATATAAATGTGAAAACAAATTAGAATCACTTATTCATGGAAGGTAAAACAAAAAGCCTTACTTCAAAACTTGCACAAAGTACTAGCGACAATGAAACACAAAGTACAGAATTTCCCAAAATGTGCATCTAATACGGTGCATCTACATTCCCCATACATGTAAAACAAAGAGTAACAATAACAGTGACGCGTTCTGGCATTCACAAAAAGAGATAGAAATGCATACATTTGAGTAAGAATACGCAGACAAAACAAATCTAAATTACAATGTACAATTTCATGTACAGCAGAACAAAAACTAATATTTTAGTGCGCCTGAGGGAAACAGCTCCGTAACTCTGTTTTGCTGGACCTCCCTGTATGCGTATATTATGAAGTATTAATCGGAGATTATGAGAAAACGACTTCCACTTGTAATTTGTTCGTAAATGAGTTTGTGCCATGAAGCCGGATTTCGTATGTTTACTACAGTGTGTTGATATGTCTGTCCAGCTAGTAATGCTAAGAAAGAACCCGTGTATGTTGAAAAAAGTATTTTCTGAAGTAAACTTAACTCATAAAGACGGTCAATTGTGTTAATATTATAATGTTTTGGTAAGAGAGGCTGTGTATTGGGCGTACGTTTAATGTTTTCGATATTTTCGAAGATCTTCTTTTGAAGAACTAATAGCTTATATTGCTAGTGTGCGTCACTGTAGAACATACTAAGCTGCAATAACTATTGTGCGAAAAAAAATGCGTAATATATTTGTAGCTTAGCTTTAAAGGGATCATGCAGACAAAACACCGCTTTGGTTCATACGAAAGGTTGCCTCGTTAGAATCCCATTGTCACCACTTTTAACGCACACTTCGCTCAAATAAACTATATAATGAGGAAAAACGGGAATGGGCATGTGACCCACTAGCCCATTTCCCGCCACAGAACCTATGATAATGTCATATGTGCCCAGCTGTGCGATTGGCTAAGGCGGGCAAAAGCAAGCGCATATTAGGCAGGGCCTATAAGCTTGCCGAACGAGCTTTTCGCGCCTAAATGTAATGCATATTCATTTTACAGCAGTAAGAATGGTGCGGTAAACAACAGAAGTGCCGAAAATACACGTAAACGTAGAAGTACCGATGCGCACTGCTGTAGGTTACTGGGCGCACTATGCATGTTTTAGCTGCGCAGCAGTCCGCCGCTTTGAAGTTGTCTTATACAACACTGGTCGATTGGTGTAAGCGACGTTGTCTCACCTGACCCTGCTTGTCGAGCGTACCCCATGTTTCACAAAACAATTACTTTCTACCTTAACCAAAACCAGCCGCGTCTAAATACGGTCAAAAAAAAAAAAAAAAAGCAACGGCAGCCAACGGTTCGGTTCGTGGCTGAGTATCGTAGCGCCATCTGGGAGGACTAACGGCAATCAAGGCTGCAGTGCCGAATGATGCAGTGGAACTTCGTTTTAATACGCGCCGTTATGACTTCATTGCAGACGTAACGCAAACACCCGATTTGGCGGGAGAATCAAAATCTTAACCTAAATCCAGGGTGTCGAACCGGAAGCGAACCGAACCGAAAACCGGAACTGAACCAGTATTTTTGCCGGAACTGAACCCGAACCCGAACCCTTATTTTTTGAGCACAGTGAACCCGAGCCGGAACTGAATCGAAAAAAAAAATCACGCTATATCCACGGAATGAATGATGATAAGTGGGGCGAAGCTCGAGAGGGGGAGATCATCGGTAACCGTAACTCTCCCGTGAAAGTTCGCCCATTACATCATTAAGAAAGACGTAAGACTGTGTGCGTACATTGTACAAATCAACTTTTATTTTCGGAGTCAATGCTGCCAGGCCCAGACTGGTGAAAGACCCCGCGCCGTCGAGGACTACCCCGCACCTCCACCACAATTTGTCACGTAGGATGGGACACAACGGTAAAGAAAGAACTTTTATTTAGGGCGAACTTGTGCCCGAACAAGACGAGAGGAAACGAGCAAAGGTCCTTGCGTCTCGTTCGATCTCCGAGAACGACTGCCTGCGTTCGTGGCGTGATCTCTTGCGTGATCTCCCCCTCGCAGTGCACGTGCGCTCGCGCCTCCGTTGGCGAACACAGACAAGCTCGCGCTCCCGGTGCCGAGTTTGCGCTGCCGGTTGCAGCCGGTTCTTGCGCGTGCAACGCGGCCCACTTTGCGACATCTCCCAAAGCATGCGGCGGTCACGTACCACGAGACACAAGGGATGGACAGACCCATGACTTAAGGAGCTTCGCCCCTAAAAGAAATAACGGTTACCGGTTCATGCCGAGACGGTTCGACCCTCCGTTGTTGATATTGCACAGTCAATGCAATTTAGCCCTTGTTTTCTTCCACGTACCATCAACTTCGTACCCGCTCGCGCACTTTCCCTTCCCGACAATTGAACACTATCACGCTGTATGTAACAACAGGTGAAATGAATGAGCACCAATATAGCAATGGTCTGTTGCTGCTGGAAGCGCGAGCGTAGTGCAAGCTGACCAAACGAAATGTCATTCTCGGCAGCTTGCAGGGGATATAAAACGACTTTGCCCTTCCCTAGCTGCGACTTTATTGGAGCAATCAGGCTGCAGGAGTGCTCCCCTGCGCAACAGCGGAAGCCCACACCCGATGTGTGCAAACTTTTTGCATTTCGTAATTTGTTTAAAAGCCGTACCTGCGAATTGTTAATACTTGCAAGTGTGACCGCAGGAGCTGCTCATTGGCTACGCCGTTCGCTGCTGATGCAGTTTTGTCTCTTTCAGACCTGCTTTTTTTTCGAAGGTGCACTTGTACTGACTGCCCAACTCGCTACATTACTTCTACTGCTACTCGTTCTGGAGGAGAGTACTGCTGTGGACGAATTAAAGAGCGCCTGCCCAAAAAAGTCCAATCTCATGCTTCGCGCGTCAAATTTCTCTTTCATTTTGTAACAGCATAATCTGTTATAAGATTCCGCAATGTAGCGCACAGAACGATGGCCGGGGTTCAGGCGGTACGATGTCATACAGATTGTAATGCACACATCCGGTATAGCTATCGCAAAAGGAATTGCAGTGGTCAGAGCAATAATGCAGTAACAGCGTTAACTAAAGCTTACTTTTAACAAAAGTGTGGCTAACATATTCGATAAGGTGACAGCTCACAAATTATTCAGGGTTACGAAATAATCTAATTCATTGGTAGTATTTATGTGCCTGTTGTAGGATTTTTCTGTTTTGTTACAATTATAAAAAATGCGCCTTTGGTATTAAGCGCTGGTATTTGAACGTGCCAGCACGTAGGACTAAATTTGAGGCTTCAAAGTTAGAGTGATGGGCGATTCCATAGTGACGATTGCGATTTCAACAAGAAAGGAAAGGGCAGAAAATATATTCCACCATCGCATCTCTTGGCGGTGGCTTTGTAAATAGTCGCTAGGACAACATAAAGTCTGGCCGAAAAAGTAGGTGGTAAATCACCACTTCATCTGTTTTTTCTAATATCTCGAAATTGCTTAAAGTTTGCTTTGCATTTGCGCCACTGTCCTTGGGGAACAGCAGCATTTTGAATATTTGTTTGTATTTTGATTTGACTGTCGTTTTAAACTACTAAATTTTTTTTTCTAATTTCAGTGATAATTTAACTCATCTAACCGGTTCGCGAACCGGTTCAAGCTCCCGAACCAGTTTGCGAACCGGTTCGGACGTGATTTTGTTGAACCGGAACTGAACCGGAACGAAATGATTTCGCCTGAACCAGAACCGTAACCGAACCGGTATTGTTTTCGGTTCGACGCATTGCCTAAATCTATTAATTTCTCAGTTATTACGGTATCATTTGCTGCGGGACAAGCGCTGGGGGCACTATAAAACCGAAATCTTTCGAATAAAACAAACTTGTATTTTGTCTGCATAGCCCCTTTACGCCTGAGGAAGACCTCGTTTGTTCCATTGATTGATTGATTGCAGGGTTTAACGCGCCGACGCAACGCAGGCGATGAGGCGTGCCGTAGTGGAGGGCTCCGGATTAATTTTGACCACCTGGGGATCTTTAACGTGCGCCGAAATCTCGTACACACGGGCGTGTTTGCTTTTCGCCTCCATTAGAAAAGCCGCTGCCGCGGCCGGGAATCGAACCCGCGACCTCGTGCTTTTGTTCCACATTTTGCCAGCCGGGAATACGTCCTAATTCGCAAGTCGCGAGAAACTCGCCATTAGTTAGGTAATGCGGATGGGATAGGCCAAGAAGCAAGAAATAGTTAACATCAGGCGTGGCATTCCACAATGCGAACATCCCCTATGAGGCGTCGTAAGCCGTACCACGATTGCAGCATTGGCTGTAACATGGGATTTCCATTTCCGCAAATGCAAAGGACAATTGACGAATAGACACTTGACTCATGATGACCAGGTTCTATATACCACTTACGGTATACGTGTGAGAGCACGGGCTTCAAAAGCGGGGTACCTGACGAATGTCAGAGAGGGGGGGGGACAATAAAATTGGATTCAAATAGACGCAGGCCTACTCACGTAACAACTTATTATCTGCTGTCATTTTTTGGCATGCTTATGTGAGTAGAGACATCGCAGGTTAAGGCAGTTTTCACACAACAGCTTTGGGATTCTTCAGGTGCCATACTTGTCATACTTGTCTGCGGTGGTACCAATGCAACTCCCACTTGTAACTCGAGGCGGAACTCCCGGTCTTAGCTGCGTCAATTCATATCATTGCTGCGATTTGTCAGCAAGAAAGTCAGGGGTACTTGGCATCACAATAGGTGTTCAAAGCAAGTGTGGGAGTATGCATCTCCCCTTCTAACCCCTTCAACCCCTCACCTCGACGTTTTTACCGCGGTTCCCCCTGCGAAGTCATGCAATATTACGTTAGCTGCGCTGCTCGGTGTTTATTCGTCAATCCTCTCACCTTGACTGGACACTGCTCCCTTGCTGTCCGCTTTTCTTCATCGTCCGTGCGGAAGTACAAAACTCGGTTCAATGGACACAGTTGGTTGTGCATTCATAAACAAACTTATATGTAAAGGTGGGGTTGCCTGCAACAGGGGATTTTACTTAACATTCCTCCTGGCACGTGCCCAAAGAAAAGTTTATTATTTCGGCAGTGCCCTAGCAACAAACCACTTCTTAATGAAAAAGAAAAAAAACAGCTCAGAAAAAAACTAAGTTCAAATGAAACAGCTCTGTACATTGGGTTCGTACATTTACGCTGAAAGAGCAAAAAAACAATGCCACATGCCCTGCATACCGTGTGAGAGGAAACACAGGGGAAGGTGATGTGAGCCTTATGTTTGCAGTCTTTGAAGTTCGGTAATTCTCTCATCTCTATTATCATTAGCATTTTAACGGCTGCCAACCTTTCATCTATAGCACCTAGGTGACGTGTTTCATTGTGTAGCCAGTACAGAATTTTCAGAAAGCAGATAAACAACAATAGGTAGGGCACAAATATTGAACAGACAGAGGATTTGGTTTTCAGAATGGTTGTTTTCGCAGTCGCTATAAAGGACAGTAGAGGAATCATAGCTGATCATGCCATATCGAGGTGTCCACAGCGCCACATTGAAATGATGATGCCTGCAGGAACTATAACCGGGGCTGAATTTCAAATACATCTACATCCAGTAATAAGATCTCTTATCACACCACCTTCTAAATTTCCGAAGCGAATCCGGCCTTCTTGACTCTTACAGTTCCTGCCGGAAGCATGTACCTTCTAAAAAACTTGCGCTGTTTGAAAGAGACACGCTGGGGTCATTGAACGTGGTGAGTCTCGTTCAGGGCTTCGATGGCTACCACGCTGTCTTCGTATGTGGCCATCGTGACAAAGCCATACTCGCTGGACAGGCCAGTGGCTGTGTCGCGGATGATGCTCACATTGAGCACTCTTCCATAGTTTGCAAGGAACCTCCGGAGAGAGCTTTCGTCCGTATCGGTCCCAATGTAGTGATCAAGCAGTGTCTCCCCGCTGGTGACTGCTGTCGCCGGAGTCATGCCGGCCATGTAGGGGTGATAGCCGTTAAGAGGTATGTGCCGGTCCGAGCCTTGGGATCGACGTTTGGGTCCTCCGTTCATGGCACCATTGGGAATACTGATGACTTGAGGAGGTACCCCGCAGGCATGTGCATGCTTGATCACCAGTGACTCGGTTGCGCCCCGTAGCGTCGTTCCTGTCAGCTTCGTCATCGCAGCTTCGGCGTTCTCACGCAAGTCGTACAGCACAAAGGCCACCCCATTGCCGGCGCCGGATTTGTCGTTTACTGGAAATTGTATGAGCTGTTGCAAGTTCGCAAATACATTTTCGGCTTGCTCAAGCGGATAGTCTTTTGGGATTCCACGAATGGAAAGTTTGGCACGCTTAATGGTCTCTCCGCCTGGCCTCGCGTATGGTACCTTGATTCTTTTGTCCAGCAGCTGCAGGCCGTTCAGGGACTCGATGGCGCACGCCGCGTCGCCGGCGTCCCGATAGTCGATGTAACCGAAGCCGCAGCTGCGGCCGGTCGCCTTGTGGCGCACGGTCTTATGTGTCGTAATGGGGCCGATAGAGGTGAAAATACGGCGAAACTCTTGGTCTGTTACGCACTGTGGCAGGTAGTTGATGATGAGGTTCGTCTTTCCCTCGTTGCCTCCGTTGTCTTGCTTGACCTCTTCTAGCGGCGGGCCAGTGGGCTTCGGGTCCCCGATGTCTGGGGCCATCTCAGCGTTGCGGATACGCCCGGGGCTGGTGAGTTGGTAGTGATTCTGGGGCTATGCCTACTCAGCAGAATTCGTTGTCCACCATCTTGACTTGGCTACCTTTCAGCAATGATGCACACACTAAAAGGGGCATTGACCAAGAACGTTGGCTTTTAGGGTCGCAGTTTCCTTAATTATTATTCCGGAGCCTGAAAAACACAAAACACAATTTAATGTAAATATCAGCTTGAAATATATTTGCAGAATTAGGAATAAAGGCACAAGCGAGAAATTCAGTGCGACTACTGCTCATGATGATGCTCTCGATAAGAATGGAGCTTCACTGGTTGCATTGCGTGAACAAACACGCATGTAGTGGTGGTGTAACAGATGTCGGCGGATGAAAAATTTGCAGGAGCCTGAATTTGCCTAATTTCTGTACCCCTATTCGTAGGGTTGAAATCCCATGTGAACCCAAATGTGTTTTCATTTTATTTATTTGCTCTTTACAGCGGCGGCGTACTTAGTACTATTTGTGTTGACTCCGACAACGAAAGACGGTCACTTTTCGCGTTTGATGAGACATCTAAGGCTTTCGCCTTAAAAACTGCGATTCCGTTGCACATTGCGAGTGTATTGATATTCTGTAACAATGCGTAGGAGTGACGTATAGCTCCTCCTCACCGCGTATTCGCGCAGAAATGAAAATGGCTTGTATGTAGCCCTGTCTAGGAGATGGCCTGCAACCTGGCATTGCCTATTTAATAGCGTCGGCGAGCCTCAGGCTGGCGGTTTGTTGACGCCCCTGACTTGCTCAGCAAGAGGAGTACGGCGGACGTGAAGTAGTTGGTGTCTTGAACTCATTGCTCGACGGCATTACCAAATTAAAATTTTCTCTCTCTATCCCTCTCTCTATCCCAAAAAACCGACCTTCCTTCCCTCCCAATTCACACCTAACACCTACCGTTTGATTGTGGCGACTAACAGATCCTTGCAGTGGACACCCGACTTGACTCGATGTTTATAAAGTGTCTTTGCAATCGCATCTTACCTCGATCCACCGCACGGAGTGGGGAGCGTCGAAGTAAGCTGAAGCCATTAATCAACTCAACCCGCTCTCGTCTGGTCCACGTGTACGGAGCTTGATCCATTTCGTCCCGAGAAGGTGTCGCCGCCGCTCCTTCCTTCACCCACATTTTTTTCCGTCTCGGGCTCCTGGCGTTAACTACTTCAACCACGCGTAGAATATAGTAATCATGTGCTGGTGACGATACGCTTAACCAGATGCATGTTTTGAAGGGCGGGGTGTATGTTCAACAGAATGTAAGCCGTCTCACATAACATTGTGTTTATGCGCAAAGAGGGCTGATCTAAGGTCGCGAACGGTAATAAGAGGTTCCTAGCTCACCAATCAATACCTCACTCAAGCCCTCAGCACCACCAGCGTCCGATAATTGACACCATTCGTTCCTCGTGCTGTCAGGGAAAGGGAAGGGCTATGCCTGCAAGAAGATTAGTTCGGTATGCAGGCTAGGATGACAACATGCGCCAATGTCGTCTCAGCGCCGTCGTTCTCGGGAATTATCTCGCCTATTTAGGCTTTCCCCTTCCACGCTCGAACCCCTCTCCTGTTGTTCAGGACTTTCACCACGCGCCGGGCACTTGCGCGCACGTCCCCCTTTAGTCGCCCGCTAAAGGGACACGACCTTTAATCTCATCGGGTGCAGAGAACGAGTGAGGAGAGAGCCAGTCGTACATTTTTTATTGCGGCATTTTGCCACAGGGCAAACAGAGGCAGTTGAGATAGATAGTAAACCGAAAGAAAGGAAAGAAAAAACGACATGATGCGAGTGTCTTCATGTACTACAGAAAACTGCAGAGTCCAGTTTCGGAAAGCAAGTCCGACAGTTTCTTGCGAAGGGGGTCGTGCTTCCACCATTGAATATCGGGAGGGCGGCCTGGGCCATGTCCTGTGGCCCCCTTCTGTCGGACTCGGAGTGGTTGGAGCCCTGAACACGTCCCTAGGTAGTGATCCCATGTCGCCTCCGGAACAGGGCACGCATTGGTACACCCTGCGGCAAAATAGGCCGGGGCACGCGAGCGCGTGGCAAAATGCATCGCCGCGACATCTGACGTTGCACTTCTGGTGTCGAGACACCGATGTGCGCGTGCGCGTCCAATCCCTGCATATTAACCTTGTCTTTTCCTTTACTTCAAGGGGCAAGCTGATAGTATTGAGCGCTTGGCGCTAGGGGTAACTTTTTATGCTCGACAACCCGTCTCGCTGGCACACGCTTCGGCGGCGAACGGCGAGGTGCTCTATCCGCCTGCCTATGTTCAAGGACGCATTGCATCGAGTTTTCAATATCTTAGTTTTAAGGGCGATAGCGCTTGTTTCGCTGCATAAACGCGAAACTTTTGGTCTGTGTCTGTGTCAATCAATTCAACGCGATATTGCAACCTATTGCTATTTTAGTTCTTTTTTGTCACGCCCACGACCACGCCGATCTCTACTCGCGTTTTTTTCGTCAATACCTGCCTTTGAACTTGTGCAAGGTTACTTCTCATCACACCTTATTCAAAAAATCTCTTTCTCGCCTGAATTCTTTTCCGCGTTGGTGTGCTCATTTTTAGTTACCTACCAACGGCATGTTTTAGGCGAAAAATACCAAGACGCGATGGGATATATGTGGCCCCGGATGGCCACCGAGACGGGCAAGACATGTTAGAACGGTGGTTTGGGCAAGGGCCCTATTCTCGACTGCACAAATTGCCGGCAATTCTGGCAATTTGCCGGAAGTCTTTTCTGATTGGCTTTCAATTTTGGTCACGTGCTTCCGGTTGACAAAGCGGTTGTGTGTGCTGTCGTCATTTTGACGTTTCATGTCGTTTACGGACACCAGTTCTAAAGTTTGCCTTATTTCTCGTTACTAAAGGCGCATAATTCTTGGCCGGCAATGAAAAACCAGACTAAATGCAGCGGACATGACAACGTAAGCCTGTCTTTGCTATTACACAACAATACTGCTTGAAATACACACCCCCTCTGTGAATGGCTGAGAAGGCGTGACGTAATTTAAACAGTTGGCGGGAACGATTACGTCATGCATTGGCAACTTCAGCCTGCTTAAAAGGGACGTAATTCTACGTAACAGCTTGAAAATGGCGGCTGTTTTTGTCGTAAAAAACAAGCAAAATAGGGCAAAAAATGGCCCCGGCTTACGGCACCGCGAAATGTGCGGCAATTTGCAGCAGGCGCGGTTTCGCATGCGCGCTGTTAAAAGCATGTTTCCTACCGAAACCAATTATAGTTTCAACTGCTTCTAAGTCAGTGATCATGGAGCATACAAATAACGTACAGTATTTTGCTTTTATGTTTGGCAATAAAATAAAAATATTTTGTTTGGCGTAATCGCAACATAAGAGGGCAGTACAAGCCTCTCCATGACAAAGAGAACCCAATGCATGACATTTGTCCATACTCGTCGTAGTAGCTGTTGGGTCACATGATCGAACTCAAGAGAAAAATAACCAAGAAAAGTGACTATTTGGTTCATTACAGCGCTGATTGAAGTCGAGCTTGACGAATGAGTGAATCGGCAACATCGGTGTGCTCCACGGTTATCAGGCGCAGCGCTTCGCTGCTCTTATGTGTCATAGAAGCGATGGTCGCGACCGACTTTTTCTGTGATCACGCCATAAACTTGTAACATAGCAGCAGACGATGGCGTGGCGGCGGTGGCGGCAGGGAAGGTGATAACGCAACAAAGCTTGCATTGAAGCAGAGAGCCCAGCTATGTTAATAAAAGCGATTGAAAGAAATAAATAGATACTGTACAAAAATTGTGTGATGTTCTTTAGCTCGACATCCGCCTTTCACTCGCTTTTGGATCAACGTTACTCGATTGCCTTGTGGTGTTGACGCCAAATTTGACCACCACAAATGTGTTTTTCTTGTCAGCCTCAGCTACCGTCTTTATTTTTATAGTACATGCCAAATGTTTTTATATCTTTCTTGCACAGTATTTGATACCTTGGTAGCGATCTTTATGAGTGTCTCGTCAAATTACACTGCATGTGGTCATAGCTATACGTGCATCACGTCACTGATTGCTTACGTCGTGCTTACGCAAACAAACATGGGCGAATTGCCGGCAATTTGTGTAGTCGAGAATAGGGCCCCAAGGGCCCTATTCTCGACTGCACAAATTGCCGGCAATTCGCCCATGTTGTTTTGCGTAAGCACGACGTTAGCAATCAGTGACGTGCTGCACCGATAGTTATGACGAAATGCAGTGTAATTTGACGTGTCACTCATAAAGATCGCTACCAAGGTATCAAATACTGTGCAAGAAAGATATAAAAACATTTGGCATGTACTATAAAAATAAAGACGGTAGCTGAGGCTGACAAGAAAAACACATTTGTGGTGGTCAAATTTGGCGTCAACACCACAAGGCGATCGAGTAACGTTGATCCAAAAGCGAGCGAAAGGCGGATGTCGAGCTAAAGAACATCACACAATTTTTGTACAGTATCTATTTATTTCTTTCAATCGCTTTTATTAACATAGCTGGGCTCTCTGCTTCAATGCAAGCTTTGTTGCGTTATCACCTTCCCTGCCGCCACCGCCGCCACGCCATCGTCTGCTGCTATGTTACAAGTTTATGGCGTGATCACAGAAAAAGACGGCCGCAATCGCTTCTATGACACATAAGAGCAGCGAAGCGCTACGCCTGATAACCACGGAGCGCACCAATGTCGCCGATTCACTCATTCGTCAAGCTCGACTTCAATCAGCGCTGTAATGAACCAAATAGTCACTTTTCTTTGTTATTTTTCTCTTGAGTTCGATCATGTGACCCAACAGCTTACTAGGACAAATATGGACAAATGCCATGCATTGGGTTCTATTTGTCATGGAGAGGCTTGTACTGGCCTCTTATGTTGAGGTTACGCCAAACAAATAATTTTTATTTTATTGCCAAACATAAAAGCAAAATACTGCACGGTATTTGTATGCTCCATGATCGCTGACTTGGAAGCAGTTAAAACTATAATTTGTTTCGGTAGGAAACATGCTTTAAACAGCGCACATGCGAAACTGCGCCTGATGCAAATTGCCGCACATTTCGCGGCGCCGTAAGCCGGGGCAATTTTTTGCCCTATTTTGCTTGCATTTTGCGACAAAAACCGCCGCCATTTTCAAGCTGTTACGCAGCCTTACGTCACTTTTACGCAGGCTGAAGTTGCCAATGCATGACGTAATCGTTCCCGCTAACTGTCTAAAATACGTCACGCCTTCTCAGCCAATCACAGAGAGGGCGTGTATTACAGGCATTATTGTTGTTGCATAGCAAAGACAGGCCTACGTTGTCATGTCTAGCACTTTTAGTCTGGTTTTTCATTACCGGACAAGAATTATGTGCTTTCAGTACGTAGAAATAAGGTAAACTTTAGAACTAGTGCCCGTTCACGTCATAAAACGTCAAAATGACGACAACACACACAACCGCTTTGTCAACCGGAAGCACGTGACCCTAATTGAAAGCCAATCAGAAAAGACTTCCGGCAAATTGCCTGAATTGCCGGCAATTTGTGCAGTCGAGAATAGGGCCCCAAGACATGTTATCTGTTAGATTGGGACCGAGCGAGCAACGCACACTTCACCGCCGAAGCGTGCGCGAGCGAGGCATGTTGGCGAAAAAAGTGACCCCTATGGCCAAACGCTGAATGTGATCAGCTTGCATGGCTGCTTAAAGTGAAAGAAAAGACAGGTCAGCGAGCGTGGTTGGACGCGCAAGCGCACATGGATGTCTCGACACCAGAAGTGCAATGTCAGATGTCGCGGCGATGCATTTTGCCACGCGATCGCGTGCCCCGGCTTATTTTGCTGCCGAGTGTACATGTGGTGTCAGTGCCGTTAGCAACGAAGAGATTCTGCCGCGTGTTCGCACATGTTTATCCGGTTGGCTGAATTTTTATGGCGCTATTAAGTGTCTGGCTTAATAAAGCTTACAAACACTGCTAGGTACTCGTAATGAAGTTCACAAAGTTTGGCTGAAAATTTATGTTGGTGTTCTTTTTTTGTGTGTTTGTGTGTGTGCACCGCCAATGCAAGTCACACATGATGCACGATCTGGTATCACTGCTTTTCTACGAGTAGTGGGGAAGAACCTGAATACTTTAATTGTTTGGAAAGGTTTACGACTTATATCCGAGTGCTTGCGATCATTCCTCGTAGCAGTCTGCCTCCAAGACATTGAGAGTCACTCTTTGTTTTGTACACATTCCTAAACGAGTGTCTCCATGTATTGCTTTACTGGTGAAAAAAGTAGAGTAGGGACATGGCGTGAAACTAGACATTACCGATCGCCAGCTTTATTGCGTACTTTTTGTTCACGGCCCGTAGTTGTATTCTTTGTAACAACTCAAATGAATCCACCAGCCAGCCCATCACATCAGTCAAGCTCCTAGTCCTTTGACCTGTTTTTTCTCTTGTTCCAGTATACCTTTCCTTTTCAGCAATGATCGATGTTCACAGGCTGCAGCTCTTCGTGGGCAAACAACGATCATACGGAAGAAAACGATAAGACCTCGATTGTTGTAATACATTTACACCATGAAGAGCATTTAATAACTGTTTCCACAATGTCGGAGTCAATTTTCGAAGAATAAAGCCAAACAACACTATTTTGTTATCGCCACTACGCATTCAATTTCCGGCTGTGGTGCCCATGCACCCATTATTACTCTCGCACTTGCTTCCCGTACTGAGCCTATCTTTCCGGTAAATGCTTGGCTTGTTTTTTTTCTTCTCCAAATGCTACTTAACGTGTACAGTCTGGTAATGAACATTTTAGGAAAGTGAAGTATTGAACAGCCACGAAGATAACGCACGCAACTACTTATTTTGAGTCCGTGAAGCTGTCTGTATTTCTGTATTTCGCTGAAAAGTTCCAAAAAAAGGCTCCTAACTCAGAAGGACCCACAGAAGTGCGGTTGCATTTTCTGGGGGAGAATTTACGGCAGTAATTGTCGACGCTTTTTCTGGTGATTTCATGTGAGCTCACTTACGGCATTTATTTTTTCTTATTTCTGTCTCGTATTGACGTCTCCATGGACCAAAAACAAAGCTCGTCGAGAATATGTTGAGCCCCCTTCGGAAAAATACTTTCTAAGCCTTTAAGATGTTAACATTAAGATGTTAAAAGGAAATTTAAAATATTTCTGTTAAATCGTTTTGCTTGAGCTGAAATTCGCAGGTGCAGTTTTCGGACCGCAATTTTCAACATGGACTAGATTGAGAAAAAATCGGGGAAGACTGCCAACACTTCCTCTTATGTATGCGTACGTGGAAATAAGCATCATTAACTAAGACTCACTAACCATTTACAAAACCGCTGTTTCTATCGGTTCCTCTCGAGGAAATGTTACTAGTTATGAAGGCGTATGATTGCGAAGGAAAAAAAATAATGTAGGAGCTATACCACGCGATGAAGGGGGATGGCCAGCATGGCTGCATAGGTCCATCCGGTTTGATTAGTGGAAATTTATACTCTCTGTCATTTTTTAAATGCAAAGCATTTCAGTAACTCACGATGTCACCCGCGTTGGCGTCCGTAGTCCACGTCCGCATCGCTCCCCCGTACACTATATAAAAAATTATCCACTCCTCCACTCCGCAACGATGGTTGAACACGAAGCGTTCTTCGCGTGAAATCAAACGGCAAAGGGTCGATGTCAAATCCAGCGCGATCATAAGTCCAAAATGCGTGCGAGTCAAAGTTAAAGCTCAATGAGTCAAAGTCAAAACTCAGACGACAAGGAACCGCTCACAAGAAAGCTTCGCGTTCAACCATCAATGTGCAGACAGTGAGATCCCGTTTTAAAAAAAACATCCCCCTCGCGAGGGGCACGATCAAATGCAGAGCATTTCTGCGGGGGGGGCGCGCCTGCAAGTCGTATGGATTACGTATTGGTTGTTGTTGTAATTGTTGTCTTCCAGCGTAGACATTGTCGATGAAGTCGATGGTGAAACGTGCCGTGAACCCCCTGCCGCGGCTATGACACAACGTGGAGCGGCTATGACGCAACGTGGCGCGGCTATGACGCAACACAATCCAACACAATTCACTTTAATCCAATCCAATCCAAATCCAAGCCAATCCAACCGAATCCAATCCAATGCCCCTCGCGAGAGAGTATTATAGCGCCGAAATCGCCACCACGCGAACGCGTGATGCTGACGTCACGATCACGCCACAGATGTTAGCGACCGCAGCGCGCGCGAACGACATATGTCGTTTAAGCGCGAACCGACCGCGGCGAGAGAGCGCGATGCGAGCGCCCCACCTGTTCTTGCGCGCGAACCCAACGCGGCGAGAGAGGGTGTTGCGCACGTCCCCACCTGTTGTGCGCCCGAACCGAACGCGGCGCGAGAGGGCGTTGCGAGCGGAGAGAAGGCGATGAGGACGCGGGGGAGAGGGCGCACCTCAGGCCGACGGTTGAATGAGTCAAGGATATAAGGCACGTTCGTAACCTTTAGTTCTGTGTCGGCTTTGTGGCTCAGTTGGTAGAGTACCGTGCACCTTGCGTTCCGCCCGCAGAGTCGTAGGATCGAAACCTGGCGCCGGCAAGTATTATTTTTTTATATAGTGTAGGGGGAGCGATGCGGACGCGAACTACGGACGCCAACGCGGGTGACATCGTGAGTTACTGAAATGCTCTGCATTTAAAAGAGCTCCCTGCGACACCAGAAGCTGCGTTTGTTCCACATCGAAACTACCGGGTCATTCCCGAACCTCATTGACGGTGACAAGCACGCAGCCGGCTGGTAGGCTGACAAGAAGAAAAGCGAAAGCTTGAGTAAAATGTTGTGCCAGCAAAAATTCGTTCCTATATACTTTGGGCAGAGTGCGGGGGGAGGGGGGATGAAACGAGGTATATATGGTCATGACAGTATAAATAAACCTCAATATTTTTACTCCTTGGTTTCAAACAGCCGCGATTATAAATGATTGGCCATAACACACATATTCTCCCGTTTTTCTTTCCCCGCGTGCGTCTCGCAATTCACTCCGAGTGTGTGGGTGATCAAAAAGAACCTGTGCAATGAGGAATGCAAGCGAAGTTAATGATTTGCAGCCGGGTGTTATTAAAAATCAGTTTCACGTACCCAATGCTGGCGAATGTTTCAAATCGTGGAATTCACGAAAATTACAGGCACGCAAAAGAGGTTTGATAGTACCCAAATTTTTGAAAATTTCGAGGTAAGCGGAGTGTTGGGTTAAGCGAAATGCGAAAAATGTATGGCCAGATCACTGGAATAAGAGCTAGTGCTGGTAACAAACGCTCCAATGCACAGGGACGCTTCCGGAATACAGGCAAAATAATTTGCAGAAAAAAACAATTTTTTTTAGGTATTGCGGGAAAAGAACTGCGTAATGCTCCCCTGTTTCGCCTTCGCATCTGGTCCCAAAAAAGTGTTCTCGAGCTTCTCAATGCCGCATCAACTGTTGGTCGCCAACGCTATATTCTATCTTGCTGTGAAGCAGGCAAAGCATATGTTTTTCTTGTTCCTGCCGGTTTTGCCACTTCTTGAGACACGTCGTCGTCCACATGATCAGAAGCGTCTACCCCAGCTATATCAACGATGTAGGCGTCGGACAGCACTCCGCTAACGGGACATCGGCCGCGCACAGTGCGTACCCCGCGCAAATTTGCCGTTCGCGATGGTGTTCGGCGCGTAATGGGAGGTAAGCTTTAACCGAGAGCTTATCAGCTGCCTGCAGCGGATGTTGCATTGCGTCCTCTTTGTCAACATTTCGAGATATCCGTGATCCCAGAAAAGACGTTTCGAGACAAAGGGTGGAAAATGTCGCCTATGGCAGGTATATGCACGGCAAAAAAAAGGTTTCGACTTAACCGATGTTTCGAGATATCCGAGTTCGAGTTATGGAGAAATCACTGTATCTGATGACTGAAGGTGATAAAACTTCGTATGCATGTGCACACGTCTTGTTTTTTTATTCGGCCTTTACATTTAACAGATTCCCAGTTGACTGGACGTAACTGAGGGGGCCGTGAAGACGAGCGCTTAAGGGCCTCCAGATCAACGATGCGAAAGGTCAGAAGGCACCTGTTCGAGCTGCTTTATTTACATACACGTACAGGGGACAACATCTTGGGAAACTTGCAAAGAAAGACGGTTCCAAAGAGCCATACAAAAAAGCGGAGCGCCGACACACCACACACACATTTTCACACGCTGACAAATCCATCAGTTAACAACGGCGGGGGTATTCACTAAGAACGATTGTTTGCTTGGTAATGTAGCTGAAGTCCCGCATGATGTTTCCAAGCTGGAAAACGATGCCGTGCCGGCAGTGTTCCCGAAGCCTTCGAGTATGTGTAGAAATCGGTTCGACACATACTCGGGGGCTAGCGTAGCGACACGATTCCGCGGCTTTTACAAGGCTCGATCCTTCATAATACGCGAAAACGTACTCCTGTGACTTCACGCTTCGGTTATAACTCTTCGTACTGGTAAAAAACAACTTATTTGGCTAATCTGGTTTGTCGACAGAAACGGATAGGGTTCGAAAAGGGGCAGCTAAAATGGGCTGAACCCGTCCAGAAGTAGGGCAGAACTACGAAGGCAGCAGCGGCACGGCAGAGCGCCGTCCGCTGCTGCCCATCGCGCCGGCCGGCCACCGCGCTCCGATTGACTGCAGCGCCGCCGCTGCATGCATCACGGAGGAGCCCCCTTCGCGGCCGGCGGACGGCAGACTAGCACATATTTCTAGGGACCATAGCGCAACTCTGCTCCCCAAGAAGAGCTATATACAGGAACTCTAGGCCGAACTGCATCGCTGCGCCGCGTATGGGCGCCGACGGGAACCAAGGGGCGCCGGTCTAAGAGTGTGTTCGCACTGCCCTCGCCGCCCTATCTGATATGCTTAATCGCCGCTCTGCTGAAAAGGCAGTGCTGGAATATAGAGGGTCGCTGCTTGCATTGCCGCTCGCAGGCATCAGCGGCGGCCGAATCTGCCGCTGTTGAGCTGGGGAGGCTACGCGCGCTCGGAAACGTGCCTTGTTGCGCGCTGTAAAGGGTAGCATAAAATGCTAGGCCGATGCGGTTTGTCATAGCAAGTCTTTGCGATATAATTCATTGTAAGCCGGCAACAAAATTGCCCTGGACACTAGAGAAAGCAGATTCACAGAAATTTTTGTTATTCGGAAAAAAAAAAATCTCGCTTCCAAAATTGTTCTTCTTTGGGTTTCTCCCAAGTTACTACTACATGCATGCCGCTGAGTTCAGGTCTGTTTTAAAGAAAGGAAAATACAAAATGCCCATTCGGTAGACATTCTGTATGAAAGAACGTCGTAAAGAATAGATACAATCGTTGTCTTTATTACAGCGCGCCTCATAGGGTGCATATTTTGTTGTCGAATTAAAACCGACGTTGTTTGTTTTAACGAGCACCTTCTATTAGTTAAGAAAATGTTGCAGATTTGAATTAAACCATTTGGCTCTGTTATGTCGATGGTAAGATAAAGAAAATATTAATTAGCTGATGCTTGGACGTGCGCCGTCAAGAAATTCAGTGCCCTTCCACTCTGTGAAGAATAATGGACCAGCGAAGCTGTGGTGCGTAATTCTTAGCCGATAATTGTCATATAATTTATTTCCCGATAGCTCCAGTAAAACAACAGGTGCCGCTTCGAACTCGTGACGGTGCGTAAAAATAATGATCAGAGCTGTTAAAAACAAACATATATGAAGGACCCCCGAAAACTGCAATTGATGAAAAAATAAAAATAAAGCCCCAAAATTAGTTACGCGACCGTAGTGGTAAGCTTAATCATGTAGCCTTACGTGAATATCCAAACCTCAAAAGACCGGATCCCCGTGTGGAAAAGAATCATAAAAGACATAAAAGCGGTCACACGGCCTTATAAAAGGAAATGTCTTCTAATAATGCCTTTGTGCTTAGAGGTGAACCGACTTTCAAAAGATCGGTGTAACTTTGGTGTATGTAGGGTAGATTTCTCACATTGCCTTTTGCGCCGTGAAGCATGGCCAGAGAGAAATAACTTTATTTTCCAAGCAAGTTGGCATAAGAACGCGAGGTGGCCGCTGGCCGAAGGCTGGCGGCGATGCTGGCGGCTCGGTCAACCATGAGTTGACAGAGCCACCCCCGGTTGCGAGCTGCCCAGCGCGTCCTCCCACGGCTCGATGCTGCAGATTGGGGGGATGGGTTGAGACGACAGGCCACATGGTCTCAGTGAGAGTGTCAAGGGAGTCACCGGAGGGACATTTAGGGTAAGGGAACTGAGAGGGATGGGTCTTGTGGGGGAGGAAACAACTGACAGTAGAGGGGGGGGGGGGGGGAGGTCTGGAGGGGCGCTCCTGAGCGGTGGTAAGGGATTTGTGGACAAAGGGGGATATCGGCGCCGGGCGAGACGGTGATGCTCCATGGCTTCGTATTAGAGCAATCGACCGCGGGCCGACCGAGCACCGTGTTAGGGCGTCTCGGGGGAGTATGATTGCAGAAAACGGCTCCAGATTTGGTGTTATTGAATTAACAGTGAAGTTGTAAGCGATACAGAATTACTGTTTGCAGTTAATAAATGACCATCTACGGAGGAAGTTTGATTACAGAAAACGACGGTAACTGTTGCTTTACCGGAACTATCGGGAAATAAATTATGTTACAATTGGCCGCTAATACGACTCTAACATTACACACCACTGCTCCGCCGGTCATACCACTGCTCCGCTGGTCATACTCCGCTGGAAGGGCGCTAAATTTTTCTAACGGTGCGTGTTGAAGCATCAGCTAATATTTTTTATAACAATACATATATTTTTTTAAATTCGCATCAGCTAACATTTTTTTAATTAGAATCGACATAGCAGCACCAAAGGGTTTAAAAGCTGTACCATTTTCTTACCTAATAAATGGTTCTCGAAAAAAATAACAACGCAGGTTTTAACACTTTCCGTACCTTGAAAAAAGAAAAATGCACCAAATTTACTAAAAAATGTTTTTCTCTCAATTGAAAGAGCTCTTTTTTGGGAATTAAATGGCACCATTATTTTTATAAAACAATGCTCCTATATTTATCTAACTATGTAGAAAAGATTGCCCTGAGATGGCTTCAAACGGCACCAATATTTCGTTGAAATAACATTCCTTTATTTCTTTAATGGTGTAAACAAGAGTGCTTGAAGATGGCTTCACCGCATGGCCTCAGTGCTTCTGAAAAAGCGCCATTGGGGCTCCAAAATGACCGATGACGTGTATGTGGTCATGACCGATGACGACCGTACTCCTCGTCATCGGCCATTTTGGTACAAAATCGCATGACGAGTATAGTCATCATGACCGATGACGACCATGCCCGTTATCGGTCATTTTGGTACAAAATCTTATGACGACTATACTCGTGAACGGGAGCGAAAGGGTTAATGCGACAACAAAATATGCGCCCTATGAGGCGCGCTGTAATAGAATACAACGATTGTATCTATTCTTTACGACGTTCTTTAATACATAATGTCTACCGCATGGGAATTTTGTGTTTTCCTTTCTTTAGAACAGACCTGAACTGAGTGGCATGCACGCAGTAGTAACTTGGGAGAAACCCAAAATTAAAAAGAAAAACAATTTTGGAAGCGAGATTTTTTTTTTTCGGAATAACAAACATTTCTGTGAATCTGCTTTCCCTAGTGTCCAGGGCAGTTTTGTTGCCGGCTTGCAATGAATTATATCGCAAAGATATGCTATGGCAAACCGCATCGGCCTACCATTTTAAGCTACCCTTTACAGCGCGCAACAAGGCACGTTTCCGAGCGCGCGTAGCCTCCCCAGCTCAACAGCGGCAGATTCGGCCGCCGCAGATGCCTGCGAGCGGCAATGCAAGCAGCGACCCTCTATATTTCAGCGTTGCTTTTTGAAAACCGTCATGCCCGGAATGACACGTCAGCAGAGCGGCTATTAAGCATATCAGATGGGGTGGCGGGGGCAGTGCGATTGAGAAACTCCGTGGAAGACTCGTCCGGCGCACGTCCGGACTCGACTACCTTTCCGCGCCGCTATCAGATGGGGTGGCGGGGGCAGTGCGATTGAGAAACTCTGTGGAACACTCGTCCGGCGCACGTCCGGCGCACGTCCGGACTCGACTACCTTTCCGCGCCGCTCCCCTTACGGCCTTCGCGGGGTACTGCCACATGGGTGGCAATTTGTGAAGCGGGGAGTGCGTGGTTGCGCATCCTGCGATGTGTAATATATGATAGTTTTTAAGAATACATGCTGCTTGGTTGATTATTGGGTTTTACGCACCGACGCTACACAGGCAATGAGGCGCGCCGTTGAGGAGGGCTCCGGATTCATTTTGACCGCCTGGGTATCTTTAACGTGCGCCCAAAATCTTGAGCACAAGGGCGTTTTCGCTTTTCGTTTCCACCAGAAAAACGCCCGCCGCGGACGGGAATTGAACGCGCGTTCCTGGGCTACGAATAAATGCTATTTGGGAGTAGCCCTTGTCCCTCTCGTCCTCCTTCGTCCTTGGTGTAATTTTTGGCGTTTTACACGCCTACATTACGCAGTTCTTGTGGGGTTTATCGTTTTTTTATTCAGTATAGTTATACGAAATATGCTACGTTCCCGAAATTGTATAAAGCTTGGCACAAAATAAAAATTTATTTGTCACGGTGTGTATCAAGTTAGGCATGTGGCAAGCGAATGTACATACGTGAACAACAATTGCTCTTATCTTATTGTGTAAACAACTGCGTTGCGTATATCTTGTTTATATATCAGAACAAAAAAAAATTAGGCCGCAGCAGTTACAGCAACTACCCCGTTTCATGCGGAAATGCCGCCGAGAAAGCTCACTGGTTATGTCGTCGACGCTCAAGCTGCGCCCGCTCTTGCCTTGCGGGGAGACGCGGCGACGCGGAGCTTGAGGTGAGGGGGTGCTGCACTCGTGCGGTCGCCCCCCCCCCCCCCCCCCCCTTCCCCTCCCCCA
The DNA here is from genome assembly GCF_048455015.1 of Haemaphysalis longicornis. Lineage (NCBI taxonomy): Eukaryota > Metazoa > Arthropoda > Arachnida > Ixodida > Ixodidae > Haemaphysalis > Haemaphysalis longicornis. The sequence goes on along the minus strand of NW_027526203.1, from coordinate 289,943,832 downwards.
ATCTAAGCGTCAGAAAAAAGAAGAAATCCCATGCGCCGGACTGGGATTGCGAAGGCCGTAAGGTGAGCGCGGAAAAAGAGTCGAGTCCGGCCGTGACCAGCGCCCCTTGGTTCCCGTCGGCACCCATACGCGGAGCAGCGGTGCAGTTCGGCCGTTCGGACACCGCTCCCGTGCTCCGTTTACCCTGCGTAGACCTGTACAGCTTCGCTGTAAAAGGACAGTTTTATAGGAGCACGAATATGTAGGAGCAGGAACGTGCAGGAGCAGAACATGCTTGCATCCAACTAAGATGTATGACGCCCCACATGCACACTGGAGTACAATTACAAAAATGTGGGCGCATTCTGCGTGGTCATTTGACCCCGTCGGCCGTGGGAACGCTAGTTTGAGGGCACTGTTCGCTCCCGCTATTCACACCAGTAGCAACATTCGCAGACGGTGAACGAATGAGGATAGTTTAATGGATTGTAGAGATCACCGTGGCACAAAACTTGCCCCACGACTCTATCAAAAGGGATAAAAAAGAATGAACCCGCCGAGATGGCTCAATGACTAGGCGTTGTGCTGCGGAGCACGCGGGGACGTTGGTTCGATCCCGGCCGTGGTGGCTACTTTTCTGATGGAGGCGAAAAGCGAAAACCCTCGTGTGTCGAGATTTTGCATACGCTAAAGATCTACGAGTCGTCAAAATTAATCCGGAGCCATCCACTACGGCGGACCTCATAGCCCAGGTGTAGCTTCGGCGCGTTAACCCGTAACCAATCGATAAAAAAGGATGAAGTTTGCATCACACACAAGCACGCAAGCATCCAACTAACATGTATGACGCCCCCCACGCACACTGGAGCACAATTACAAAAATTGGGCGCATTCTGCGGAGTAATTATCAGCTGTCAGGTAGCGGTCCCAGAGATTGGTTTTGGGAGGGGCGAATTTTTTTTTTTTTTGAAGGGGGGGGGTTGGGGGGGGGGGAGTTGGGGGGGGGGGGTGAATAAATAACCGCTCACCTCCTTGCGCCAGTTCTGTGGAGGAGGTGATAACCATGCAGGCGTGTGCGCGCATGCGGTGTAACCCGCTTGTGCACAAAGCACTTAGCGACACAGTGGTTTTTGTCGCCTCTTAGGTGGTGCAATGGATGGCTCGAGCCCGCATTTCTGACGGTCGCAGCACGTTTGCGGCCTCGCACAAGTGGTATTTAACCTCGGGCAAGTGGAATTCTTAAAAAAAAAAAAAAAAAAAAAGAAGCTGAGGACCTCTTTGGGGAAGGGGGGGGGGGGGGGGGCAGGGGCGATCGCTACTGTGTCAGGTGCAGATGCCTTCACCAAAAGCCTAGGTGTCCCGAAACGAGGGCGTACGCACAGCACATTCTCAATATATCCCCGAGAAGGATACAGGCCTGAGGCGAGAGTGAACAAGAAAAAGACGCCTAAGTAACGGACCCAACGACGTGGAAGGCGTGAAGGGTCTCTCGCGTAATGATGGATGGCGCACTCTATAGGTACTCTCTAAACCATGGTCACCTCAGAGGGGGCACCACGAGAGAACGTTTTTCTCTCGCTGTAATGGATGGTGTATCAAGTACGCCCCGACAGGGAAAGCGCATGCATCCATTTAGCCCGCAAACGCGCTGGAGGTGTCATCACATAAATCCTGCTTTCATTATGCACAGAGGGGTAAGTGGGAGGTCACTAGATACATGTTATATCGACATAGACAGACTGTTCTTCCCAAAGATGAACGGTGGAAGGTATGCTGCACGGGGTTACTGTGTAATGTGTATTATTTGATCATACCGAATTGACGATTCTCACAGAGTACTTGTTGCTCCCCACGTACGCCCTGATGTAATGCTCTCGAGTCTTTGAAGATGTAATGAAATGAAATGAAAGCTGTAAAGAGGACCGCTGCGAAGCGATTAAAGCTGCATTGAAGGACCGCTGAAACACTTTTTGAGCTTTGCAAACACTTTATAGCGTAGTTAATAAATGCGTCCAGTCTTTAGATCATGTGGCCACGAAATATCTCCGTCGAATACTGCTCTACGAGCATCTCATAGTTTAGAAAACTCACTAAAGAATTTTTGTTCGTTCCCCATGTTTTTTCTCCGTAGGCCTATGTGACATCCCAGCATCTGCACGGCCAATATGGGCCTGGCTCCTTTCAGTAGGCGCAGTGAAATTATTCCGCAGCCATGGTAAATAAAATTGCAACGAGAGCAAAGTCACTCAGTGCCTTTCCGGTTTGGAGATGGCTGTAGCTTTATCACAGTGCTTCCAAATCGAGACACGTGGGAAAAGGACCAAGAATTATGTTAGTTCTACTGCGAGCCCTTTGCATGCCCTCTGAAACAGTGCGACATCATGAGTGCAGGCGTCCAGTCCTGTGTTTAAGTGGCCACTAAATCATATACGAGCCAAAATTGCTGCCCTCCGCCCATCAGATAGCTGAGGAACTCGCTTAATTAAGGGAGGTTTCTTCCTATGCCACATCCTTTGATGTCCGGTCCCTCCTTGCGGGCCAGTGTGGTGTGAGACAAGCAATGTCACAGCTATTAGCCGTAATATTGTTAATGGCTGCAATTAAGGCATTCCAGAAACGCACGAAATAAAATCGCAACAAAGCGAAAGCAGAGGCCTAAGAATATACCTGCTACGGAGAGCAAATGATGGAGTGTAGCTCTCGCAGTGCTTCCAGGCACGAAGTGAGAAAGCGCAATCTCGACCCAGTTTGAGATCCATTTTAGTGACCCTTGGGTTTTTATCATGCCGGTTGTCAACGTGCACCAGAGCGCCAGTTCTCCTCTCTGGAGCAGCGAAGAAATATGGGGCTTAAACAGTAAATCAGAATGATACAATCGAGGAAAAATCAGGAGGACTTGTCGGTGTTTGGGACGGGCTTTATTTTCCCCATTGTAACCTGTGCTAGAGGGCAGTTGTTGAACAACGTAATTATCAAACTTAGCGTAGGTGGAGCGTGTCAGTTACCAATTCTTCTAAAGGTGGCCGTGTATAGCAAAAAGTTAGTGAAAGACTATTCTCCCGCACACCTTGGAAAAATTTCGTGGAAGTAAAATGACACACTATATGCAGAATCACTGGAATGAGACATATAACCCAGTGACACCGGGTATATTCTACGCACACTCTTCTGTCAAGCAAGGCACTCCGCAAATTTTAAAGTTTTTTGTAGGTCACTTCTTTCATTACGATGAACCTAGCAGGCTCGGAAAGACCATAGATGACTGTAAATGTAGAGAACGAAGCAGCCTGCTTTAAACCCTGGACAGCTCCAACGGCTGCACCGCGAGCAGGCACTAAACGGAGCCACAATTTAAACTGAATTTGCATGAATGATATTCACAGATTCTAAACTTATGGAGGTTTACTGTGTAGCGGGAGACTGGTTTTACGTTCTCGGAAAAAGAATTGCATTAACGCCTCCGTAGTTAAGACTTAAGAGTGCCGAGTGCCATGCCCTGCAAAAAAAAAAAAAAAATACTATTCCCGTTTGAACTGAGGTCTATCCGATACTGATGTTCTCGTTGTGGGAGACCACAGTATAGGGTAATATACTTTTCTGGCGGCATTTGTCTGTACTTTTCATCGCCTTGGTGCACTGACCTGGAACAGCGAATGCTTGCATTGGCTTTGGGGCTAAGAGGTACCGCATTTTCACTTAGCACGATGTGGACAGGTCGCTCGCTATTTACGCATTCATTTCGCCTCTAAAGGCAGCTTCGTATGATGCCATGCCGTATAGCCGCCAGCAGCATTTTGATCGTGCGTCGAAGTTGCTCATAAATGTGTGCCTGGTACAAAATACGGCGGCAACAACTATTCACTCCCTTACACTGCGACATCATTTGCGGAATGTACTACAAGGCACTCATAGATTCCCATGTGTGTTCATTTAGGTGTAATAAAACAAAGCATTCGATCTTGATAACTCGCCGTTACAAATAATTACTTCGATTCCCGGTGTAACCTTCTCATGCCCTCGCTGTGACTGACGAAATAAAAGAAAGCGCATGTCACTTACCCAACGCCTTTTGACTTACCCAACGTACGATGAGTTACCCAACGTACGATCACTTACCCAACGTACGATGAGTTTGACGCAGCTACGGATGCCATGCAGACAAAACGAAAGTTTGGTTCATTCGAAAGATTGCCTCGTTAAAATCATACTGACACCGATTTTAACGCACACTTCACTCAAATAAGCTATATGATTAGGAAAAAAGGGAAAGGCCATGCGACACACTAGCTCATTTCCGGCAACAGAACCTATGACGTCATATGCCCAGCTGTGCGATTGTCTGAGGCCGGCAAAAGCAAACGCAAATTAGGCAGGGCTTATGAGCTTGCCTAATGAGATATTTCCACTTAAATGTAATGCATATTCATTTTACAGAAGAAAGAATAGGGGGGTAAACAAAGAAAATTACGGAAATACACGTAAACTTAGAAGTAACAATGCCCATTGCTGTGAGTAGTGGGCGCTTCCTTTAGCTGCACAGCAGTCCGCCGCTTTGGAGTTGTTTTACACGATACTAACCAATCGGCGTAAGCGACGTTGCCTTGCGTGACCCTGTTTGTAGAGCATGCTCCATGTTTCACGAAAACATTACTTTCTAGCGTAACAAAAACAAGCCAGCTGCAAATACGGTCAAAAACAAAATAATGGTGGACAACGGTCCTCGGCTGACTATGGTAGCGCCATCTGGGAGGACTGACGGTAGCAAGGCTGCAGAGCCTAATGACGCACAGGAAGTTCGTTTGAATACCCGCCCTCGTGACTTCATGACACACGCCACGAAAACACGATTTGGCGCAGATGCAAAAGTTTAGCATAAATTGATTAATTTCTCAGGGAATACGGCATCGTTTGCTGCCGGACAAGCGCTTTGGGCATTATAAAACACTAAATATTTTGAATAAAACAAACTTGTATTTTGTCTGCATCGAACCATTTAAGGCTACCTCACGTTAATCCTAACGAGGGTCATAGCACATAATCTCACCGGTGTATTGGTGAACGCTCACCCCCAGGATTTTTAGTTTAGTGTAAGCGCAAATACTCACACAGTGATACGTACCCACATAGTAGGTTTCAGATTTGTAGGGTTTAGCGCACCGAAGCTACAACTGGGCTGAGGCGCGCCATAGTGGAGGGCTCCAGATTAATTTCGACCCCCTGGGGATCTTTAACGTGCGCCGAAATCTCGAACACACGGGCGTTCTTGCTTTTTGCCTCTATCAGAAAAGCGGCAGGGAATCGAACCCCGCGTTATTGGGCTCAGCAGCAGAACGCCTTAGCGATGCCACCGCGGCGGGCTTATCCACAGGGTATCACATACCCCCAAAGGTGTATTGCCTAATGCGTTCCCAAGGTTTTTTTATAGTGTGTGAGTCCCAAAGCTCACGCAACTGGACCAGCATAGCACTTAGCGCATATACTCGCTGATGCAGGAGCCGGAGACCAATGCCACCGTCTCTGCGGAAGTATGTGGTGCCCACAGCAGTGACGGAATGCTAGCCTCCTGTGCAACAAACCGGGAAGATACACCACAGACCGACGTGTTCATGTATTGGTACTTTGCGTGGCTGAAGCGAGAATACGACACACCTGTGGCTGTGCTCTGCCACTTTAACAATGTGCAACACAAGGGCTGGCTCTTTACTTTTGTCTTAGATAGCTTTGGACTGGTATGCTACGGTGACCCCAATCAACCGACCGCACGGTGCAGGGGCCGTGTTTTTATTTGGTCTTGGCCATGAAGTAATAGTCACTACCATTAGTCTAAAGCAATAAAGCACTGCATAGCCCTATCAGCAGGTGCTGTGGTTTTCGAACAGCTTCGCTGCACGTGAAACTTCAGTGTCGAGATACCGCGTCAATTTATTTCCTCTTCAGGGCAGAAGAGTTGAAACTTTTCTGAGCTAGCATGTAAGACCAGTGCAGTTCTTGTTTTCAGGGTTTATTGTGCCATAAAAAATTATCAGCATAACACACGACCACGTAACACGAGTCACTGTCCACAGTCCCACTTGATGCGACTAGTGCCTTGTTTACTGGTCACGCGTAGCCCCATCGGACGTGACTGTGACTCGCCCTATGAGACACAAACGAGGCTCGGTTCCTGGTAGACGACTTCGACCAACCCTGCCGTGACTGCTGCCGAAGGGCAGTCAAAATTTTCTGGACAATGACTTCCTTCACACGTCGGGACAGCTTTCCCACGTTTCGCTCTCGAAACACGACGTCTTCTTCAAGCGTTTCTCACAGACTGCATGGCTTCATGTGCCCGCATGTCGGAAGTTACTTAAAGCTTTTAGTTCAAACGTTGACCTTGCTTCAAGTATCCTTATCCTTTGACGGAAACTTTAGCGTAGCCACCGCCGTGGCCGCCGCCCAAGCTACCGCCGTAGCCACCACCATGGCCACCTCCAAGGCCACTGCCGTAGCTGCTGACGAAGCCTCTTCCATGACCACCTCCAAGGCCACTGCCGTAGCTGCTGACGAAGCCTTTTCCATGACCACCTCCAAGGCCACTGCCGTAGCTGCTGACGAAGCCTTTTCCATGACCACCTCCAAGGCCACCTCCGAAGCCACCTCCGAAGCCACCTCCAAAGCCACCTCCGAAGCCCCCACCGTAGCTGCTGTCGAAGCCACCGCCATGGCCGTAGCGACCGACCAAATGCGAACCTTGGCTGAGCCGGTTCACATTGTGAACGGTTTTAACCAAGAAGGAAGGCCCGGGAACCGTTTTGGTTAGGCCCAGACCATGACCGGAACCTCCGTATCCGAGGCCACCTGCGTATCCAAGACCTCCGAAGCCGCCGCCGCCGCCGAATCCACCGCCGTGTCCTCCACCATATCCACCGACGAGGCCGGCAAGGGAAACTCCAGCCAACCCGATCACGAAAAGGACGATAAGCGGCTGCGAAAAACAAGGGCGTAAATGGAGTAGTTGCGTCACGCTCTCGGCATAAGTGAGTCTTTCAGTGAACATTGATTAGCAATTGGGTCTGGAGTAATCTATATAGATACATTGATGATTCCAGCTTAGGTATCCACAATATTTTTCACTGCGCTAGCAGTCATATCGCAAAAAAAACGGGTTATCTCCACTAACGGGACGCCTGGCGAGGGCCGAAGCATGCAGTGTATAAGTGTATCCCAAGATTGTAAGTCTTCCTCTTGCCACACGGCTCGCGCTGATTGGGTGCCGGAGAAGCGCCGGTGGGAGGAGCAATCACGCTTGCTGAGGCGGTGGCGCCCTCTCTTGCTTTGAACCGATTTAAGCAATTTGCATGCCCCATTTGCCCCGGTTTGGGGTAGTGGCAGAGGTCAACGCAAGCGCAGTGAAATGCCCGCGGCCGGCACCAGATAAGTATGCCTTTTCTTGCTTCAACGGACCACCCGTCCCGATCAGGCCTAGCGTTCACAGCTGGTGGGTACTTGAGTGTAAAACAAATTATAACCCGTCTACAAATAGCTTTTGCTTGTGATTGACGATTGCTGAAGTGGACAGAGAGCGTTCCACAAATGTTTAAATCATGTTAGTTTATTTTGAGCCGGTTTTATTCATTATACAGTTTCCTTTTAAAACGCGTTACGTTCTAGCACGAGGCGTGGGAAAACGAGTGTCCCAATGTTTTAGTACCGTGACTACGGAGATGATGAGAGGAGACGCCGACAGCCCGAGCCCCTAACTGTGCGTCGCCCGTAAAACTCGGCATCGTTGTCTGTAGCTCCGCAGGAAGTGGGCATGATGACACTATCATTAGGAGGTTTGGTTCTCGGAGGGAGGAGAGACGAAGAGGTGGCGAGGGCGGGGGGGGGGGGGGTAAAGGGGATTTAATTTGTTAACTCTAATCTGCCCCACAACTTTCTAGTGTCGCACTGCGGACGCCACCGCATCAAATGGAATGATAGCCCGTTTCTTAGTTCGTCTCTCTATCAGCGGATTTGCAGCGCTATTTTAAACGACGCATTCTGTGGTGGGGGCATTTATTGTGGCTAGTTGGCGGTTATGGTCATAAAAACTGAGGTTACAGTTGATCAGGACAGAGGAGCACGGGAATAAAACGTCTGACGCGGAAGAAGGGCATGGGATGACTCAGCTGCCCGCTGGGCACGTACACTTGCGAGAGTGAAACGGAACGTAAACACTCACGTTGCCTCTGTCGTCGCCTCACGTTCTCGGGAATATACCACTGGGGTCTGGGGCGCGTTGTTCTCTGGAGGGGCTCGGGACTTCTCGACGCGGCCGGGGGCAATAAACTGCGTTTTTCTGCGTGTCTACTGGCTGCAGCTTCGGTGGTTTCGAGTGCCTAAGTGCTTCGTGGTCGTCTGTTTTCGGTTCTCGGGGTGCTGAAATTCTCCGAATCGTCAGGGCTGGCTGACACAGATCTTTGTTTTGTTTCTTGCCATCAACCAAACCTTGAAGAGTGTCACATAAGAAATTCACACACGAGCATTATTTTCAGCTAGAAAACTGATTAAACAATCTGACAGAAAATTATTTAGACGTGTTAAGTAATCCTACCATGCTAACAATTCGCGAAGTTTTTAGAAGTTGCACCGGTTCTCATCATCCAGTAGATGACGTACTGTACTCATTTAGTCATAAAATTAACTCACCTTGCGGAGTCATCCTTTAACCTCACCGTACGTAGTCGCTACTTGGACCAATAAGCGTCTTTTAGACACTTCAGAACCTACTAGTACATGTTGACTAATGGCGAAATATAAAAGGAAACGTCGCGAGAAGATAAATTCGAACGCTTCGGTCAGTTGCAAAATATGCCATTCATCAGATCCTTCAATTGGTGTTCGTCATATTGTTTCTTTTTTTGTGTGTGTCTATCTTTCGCACTGCTAGGCCCCAGAGCTTAAGAAAAACCAACGAACCAGAAACAATACCCTTCGTCAAAATATGAAATGAGCGAAATTGTCTGCAGTCTAATTGTGCACTGTAAGGAGGTCCCATGGTTCAGCTTCACCACAACGCACTGAAGTGGCTTATCCAGGCTGCCAACAAAGCAAATCAGGCGAAAGGCAGCAACGCGCATCCAAATTGATCAGAAGTGAAACTGCGCTGTCGCCCTGCGCAATGCAGAACGTCATGGTTGCATGGTTGCCTTGAATCATTCCACAGCGCAATGCGAACTTTTGAGTCAAGCCGCGCTCTACATTGTCATTCTCCACAATTTCATCGTTGGCGAGCTTCACGAACTGGTCACTCGAGTGCATAGATGTTAAGTTGCCTTAGATTGCCTTAGACAGTAGCCTTTCGCAATACACTTGATGCAGCCCCCCCCCCCCCACACACACACACACATACACACATACACACAGACGCACGCACGCACTTAACGCCGAAGTGTCATGCACTTGATGCACTTGAGGGCGACTAAGCGCTAAGTAGCTCTCCCTGCAGCTGCGGCCACTCACCAGAAACTTCATGGCTAGCCTAGAATGGAAGCTGCGCAGTGGACGATTGACCAGTGTTCTACGGGTGATTGTGCTGTTTATATACGAAGGCGCCATCTCGCCGCTTATAAGGCTCTAAGGTAGTCCGTCGGCGCCGGCAAGGATGGTCATCCCTTTCTTGCTTGACCAAGATTCACTTTCTCTCTTGCTCCGCTCTTCCACTCCATGAAGCTTCGCCCCAATCTGGGATACGAAAAATATTTCGACTTGACGATCAATGCATTTGTGACGCCGTCTGGTTTGACAACTAAACAACCGGTATTTGATGGCACCTCACCCACCGCACTCTCATCGCGCGCTGGGAGCACCAAGGAAAAAAGAACCTGGGGCTGCACAGATGCCAATCGGTTATTTATTGAAGCAAGTGTATTATTTTCGATTCCCACGACTGATTATGTAAGGCCTGTAATCGCACCTAATTCAAAGCAAAGCAACTGGCTTTCCCTTTTATCGCGGCTTCTGGCCCAGGGAAGCGGTGTTGCGGCACACCCACCCCTTTTCTGATAGACGAGACGGGCAAACAGAGGGCTCGCAACTGGTTTTACGTCCGGGTACTTTGAAGACGTCTATTTCGAGATGCGCGGCTGGATAATAATAGCACGTCCTCAGTCCCTGCCCGCAGAAGGAAACGTTCCATATCCCCATCTCTGACATGATCTTTTATGCTGAAGTCCTATATACATATTTGTTCCTTGCACGTACGACAACCGCATTCATATGCGGATGTCTTTCTGAGTTGGAAAGTTAGTCTTTTCCACGTAGGATATGTCGAAACTGAGTACAGGCTCACCGGTCAGTGGACAATTTAACGCTGTAACCGGTACACATTATTCTTCGTTATTAGCCGCTGACATAAACTGTTTAGCTTCTGGAGACCATTTACACTTCAGTGTAGCCGGGAACCGGGTGCACGCTCCCTAGATACCGTTGTACCGAGCGGAGGAAAAATTGCACTGAGGCGAAAAGCAATGCAGAATGAGAAAAAATGGCAGTGAATTTTTATTCAGTGAACATCAAACGCTCAGTGCTAAAAAGAGAAGAAGTGACAACTGGGCTAGTTGGTAATGCATATGGGACATCTTGAAGGTAGCGCACTTAAACACGGACACTAGCGAAAGAAACGACAAACCACGTCGTTTCATTCGCTAGTGTCCGTGTTTAAGTGCGCTACCTTCAAGATGTCCTTAAAAAGAGAAATGCAAGCACAACGCAAAATTCGCCCATATTTTCCCTCGCGCATTCTGGTTGCGGCGGAGGTTTACGGTACGTCAGCCAGTGAACATTTCAGAAAATGTATTCCTAATAAAAATCCAATATTTACAAATCCCAACAATAAGGAGATAACGCTATCCCCCTACTAGCCTGCTTAAATGCAAGATATTACTTGGCTCAACATCCTGTTATGCCGTATCAAAAGTCCCTGATGCGTAAAGTATGTAGATGGTATAATATGAAGCGTCAGCAAAAACCGATCTATACCTCTCGTGCAGTACGTAGGCGCGATTTAGTGCTGGCGTGTACCTCGCCGGTGCTGGGGTGCATGTCATAGTCCGGATAGTGTTCACACATTTGTGTGTGTGTGTGTGTGCCTGTGTCTATGCGTGCGTGTATGTGCGTGTGCGTGTGCGTGTGCGCGTGTGTGTGCGTGTGTGCGTGTGCGTGTGCGTGTGTGTGTGCGTGTGTGTGTGTGTGTCCGTGCGTCTGCGTGTGTGCGTATGTGTGTGTGTGTGCGTGTGTCTGCGTGTGCGTGTGCGTGCGTGCGTGCGTGTGCGTGTGTGTGTGTGCGTGTGTCTGCGTGTGCGTGTGCGTGTGCGTGTGTGTCTGTGTGTGTGTGTGTGTGTGTGTGTGTGCGTGCGTGCGTGCGTGCGTGCGTGCGTGTTCGCGGCTGCTACGTAGTACTCGATCAGCGCACGTTTGTTCGTTGGTAGCCCGTGCGCTGTGCGCAAGAAGAGCACTCACTCTTCAGCCACCAATGATCGCAGCCTCCTCCGGTTAACACGGAAACTGAATGTGAAAATTTTCATTTTCCGAGCTCTCCCCCGAGGCGAAAGCGTAATTCTTCGTGCGGACGCGCCTCCGCGTTTCAAAGTTTGCCCAGATGTCTGGCGAAGCTTATTCCCAGCGCTATTTAAACGCTCTCAGTGACAGGCAAACAGCGAAAGCTGGGAAGGGGGGGGGGGGGGGCGCATAAGATTTCGCTAGCGAAACACGACGTGGCAGCCAAAACCGTCGAACATGTTAAAACACACACACACAGCCACGCGTGCACACATTGAGCGAAGTGCCCCGTTCGCATTTCCCGCTGTTCCGCTCCTTTGTGGTGCCGTGCTGGCAGCCGAGGCTAGAATTCGTCTGAAGGGGCTGTGTTTACTTTCAAATCTCCAAAAACCCCAGAGCCCTTTGCCACGCATTTCATTCTCTTTCGGGGTATTTCCTGCCTGTGCGCGTGATGCTTTCGCGCAGTTCTTTCCTGTTCTTTTTTTTTTTTTTTTTTTTTTTTGCTGCTTAAGACGGAGAGTACCTGACGCTGCGGCTGCACATTTTATATATATATATACAATTCTCTGCGGTAGTATTGGTCCGGCAGTGTTTTTCTTGTCTGTCAAATGGAACCTAATGTTGACTAAGCTAAGACCGAAGCAAGAAACCCCCGAAAATGCGGAGGCGGTGAATGGCTTTGGAATTCTTCCTCCGCCCACTGAAAGGATTAGCAAGACAGTGAATTGAAAGCGGAACTGGGATTAAATTGGCCGTTTTCTATGCCGCTTATTGTTATTTTTTTCCCGCTCCTTTCAGAACCGCAGCATTGGACAGTTTTCTTTTGCGGCACTTTGTTGCCTCCTGAGCGAAGTTGGTGGACGCCTGCAGCTCTCCCGTTGACACACGTGTGCCGTCGAAAGATGACCCTCTTACGGTCATTCTGTGCTGAAAGTTTGTTTTTTACACACAATACCGCGTGTGGAATTTCGGGATTGGGCTCGCTTATTCAAACCTGCAAAATGTAAGAGCAACATTGAGTAACAAAAATGTATGTTTCTCATGACCTTTAATAGGCCCGTTCGGGGCACTCACGTTATTCAATAACCAAAAACGGTGCCAGGTCCGAAACACCGCTTCTGTCTTTTTAATAGCAGTTCTGTACTGTTAGTATACTTCTTTTATTTACTAGCGTTATAATAAAGTATAAACCTGCTGCTCAAACAGAAAATATATGCCACGTTGCCTCCTCTGTAGATAGTCTTTCTTTAGGGCTTAATAATCCTCTTCATACATTCTAAGGCAATCCCGTGGTATAGCTTGCCACAACGCACTCGATCGATCAATCCATAGAGCCAACATGAAAATTTCTGTGAATGACCACATCGACCGAAAGTTTGATCTGCACCATGGCAATAAGCAATGTAAGCATGACGTTCTGCATTGCGTAACGCAGAGCAGATCACATTTTTCAGTCAATGTTATGCCCTTTGCTGTCATTCGTCGTATTCGCTGTGTTCGCGGCATGAAATGGTCACTCTGTCGCATTGCGGTGAAGCTGACCCGTGTTACTATTTTAGAGTGTACACGTAGGTTAGTCCTCCACCGCAGTCTTCGTTACATTAGCGGCCTTCGTTGCAAGTGAACGGTCCAGCAAAGATTTAGACCTATTCAGAGGTCACCACTGTTTAATCCATTTTTGGAAGGAATCAGTCACAACACGGGATGGGACGACATCTATTAAGTTTTCCTCCTCAAGAACTTCAGTACTATAAATGCATAGGCGGGATTCTTTTTTAAAAAAACTTGTGGAGCAGCCTCAACTGCCAACGGTGTGTTCTTTTTTTGGATCTAGCCATCACGCCAAGAGCGGAAGAAAGTTGAGGCAGCCAGATTTCGTGGCTCACTTCTGACCCCTTTTCTTTCGAACCAAGCATACATCACATTCATCCTGTGTGCTTCCTGCGTCAGGAGCTGACGTTGAACACCTGCTGTGGACTTGCCCAGGTCTTAGAGACGCCCGAACGCAACACCTCCGAGGCACAGGGCTCGATCCTGGGAGGCCCCCAGATCTTAATTAAGCGCTCGATATTGGGGCCCCAGCACCGGTCTCTTCTTGGATTTTTGCGCGAAACGGGTGCAGTGTTGTGCCTGTGAAAAATTTTTCTTGTGCCGTAGGGCAGTCTATCGCAAAACAAAAAATTCATTCATACAACAAATAGCATACCAGAATGAAAAGCCTTTTGTGTGTAGCAACCTTTGTAGCAGTCGTTTTTTTTTATTCCCGGCTTATTCATCTAGGCCTGAAGCTCCCTACCAGAGTTATTACCTCTCTGGCTCCGTCAAGTGTACTTACTAAGGAGACGGTAATGTGAAAACTATGGGGTAAGACTTAAGCAGGTTCCTCCTTGCTTACATTTGCAATGGAGGGATCACTTCTCCCTGCTCAAGCGTAGTGAAGGGGACAAAAGACGGGGAATGGGAAGCAATACGCTGCAGCGCACCCCGCTATGTTTGCTATTTTATACTCATGTGTATTCATTCACGCATTCATTTTTGTCTTTCCGCTCTGTAGCACCTCTACATTTAACAGCCTGGATTTGCTTATTGTGTTTTTTAAAAAAAGTAAGTAGTATACTTACGTCCCGAAGCTTGGTCTCGTGTCTGCTTTTCTTTATCGATTCAAGAAAAACGCGCAATCCCCATTCTGACATAAATTAATCGCCCTGACCTAATTAAAGCTAGTTGCAGACAGTGTAATAAACGCGCTTTAAATTAATCGCATTGACTGGAATGGCTGCCATGTTTATTGGGGGTAGTGTTCCTTAGATTGCAGCTTTTTTGTTCGCTTGGGAGTTAAAGCATGGACAGGATAGGATAAGTTAGTGATGCGGTGATGCTCTTTGATGCAGCTGCATACGCTTGTAGTGTTGCTGGCTTTAGCTCGCAAGCCGCAATTCTCCCGCAGCATGGTACTCGTAGTTCAGTCCTTTGGTTTTTTATTTTGTTTTTGGCAAGTAGTAACGTAAATTCTTTCGTGACACAAATGTTGCCGCTACTTCGTCGCGAGTGTTTTTGCTGTGTCTTCATTGCAGCCTCACGATGAGCGCGCGAAAAAGAAAACAACAGGACAAATCGGCAACTGCAACTTGTGTGTTTATTTTCGATACCCATCCCCCTATCGAGGGAGCCGTAGCTGGCGAACACTACCACTCCCTGGACACGGTATCTGGAGCTCTCGCAACGGTGCATTAAAAATAAGACACATGCATTCTACGTCGTTTTAAGCGCACGTTATATGGCTAAGGTTCCATGTATTTTTCAAGTAGGCGGAGAAAAAGTCCCGTGACTTTGACGCGTCAGGCGTTCTATAGCGAGGCGTTTGAAAACGAGCGTTCCGGTGTGTGTGTACTATAAGCACGCGTACACCATCAACGTCGTAATCCATTAAACACATTGATTTAAACGTATCGCCATAAGACATACATTTTGAGTAGATTAGTTTTCAATCGGCACCATTTTCATGATCAGTAGAGTCTCAGAAAGCTAATAAAGGTTTCTCAAAGGTCTTCCGCTGGACAGCCCCTGTCGGCCATTTCTATGTTCACACCGCCCTCTGTGCGTTTGATGTCCCCAGCACTCGCGTGTCTAGTTTCCTCCGGCTCCTCGGGGCAGCGGTCCCTTCGTCAAGACAAGTTGCCGTTCTCCATTTTGATTTTCCCTCCTGTTCTGTCGTCGTAACGGGGACGCCGCCTGCAACACCATACGTGCGAAGAATTTTACCACCGAGTCTTGCGGGATAAAGTATTGCTTTAAAATATTCAATCGTCGGCAAAATACACCAACCAAGGACCCGAAGAAAGAACTTCGAAATGAATGCACGTAAGTGAACTGTGAGTGGGATTGTTCCCTGGGCCTGAGTGAGGGCTTAGTACATGTAACATTTCAAATAAGAGCAGTTCTCGCATTAAAATGTTTCCCAGTCTAGACCTTGTGTCCTTTGTAGGCTCCTCCCCCCTCCCCCCCACCGGATTCACAATTCGCTGGTCATCCACTTTCACAGAGTGGAGTGGCTCATGATATTTTTTATTTATTAATACTGGAGGCCAGCTTATGGCGTAAGCAGGAGGGACAAAGTACAAACATTTGCAACCTCGCTCATAGTATTACAAAAAACAACCAAGAAACCTTCAGAGGGGAACAATAGAGGCAACAATCAAACAACTGCCATGTACGTATAAATTCCGAACTGTAAACTGGCAAAACAAAATACAGACGACACTGCAAACAGCAAAACCAAGAACAAAATGTAGCAAGCTAATTGAACAGGCATTCCTACGCAGCCTTAGTAAAATTATTGGATTGCATTATCGATTGACGTAGGGAATTCCAATCATCCGTTGGCTGAGTGAAAAAATCTGTGCTTGAAAGAATTAGTTTTGCGAAAATTGGCCGCAACGCATTCTCGGGCCTGTGCCTTGTCCGTCTTGGGTCTAGTGCCTTAAGGAAGTATGCTAGCTGTATATTAAAGGGACACTGAAGTTATTTGTAAACATTGCGGGATTACTAGCGCAAATTGTAGTCTAGAGTCTCTAGCCCATGTTTCGACCACTCTTACTACGTTGACGCGACTTTCTTCAGTGTAAAAATCAATCCGAAAATACTGTCCTCGTCTCTGCATCATCCTTACCGATTTTCTATTGATGTTTCGTATGACGTCAAAACAAAATGCCTTGGCTTCACTCTGCTACTGCACGGCTCGCCGACCCTCCGACAGAATCAGTCGGCCCGCGTTTGTCGGCCGACCGCCGGCGGGTATACAATTCGTTCGTTCAGTTGAAGCTAAGCCACGACACGTTTAAATTGTGCCTAGAAGAATGTATGTTCAGTTGGTTAGTTTGAAGACTGTAAGTCCAAGTGGCTCCACACAAGCGCACATGCTAGGCTTTGCTGACTGGTACACTTGTAAAAAAATCTAAGGCTAATTAAAGGGGGGAGAAGAGTCAGCGAAGTTAATATAGGTACTAGGGAGTTAAAGTCAACCGAAACTTTTATTTCACAGCGTAAAACCAAGGTGCCGGGAACATTTTTCGCGTTGGGTGAACTAGCACAGCGGTCAGCTACATGACCACGCACTTGCGAAAGCTTTTCTACCTAAGGAATGCAGTCTCGAAAGACGAGATATTTGTGGGAATTTGGCGGACACTTACTGCACGAGCGTTATTCAAGAAATGGTCATCTAAGCTTCTTGGAACGCCAAAACTAAAAAAATGACCGCGTATCTGCTCCTTTCGTTGCAAATGTCGACAACAGAGGATAGTGTTTGTCCACATTTGCCAAGTAAATGCCTCCCTTTGCTTTCTCGCTCACCTTTCATGCTGTTTCTCTTCCGTCGCGCTCCTCCCAACGTAAACACGCTAAAGGTTTGCTCAAGTCAATATAAATTTACCGCGTTCCACTGCTCCAGGCCGGGTGCCTCGATGCCAGCGCTGCCGTAAGGCGGAGACGCGCGTGAATCGAGGCGCCCTGCTTCAACGTTTGTAGAACCACGCTGCCCTACTCTACGTGAGTTCCAAGCAGAAAGTGGAACCTATCTAGTGGAACCTTTCGTAACTGTCACCGCTTGATTAATTAAAATGGCTCTAGAAGCTATAGTGGCGCTGGCGGCAGCAGGCAACGGAGTGAATCTTTTTCAGGAGTGGATGTAGTATTTCATTTCGCAAAAAACAATCTATGGATTTTTATAAAGGAACACTGGAAATATCGCTTATGTATTGCTTTTACGTCTTATATTTGCGTAATGTCTTGTTCTTGTTGAACAATGTTGACAAGTATGAACATTGACGCCAGACTTAAAGTTTAGATTTGGCTGTGGGTATATAAGACTATTGCGCAGATTTTTGTTGTGCACTTTGGCCGGCTGGCTGTATCGAGTCAAAGACAGACAGACAGACATACAGATAGACCAAAATTTCTGGATTTAAGTAGCCCAAGAAAAACTAGCGTCTTTAAAAATGTAAACCGGCTATACAACATATACTCTATATTTCCGTCCCTGCCAGCTCTGGCTCATGGCCGAGTGGCCTGGAGCATTACGTTCATTGTTTTGCAATTCGCAAGTTCGAATTCCCGATAGCGCAGGTTTTTTTTTTTTTTCTTATCTATTTTGAAGTTAATTTGTTTCCTTTAGGCAATGTTTTGTATACTGAATTCACCATTTTTTGCGCTGCAACGTTAATTGCTCCACGAGCGAGTTCGCAGAATGCGTGCAGACCGACACTGACGCGCTGGCGTGTTCTCGTTGTCGTGGTGTGGCCATAAGGACGGACTGCTTGCGGACACAGTCCCGAATTGGCCGACCCTGGCCTGCTGCGAACACGTCTCTAAGGCTACGTGCACAGCGTCGAACTCGCCGTGCCGCCCTGCGGACGGCGCCCCAG
Source organism: Haemaphysalis longicornis (assembly GCF_048455015.1). Classification (NCBI taxonomy): domain Eukaryota; kingdom Metazoa; phylum Arthropoda; class Arachnida; order Ixodida; family Ixodidae; genus Haemaphysalis; species Haemaphysalis longicornis. The sequence goes on along the minus strand of NW_027526203.1, from coordinate 289,925,914 downwards.
CCTTCACCCGCAGCGCGGGGCGACGCCTCTGGCGTCCGTCGGCAGGGCGGCACGGCAAGTTCGACGCTAGTGTGCACGTAGCTTTACGATAAAGGCACGAGCCAGGCATGCTTCAAAGGTGGGGGGAAACTGCATCACATTTGAGCGTCTCCGGTGACGCGGAGGGCGTTCATTCACTGCGTACGCCTGGGATAGGGATCGTTACGATTACAAGTCGTGCTGGAAGGCTTTTAGATGCGACGGCATCTCATTCACTCGCGTTGTCCCTCCGTACGGCGTTGTCGTTGTCCGTCCACACCCCTCCACCATTCTCCTCGCCGCGCGAGCTGCGCTTTCCGCCGCTCACCCCCTCTCCTCTCCGATAGCGAACACTCTCTCGTAAGGGGCATTGGATTGGATTCGATTGGATTGGATTGGCTTGGCTTGGCTTGGCTTGGATTGGATTGGATTAGATTAGATTGGATTCGATTGGATTTGGATTGGATTGGATTAAAGTGGATTGTGTTGGATTGTGTTGGATTGTGTTGCGTCATAGCCGCGCCACGTTGCGTCACAGCCGCGGCAGGGGGTTCACGGCCATAGAGTTTCTTACAGTATACACTACAGAGGAATCTGGCGCTAGCATCTATGCGGCTCACGTCAAGGCCATCTGTGTCGTTATGGACCGCCATTATACATCGCGCTCGCCTTAGTTTCATCATTGGCTTGGATTGAAACGTTTTAGTGACCGCAAATTCAAACGAAGTGCCACAAAAGCGCGAAGAATAGTGTGCAATTATGTACGTGGAAAATAAAAACGGGCTGTTTTAAAACTAAGGCAAAAGGAAGTAAAGCGTATTTTTGCCGGAACGGTTGTGCCTGCTAATCCGCAGGCCAATGTTGTAGTTACGAACAATGTTAATATTTGGGGGGTAACTCATTAGAGACTGTGATTTTATTAATTGTACCATTATTTCAAATAATACGTTGTTTGAAGAGTTTAGAAAGTTTTTTGAGCGTGATTATGAAAACGTTGCCTTCGTGGTGAACCGGTGCACCGACCGCCAGCTAGTTTAACAAGAAAAAAGAAGACGTGGCGTTAAACAGTCGTAGACGATGACAAGATAGGACGCATACAAACGCCCGTATCTGCCGTGTCTTGTCTTCTTCGAAGTACGTTTTAAATGCAGAGCATTTCTTAGCCTCGCCTGTTCCTGCGTCGGACGGTGTCAACAGTTCCGCGTCCGCAGCAGGTGCGCCTCTCCTTCCCCCCTCCTCTCTCTCAACAGCAGCTGGCGCGCGCATGCGTCGTAGTCAGCCCGTTCGCTCCGTCGCGGTCTCGGCGTAACAGGTGCGTGATAGCAGTGCGGTGGGTCGTGGAAGGGCGCGCGCTGCTTGCGCACGCGCGCTCTCCCCCCCCCCGTACTGCTCTCCCTCTACTGCGCGCGCTGCAAATATAGCGGCTAGCGGTCGCTCGTGTTTCAGTCACTGCGTTGCTCCTTCCTTCCTTGGTTGACGCTCGTGCCCACGTTTACTCGTGTCTGCTACTCCAGCATCACGGAAGAAGCGATGGAAGCAACACTGCCTTCAATCAGTACTGAGGCCCCAATGCTCTGCATTTACTCGTGTTCCCCTCGCGGGAAGGCGCGGGAATTTTTTGTTTCTTCTTTTCGTCGGCTACAAATTTCGCGGTGGCATATTACCCGCTCAGTCATACGTCCTTCGACTGCGGCATGAGCAACGTCAGGTGCACTTGCTCCGTGGTCAGGTGCGATCACGCATTGCCTGCTGTTTCACTGAACACGGCTACCACAGAAACGGGAGGATTTCGGCTTCCTTGTAGCTTGTAAACGTGTTAATGCATAGTGAAGAAAGCAAATCCCAAAAACCGCTTAAGAATCCAATTGTCATGCCAAGCCCAAGCCAAAAAAGGGGTCTTCCCATGAACCCCCATGGCGACATGGCTTACGAGGCGCAGTTTCCTCTCTAGTATACTTACTAAGAAACTCTATGGGTTCACGGCACGTTTCACGCGATGGGAGAATCAACCTAACGGAAACAACAACGGAACCCCCTATGCGTCGCATCTACACAGGGGTTCCCGCGAGGGCAGGTGGGAGTAATTTTTTCTGACGCATTTTATAGCCGACAACATGGCAGAAGTGCAGTATGCCGATTACTGAGATATCGAGAATGCCCAGCCAACGATAACGTCGGATGCAAAGCATGTTGTTTCACAGAACCGAAACCGAAACTGCTTTGAATTTTAATCTTGGACATCGTCCAATCCCATCGTATCTTGTATGGACGTCCCTGCTTTAGTTGGTGCGGCCGCGGCAGATTACGCATGGTAGTTTTTCTTCTTTCAGGCTTTATAAAATAAATGTCGCCTGATTGCCATGATTTGAAAAGCGCAACAAAAAACACGGAAGGTGATTACAGAGTAGACAAGACAGGCGCTTGTCTTGTCTACTCTGTATTCACCTTCCCTATTTTTTCGTTGCGCTCCAAATGATGAAAACTGTTCACCAACTAGCCCAGCAAGAAGTTCTTATTATCACCTGATTGACCGGATAAACGATTGAAACTGTTTATTTGTGCCTGTTTACGCAATGCAAGCAAATACAGAAGATTGACAAATTCACTTCGAGGTCCCTTTAATGTCACGCGACAAAATATTTTCACTGTGTTTCCGCTGCTGGCTAACAGCATCGTGGAATCAAAACACCGATGCATATGAGGAAGAACTCAACTAAAATTGGGATCTTATTCTAGACTGCATAATTTATAAACAGACACAGCAGTGATGTGTCTATTTGTAGCCTTGCTCTTGTGTTTCGTTGTTTCGCGCTGGCTATCCTTTTAACATATACTTTATATTTGGATTTCTAGAATCACTAGTAGGATACACACCATCAGATGTCCCCGCCCTGAGAGGTTGACTCCACCATGGCTCCTCGTCGTATCTTTTGGTAGCTTTCCGGTACGGCGTCTCCGCGCACGGGTCCAAACCCTTTTCCGGGGCTCTCGCCTCCAGCTGTGCTCGCAGTGCCGGGTCCATTGCACGACGAAACGAAGCCAAATGTTGGCTGCTGCAGTTTTTACAACGCTGCTCCCAGGGGTGCAACGACGAGGGCCGGAGTGCCTGTATACGACAGGGCACGAACGCACTTCATCGCTAGTGCGCAACGCACTGGAAGTATAGAGGACTCCGCGTTGCAGACAACAAAACAAAATGCATAGTCCGGTGAATATGGGAGGTCGCCGATGGTGGAGACTCACTCTCGACCTCCCTGCCTCATTTCCCCGAGAAAGACCACGCAGCCTTCGTCACGGCAGTGCGATTGAGTAGAGAACGAGCGGCGTATAACTGTGCGAACGCGAATTTCAATCTCGTGTAAATATTGTAATTCTGTACGAATTTTAGACCTTGAGTGAGGATATTCGTTGGGCTACAGACTTTACCACAATAATCGTGCAGAATAGGCAGTTATGATTGTTACACGGTCCATTTAAATTGTCCCGAAGGTTAGCAACTGTTTCGAAGGATTGTTTGCGCGCCGATGGGGGAAAGCTGACCAAGCGCGGAATTCCGCCATACGATAGCCGTGAGTTTCAAAACGCTGGCATCAAGTGGATAATAAACATCGTGATTGTAGTCACTTCTTAATTTCAAGTTAGATTTGGATCCACATAATCGGTCATAAATCTGTTTTCGCAACTGAGGTTCCATCAGCCAAAGACAAGGAGCTGGCGATAAAGTCGTCGCGGTATTCGTGCGTACGTACGGCGAAAGTACACTTCTTTTTTGTTAACCAGCACACAGCAACCGCACGACGGTTATCTGGTTCTTAGCTCTATGTGGCTAGTCTTCATATACAATGATGCACTACGTGAAGCCTAAATGCGATTCAGTGGCTCTTTCCGAATGCATCAAGTAAAACGAGCTGGGCACGCTCGTGGTGGCAATAACATTTTGTAATTGCAGCTGTGGGACAGTGTAAAATCCATTTCATCTGCATCATACTGGTTGAACAAGCGCAATTTATTCTGTCTGACAGTACTGACAGGAAATAAAGTACTGACAGGAATGAGTGGCGAATTAGGGCCTAAGGAAACCTGTTAAAACAATTTTGCCTCGTGGTTATTCCCCCTGACGAATTACCTGTACTGAGCCAACGTCAGTACTCATGTTTGGCTGTCTTGCCACCAGGCACATTAAGGCTATATCTTGTTTGCGTCCAATGAAACGACACTTTTGCTTACATTATATTTCTACGTCCCGTGACGTTTGTTCATTGGGTGGCAGATATCGGAATTACTCTGAGCTCTCCACAAGAGGGAGATAGAAGCAGTGAGAGCAACATGCCACCGCTTTTTTTTTTCTTCGATTCTCTCGAAGGATAAGGAAAATCGCGCACCCGACCGGAAGCATCTTTGGTATCAGGGCCTTTCATCCTTTTAGCATCTTTTCGATCTACTTCAACACAGAAAAGCGTGGCATATGATGTTTTCTCAGTAAGCGGCACGAAAATACAGGCGGCCTTGCACAAAGCAGAGATAAAAGATTGGATATACTTCCGTTCAAATGGCTGCAGAGGCTGGAATTTGTTGGGCGCGCTACCAAATATATTCCCGACACCCGCCGGTCACGGCGAACGGGTGCCCTGTGCAACTGTACAATGCTCTTACTTTCTCCCTTTATTTACACTGCGAACCGCAGAAAGTAAAAAGCCGCCTGTAGCAACGCGTCAGACGAAGACATAACGAAACAAAGAATAATCGGGCCTGGCACTGCCGAAGCCGCGCGAAAGCAAGGCCAATCGTAGCTTCTGAAAGTGAAGGACAAGTCGCGGACGCTTGCCTCTCGGCCCAAAGTGCGTAGCTTTTTTTTTTCTTTTTTTGCTGGTAGTGTTATAGGCAATTCCGCACTCCACAGAGACAATTTTCGACTAAGCTGGATTTCCCAATCACCCCCCAACGATAAAGCAGGCCCTTCTTTGCGCTGCGAGGTGACGCCGCGAGGGGCTGTTCTTGCGGTCTGCTAGTGGGCCGTCAGCGTCATTTGTTCGCGTGCAGTACTTGGCCGATCATTAGCCCGCATATGGGCTCTGGCGCTGCCGCTTCCGTTTTTGTGTGTGCGTACGTGCGCTCCGTCTGCAAAGGTCACAGTGGCGGCTGCGACAGAGTGCGGGGGCGGCACGAGGCACAAGTGGCTCTGATGAGGGCGGCCCCGCTTGAAAAAAGGCCTCGTCTGTCGGTCGGCTGCGTAGCGCCCCGCGCACAAAAGCTGATTTCACCAGGCTCGTCAGGACTTCCTCTGGGGCTATTCCTGCGCACTACGAGCGCTTCTTCCATCGTTAAAGCGTCTTGCTCGAATTATGATGAAGGCTGCTTGTCGCTCCGTAGTGCCCACTTGTGCATCTGGGCCCCTCTCTCCCGTCTTCCTTGCTCTTTATGCTGGCGCTCTATGCGGCCTTGATGAATGTTTGACTCGCGGCTCAGGTCGGGAGCAATGCTCCGTGTGTTTGAGCCAGCACTTGGGCAGCCTTCTTTATATAGGCATTAAGATGCAAAAGAATGTGACGTCCAATATTTTCTTTCGCCTTTCTGAGCTATCTGGCGCTTTGCTTCCTTTCCTTCCTTTCTTTTTCTTTTTTTTTTTTTTGCTTTACCTTTCCGCAATCTGTTTTTTTTTTTTTTCGTTCTTCGCAAGCACTTTTCCTGCTCTGAAAGCCTACGATCAAGACCACTAACATTAAGCGGGTATTTTGTGCGTCAATGTACACAATTTGAAGGGTTCCTTCCATTTCTGAATTATGGTAATAAATTAATCTACCCAACTCTGGTTTCAGTAAAAAAAAGCAATATCATCAAACCAACACGACCACATCTGCACAGGTGTGTAAATAATTGCCATATCTGTATGAAAATCCGATGCCCACACCATCGCACAACTCCAGAAATCATTCTAAAAATATATGCAGCATCAGGTACTCTTTTTAATTAAACGACAATATTTCTAGACGCCACTCTACTGTTGGATCATCGCAGATAGTTTCGTCTTCCTCGGGTTTTCGGTTCGAAAACCCCAGTCTTTCACGTTTTAAAGAAAAAACGTTTGCCGTAATTTTTAGCATCTACGCGAGTTATAAATCAAAAATAGAAAATCACAGATCGCATTAAATAAAGCACAAATTATAAAAAAACACTTCCCGAATATCTCAAAGTCATGACTAGAGAAACTGGCAAATATGTATCTTCAACTCTCTCGTCAATGTTTTGAAAGTCACTTTAATTATAGCGTAGTGCACGCAATGCGAATGGGACGTTTTTCACGGCGTGATACAACGTTACGATCCTCCTTTGTTTTTAGTTAAAACACGTCAGGCCTTAAATTCGCAAAATTTCTTCCCTTAAACACGCCGATTGCCCATTTAGCTGCATTGTGATGAAGAAGACACATCGAGATCTTTTATCGACCACACGCGCTTAAATCACACACTTCACACTTCAATTTTTTTTGCAATAATTGACGAACCCGACAACTGGGCAACTTAAATCCTGGCGAAAGATAATTTGCTTTTTGTATTCAATTTTAAATAGACTTTCTCTTGTAATTAAAGTTTGATGGAAGTTTGAATACAGTTTGAAAAGTTCAACACGTTCAGACCTACGAGTAAACCTACTAACCCTGCTTATTCCTCCGCACACGATTACCATCGTCATTTCTTGGATGTCATCTGTTGGACGAATTAACAAAAACAGGCAGTGAACCAACCAGGGGCATGAGAGCTCCGAACATCTTCCATTTTTATTAACAGTGATGGTGTTTAGAAATTATTTGATTCCGGCGTTTCACAAAACTCAGAACAGAAAGCAAGTGGGCTGGTTGGTGCGTGTTAAAAACGTGGAAAACGGCGCGAATTAACGGGACGCTGAGTGGAAGACACACACATGGCGCCTACTAACAACTAAACTTTTATTTCTTGCAGGCGGCTTAAGTACACATCTACAAAGCAATGGAAAGGAAAAAGGAAAGAAGGCGAAAAAACACAAAATGAACGAGGATTCTTGTCAAATAAAGCGCTCATATTCACCAATAAATAAATCCCAGTTATTCATTCGAAAGATACATTATTTCATTTTCATACAGTAACAAAGACGGTTTGCTTACACACTTGTTGCCCCTCTGACTTATGCAAAAAACTTCATAGATTTCGCGTGTCCGCTTGTCGGCATATCTTCGAATGATTTCGGCCCGTTCAAAGATAATGAAAAGGCCCATTGAAATATTGTGAAAAGAGGGGTGGCAATGTCACGTTTGAAGTCGGCATTAACTAGGTCGCGCGAGCACTCAGCTAAGCATAGTTTTGACGCCCAAATTTTCACCCCAAATTGTCAGTTGCCAAATTGCCAAATTGCCAAATTGACGCCCAAATTGTCAGTTATCAGCCTCTGTTTTTGTCCAGCATCGCTGAATCCCTGTTACGGGATCTCCTGAAACAAAGGCGGAAGAAACCTAAACTTAACGGAGAAACCAAGATCATAAAACGCGGTACAACCGTTATTCCGTACGTGCATCAGGTGTCGCACGAAGTTAGAAAATAGCCGAAAGAGGGGGCGCAAACATTCTCATGTCCGCACCCAATAAACTGAGCAAGCTCTGTGCCATGGTAAATAAAGGGGGGTAGAAGGGGCACCGCATGTAAAAATGAATATAAAACGAAATACGTTGGTTGCTGTCAGCGTGTCATTTACGCAATCCCCCTGACATGCAAACGAAGCTAGGCAGGGCAGACGGGAAGATGCAAAAATTCAAGGCTCCAGAAGCACGCAAATTCACTAAAAGCGAATGTCGGCGGCCACTTAGCCGCACACTGTCGCCAGTGTAAGTGCTAACCGGAATTTGACCAGTGTCAAATCATTCTAAAATATGCCGACAAACGCAGACGTGAAATCTATGAAGCTTTTTGCATCAGTCAGAGGGGCGACAGGTGTGCAACCAAACCGCCTGTATTACTGTATTAAAACTAAATCCTGTATATTTCGAATCAATAACTGGGCTTTATTTATCGATGAATGTGAACGCTTTGTTTGACAGGAACGTTTGTTCATTTTGTGTTTTTTCGCCTCCTTTCCTTTTTCCTTTCCATTGCTTTGTAGATGTGAACTTAAGCCGCCTGTAAGCAATAAAAGTTTGGTTCTTAGTACGCGCAGTGTGTATCTTCTACTCTGCGTTCCGTTAATTCCCGCTGCTTCCACGCTTTTAACGAAACTCAGTATTACAGTATAAAGAAAAAAAAAACCGCCGGCACCGGTTGGATTTTAACCTGTGTCTGGCAGATCAACGCAGTTAGAGTCAACCGCCTTACCCACTCGGCTACAACCGTGATTTAGAACCCGGGAGTCCAACGGCTTGCTCACTCGTCAGTGACTGTGGGGAGAGGGTCACACTAACTGCTCGACGCACCCCACGTGATAGGGTACACGCTGCACCTGCGGGCGCCTAGTTTTAAGTGTGCGCGTTCTGTTCGTTCGTTCTGCTTCTTCGATTTGCTTCATCTTCGCCGTTATAGCAACAAAGGTGGATGAAAGGTCGTTGGGGCAGCGAAGAAGAAGCAAATCGGCTGCAATCATGGGCTTAAACCGTCGCGATGGTCGTGAAGGTTGCTTACAGATTCGCTACCTTCAACTCTTACGCGTTAGTGGGAGCTTCCTTCATTTCTTAACTTTTTTTTTTTTATTTTTATTCCCTTCCCTCCCTCCTTCCACCGACTTCAGCTATTTGGCATGAACCATTTTTTTTATCATTAAAAATATCTTGAATTTTTCGGACCACGGCACACTATGTTTTTTGTGTACTTAGGCGTAATTTTTCAGGCTTTACGGCTGAGATATGTCCCCTATACCTGTAAAATGAAGTGCCCGACTGACTGACTGATTCATCAACGCCCAGTCGAAACTGCTGGACCTAGAAACTTGAAATTTCCGGAGTATATTTTTGTCATGGCGTAGGGGCGCACTATTGATTTTGATTATGCGATTTAACGCGCCGACGCTACACAGGCGATGAGGCGCGCCGTAGTGGAGGGCTCCGGATTAATTTTGACCACTTGGGGATCGTTAACGTGCGCCCAAATCTGGAACACACGGGCTTTTTCGCTTTTCGCCTCCATCAGAAAAGCGGCCCCCGCGGCCCGAAATGGAACCCGCGTCGTTGCGCTCAACAGCACAACGCCTCAGCCACTGAGCCACCGTGGCGAGTGGTTTTCGGAAATTATGCCCTTATCAGAAGAAAAGAGGGATATTGTGTTTTCCCCAATTCGTGATTATCTCGCTCATGCGTTCAGATGTCGGAGTGCTTTTGCCGATGTATGTAGCACGTGCCAGTCTCTAAAAAGTACTTTTATGGTTTTGCCCTAACCAGCACTAAAATTCATTTCGGAGCAAATTGGGTGTTTTTAAAGGTCCTTCAATGTATTTTTCCCATACATCCAATTGGTTTCTGTCGATAAATGTTACCAGAGGCACAAAACTGAGTTGAAGGATTTCGCCCTGCGACGCCGCTAAAATGGCGAATAGTATTTTTTGAAATTACACCTATGACGGGCCCAAAGGGCCTCACATTTGGTGTGAACGGCAAGCCAAACTGCTGGTTTTAGAAAATTCATATATTCCTATTATGGTGTAGGAGCTAAACAGGGCTAAATTTATAAAAAAAAGTTACTCCCCTGAAAGAGTACAAAGCACTAAAAAGTATTACACATTTTTTTTGTTTTTATGGTAGGCCCGTGGAGATATCGAGAAGGTTTTGTTGATATCGGTAACCGATGCGAATTTGTAAAAACTGCTTTACAAGATTTTTCCATAACAGCCATGTTATAGAGATAATCAGGATTTTTGGCAAATTACCTGTTCTTGCGGACTTCTCAACAGCTATTCAGCCCGTTGATATATACAATTAGTTTTTGCTTATAAATGCTACCCATAAAATTGTCCCAGGATTTTGTCCCAAAAAGTGTATAAAGGAGCGAGCGGGATTTCTCAAATTACACACCTTTCGAAGTGGAATTCAGGTTAATATTTTCGCGTAGCATAGTGCTCGCCACCTGTTGGGAATTTCCGCAACCATGCGCCTCCCGTATGAGCCCATGGCAATTATTATAAAACTATGACTGACGGCTATCCATCACCCCTACCAGATAATACTTCCCGTGAGTATGTAGTCATTTGAGCACATCATTTTGTACAATTTGTTACGGGATGGTTCGAATGAAGCACGAGTTCCAGACGTTTCCCGTAACCACACGCCTCCGGGAGGAGCCCATGCATTGGCAGTAGGCAGGAATTCCCAATTGTGTACAACTCCACTGTTAACTACCTCATTGTGACAAGTAGGACATACTAAACAACCCATTTGTGCAATTAGTGTAGTGGCCCACCTGGGCATTGCCGGGTACTATACCGCTAGTCCATAATACTTTAATAGCAGTGCAGTTGTTCCGTCGTTTTTCACCTGCACATTCCTGCCAACGAAATTTCAACTGACATCTGGTGACTGCTCGGACTTCAGCTTCGACTATGTCCTTCTGCTAAAATGGTCTGTGACTATTGCTGTCAAACCGCTGTGCGCACAATCTTCCTGCTGCTATGACTGCCAACGAAGTTGATGGTGGCATTGCTTTCTTAATTTTGTGAGCCCACCTGAACTCTGGCAATTCGAGGGGTCTTCTCCATTGGAAGCAAACTTCCTCATTTTTAAAGTTTTTCTCCTATTTTTGCCATGTTGGCGACAAGAATTTGCTGTTTCTGGAGTTTGACGCTTAATGTATAGCGCGTTTTGATGTAGTTATTTAAGGTTTGAATATTAGTTTCTTCACTGGAATCCTCCCTGCTGTTGATGTTGTTCATTGTTAAAGTAGCGTGTTTAACTTCATATTTTCACTTCTCCATTGTGTTCCTCCGAACTTTTACTAAAGCGAGTATGTTTCTTGACTACGCACTTAAACTCGCGTACCTTCCATCCCACTGACAGCAAGATCAGTGGCCTCAAGTTATTGGTTTTTTTCTCTTTGTTTCCCAAAAAGCTTAATTACCCTCATCAACATCGTATAAACACGGTATTTTATCTTGCCAGGTACGTCTCTACCAGACACAATAGCAGGGTCTGTACTTTCGCAGGGTTTGTTTATGTGCAAATTATCGATAAACTTGACGATAAAGCCGATATAAATGTTCGGTTATCCGCTTGGGCTTTTCGATGTCTACTTGGTATAGTTTCTTCTCGTGACGAACATAGCCATGAGCTTCATAGGGCTTCTCTCGGAAAATTCCAATAATTAATCTGGATCTCGCTCGGAAACAGTCAAACGTAGAGCTTCTCCACTTATGTTCATCTACTCCGGCGCACTTGGAAGAGGGATGGAAGGGAGCGCCTTCCTCTGGCTTCAGGGTGAACTAATGAGTAAAAAAGAATAACATGGATGTCGGGCTCAAAGGCACGGCATCGACAAGCAGGACGCATACTACCGGGGAAATAAGAAAATCAGAGCATGGGAGTTTTTAAGTGCAGAGCACTTTAGGGGCTCGCCTTTTCGTCGTAGCTCGCTGTAACGCTCGATGTCGAGCGACTGCCGGAATCAGGCGGCGCAGCGAGATAACGGACCCAAGTAGAGCCCGGCGTACCATCGTAGGGCGTCCCGCAAAGGCTTCGAAAATCAAACGGTTTAAATAGTCATAACCACTCAAAATTCCTGAACCGTTTTCGCTTGTCACACACCTCCCCGTTGTTTAGCGCAAAGAAAACTGCATGTACATTTGAGGCCAAATATATGTAATTAACCGGCAGCACCCGCGTTCATTTAGTTCGGAAGGCTCGTTGGGTTGATTTGTGCGACAGTAAGCGAAAAAAAGTTTCAGTGCAACGTCGGCACGTGCGGGAGGAAAAGCGAGCACAAAAAGAACAGAACACCCGCTGGCGCTGTTTCAGGCTGGGGGCGCGGGAGCACTGCGAAGGCTAGAAATTTGAATTGCATTGGGTGTTAGCAGTGAGCGGATAACGGCGCTACAGCCCATTATGGTGAATCACTGCTCTGCACTTCCGGCAGCTTTCACGTTGAGTGGAACGGCTTTAATTTTTTTATTCTTGTTTTCCCACTAGAACCGCTCTTCTGGAGGCCCTTTGCGGGGCTAAATACGGAGGCAATCCCAAGGGTCGCGAACGCCACTGGACTCGCTCGAAAGCCCTATCACCGCCGCAGTCCATTCTGCTGACCTTTCTTAATTAATTCGTGCATGCGACGGCTGGAGTAAGTGTGACCAAAAAACGTTGCTTTTTTTCCGAATCTGCGAGGCTTCTACGAATGCTACCGGCTCAGCGTGCAAGCGTGCGTAGCTTGCTGTACTGTTCTACAGTTGTTTTGAAGCCGATTTTATCTTGATGTTAGGGGCCCATGTCACTTGAATGCATCTCTGCCTACGTCCGTGTTCCTTCGCCCGAATTTCAAACATCATCGCGATGTTAATTGCATCTTAAGGGCAACAAAGAAGCTTCTATTAGAAGAGATGGATTAGCGTTTCCTCTAAGGTCCATGAACAGTAGATTCTAAAACTCATAAAAACCATCTCAAATCACAGATTGTATTCTTGTATCTGGTTTTGCATGCCTGAGGATCTCACAACACCCATCTATTAACCTTTTATGAGTTCAATTTTGTAAATCGTTCAGTTCAGTGTAAAGCTGAGAGCCAGACAAAAGAAGCGCGTGCACGCGAAGAGTGCCTTGCGTTAAGGATAACGGAAACGTACCCGTGGTGTCCCACAACTTCCTACACGAATTTCAACATTGTTCTCTTCAGCTACTCACGGCTACTTACGTACGAAATGACTCTATACGCAAGCCATCCACGACATCCGTCTCGTGGTACAAGCCACACCGTTCGCAGATGCCATTCATCACCTATAGCAAGAAGCACTCTACTGGAGATCCCCATAGTATGAGTACCCCGTTCAGCTGTACCCAGCAGGGATGCAAACAGAGACTAGTCGCCCGTATACTATGATGCGACCACTACCACTTTTACCCGAACATCCAAGCGAGAACCTGGCGCAACAGACGGAAAATCTCCGGCACACTACACGAGCTCTCATGCCACCTGCCACCGTATGGTTTAAATCCTTCTGGGCCCATACGCCGTTGCAGTACCGCTGCCAATACGGCACCACCTGCCCATTCCGCGGCGCTGCCATACACTACGCGAATGGGCGGCATCTGCTGTGTACCTGCCCGTGACTGCATAAAGTCCGACTACCGCACCTTCGCGCAACCAGCCTCCACCCTGGCCGCCCTCCAGAGCTGCAGCTCTCGGTGCATGGCCCGTTTGATCGACAATTCCTAGACTTCATGCACGAAGACCCGCCGCGGTGGCTCAGTGGCTAAGGCGTTGTGCTGCTGAGCACAAGGTCGCGGGTTCGATTCCCGGCCGCGGCGGCCGCTTTTCTGATGGAGGCGAAAAGCAAAAATGCCCGTGTGTACGAGATTTCGGCGCACGTTAAAGATCCCCAGGTGGTCAAAATTAATCCGGAGCCCTCCACTACGGCGCGCCTCATCGCCTGCGTTGCGTCGGCGCGTTAAACCATACAATCAATCAATCAATCATTCATGCACGAAGTCAACAAGTTCGTGTTCCTGTGAACTCGTTTATCGCTATGCCACAGGGCAAACTTTCAAACGAAAAAAAATACACTCTGCCCACGTGAAAGCAACGTTTAAAACTATCTTTTCCTGCCACTATTGCTAACCTTTAGTACAGCCTACAATAAACCTGAATGGTTCAGTGTGCGGTAAATTTGATACAAATTTGCATGGACTTCACACGGGCACGAATAAAAAATCTACCTAAGCCGTTTTCCTACGTCCATGGGTCTAGCATCCGCGAACACTTTTTATTTGAGATGGGGAGAAATTATATGCATGTGGCCTAGCCCTTGTCCCTCAAAAATGTGGTATTTTAGCGGGCATTATTTATTCTACAAATAGGACACACGCCAAACACATTCATGCCTTCTAAACGGAACTGGCAGTTAGCGACAAATGTGGGCAAGGGTTCTCCGTCCTTTGTTGCGTAATGGTTGAATGGACAGAACACGACACAGACAGGCCCAAACATTTATATGAACACTACATACGCCATATTCTACTATATCAGCACACTTCTTCGCAGAGGAATTTATGTTCTGTATAAATGTTCTTTCGACTACTTGTCTGATGCCATGTTAGTTCTGTACCCCACACAGTTGCAGCCTCTAACCTGAGTAAAGAGGGCTCGCCTGGATGGCATAGCGATATATGAGGTTCCTCAAGCTTCTTTGTTTGGAAAAATGCTCCCAGGAACCTTAATCATGCGCCAAACAAGCTACAGAAACCCGCATAATCTCATTCCCATTAACTTTTATAGCGTTTAAAATAGTAGCTCCAGACACCAATCTGTTTTCGGTAGAATGACTCACAGATAATTTTTTGTAAGTCAGTTTACATTACCACGCCCATAGGAACATAACCGATCCAGACCGACTTTTGAACCCTGTTCTTTGTAATTTTGGCCTGGTAGCCCTCGCGTGAATGAACAAAAACGCAAAACAAATTCTCCCTGCCTTCTTATCTTAGTAGTCTACTTCACAGAATATAACATTAGACACATTCTTCCAAGTTCTTTACACGAACTTAGAAATCCGTTTCGAAATTTCCTAACTTAGGCCGGACGTTCCTTCGCGTCGATGCACGCAGAGAGGGAATCAGATCCTGACGGCCCGGTTTGTGCCTTGCATTGAGCTCACACCCCGGCGCTTCTTCCTTTGGATTTTCCGCACCGGTGGCTTAACATCACGAGCGAAGATAACAGGTTGGAGCGTTTCAGTGGCTTGTATAGGTTGTTATCTCTTATAATCTTCGAGTGCTCGAAAGCTTAATTTGGCAAGTAAAGTCGAATGAATTATTTTCTAATGAACACTTCAGCAAATTAGTCGAACTATAATTTGTTGCTGTAATGTGTAGTCTAACCATGCATCCCGTAATTTTACTATTCAGCTGAAGTTCTAATTTTTGCAGAAGACGGGCAAAACTCTCAAGAAGAGAACACGCCGTGCGCCTTTCATAGGCGCATCACGAATCATGAAAATGAGGCCACCAGGGTTTCCAGTGTGGTTTCATTCTATCTTAGTCTTTAATATCTCGGCCTTCCCCCATTTAGTGCCTAATACTGACTTTTAACAGCAGAGTTGTTTAAGCGTGAGCTTGGTCCGTTGGCGTTCGCAAAAAAAAAATGCAAAGAAGAAAAAATCCCCCAGCTCGAGGCACCCGGCCCGACCTTCGCGCAGTGGCTGTGGCAAAAAAAAAATACCGCACGCATGTGAGCGTCAGCCTCGTGAGGAGCGCCCGGAGTCGTCCAGGCTTGCGTACGGGCTTGCGCCACGTGAGGAGCTCCGCCCTTCGTCGTTATCGTTGTGTCGTGACTGGCGTGCCACGGTTCGGCCGCGCCGAAGACGAAGACGACGAATCTGTCAAGCCATCTCTTCGCTATCCACAGGTGGAAACGGCCACCGGATCAGCTGGCGAAGAAGTGGACGTCTACGGAGGCGAGGACGCGCTACCAAAGAATTTGCCCTACATGGCTGTGCCGTCGTACGATGGCAATGAAAGGGATGATGACGGTTGAGACTGAATAAAACGCTGTACATATTTTAATGGTATCTGCTTACATTGCCGTCCGAAACGGCTTTGCACTGCTGGGGTCCGGCTGCTCCCTCTCTCCTGGGAGTCCGCTGTCAGTGTGGGGAGAAGCTATTCCTCCAGGCTTGCACCACTGGTGCAAGCTGCGCCAATGTTTTCATTTATTCACAGACAGCTTCACTTTAATGTACTCGCAATGCTTTGGATACCAATTTGCTGAATGGTAGTGTGTCGTCACAGCCGATGTCCCCAAGGTGTGAAGCCGCCTAGTTGCTTACGATGAAGACTAGCAGCGCCCGTGTTTGTCGTTTACATCGTCCTTTCGTCCTGTCCTTACGGCTGTTTTTTCGCAAACGATGTCACCAGTTCGGCGGGGAGAATGGTGCATGGGAAACCGCCCTTTCAAACTTAATTTTCCCCTAATAAACGTGTGTCAGTGTAGCGTGCAAATTCTAAAATAAACTACCCATTCTTTATTTTACCCTGATGAAGTAATGAGGCAATGTTTAAAACTCGCCCTTCAGTGCCCATTAAGGAAAAAAATCCGTGTAATGATAGCGCATATGAGGGTATATAACACTAAAATTTCAATTTCACTACACTGGTGAGGTTAGTAATCTTCACGCAACAACAAATTCTCACGCAAAAAAAAATAATGCGCACGTAGAGCACCATGTTGAAAATCGCTCCTGCAAAGGCGAAATGCTCTTTTCACTTTGCAACAATATGCTGTGTGTGAATGTAAATCGGGAATGGTTACAAATAAGTAAGTAACAACGCAGGGTTTCACCCAAATTTAGAACATGGCGTGCCGCAAGCATGCTTTGCATTTATCATTGCACTGAGAGACGAAAATGGGGACGTACATGACGTTGGGTGTTCATGAAGAAATCCCCCCCCCCCCCCACCCCCACCAAAAAAAAAAATAAAATTGGTCGCGTATCTGCTCGCTTCGTAGCAAATCTCGTCGAAACAGGATAGTCTTCTGCCGCCTCCGTCTCGTAAATGCCTGCCCTCTCTCCTTCGCCCACCCGAGTTCACTCTGTTGCTCTCCGGTCTCAGTTCTCCCATGACAAACGCAAAAAAGGTTTGTTGAATTCAATTTCATTTTTCCGCATTCGGACTCCTTCCGCTAGGACACCAAAGAGGGCTTGCGCTCGAGCTATAAGACCAAACCTAGACCCACGAGCCGAGTGCTCTTGCGCAAGCCCTTTTTTGTATTGTGAGGCTAAAATGTTGTTTTAGCGCGTTTTTTTTTCCTGCTTGATCGCAAAAATTCCACCTACGTCCATTTTTAATTAAAATAACACTGCATGTGCCAGTTATGTATTTCGGTTTTGCCTCGAATATCCTTAATCTTTTATTTTTGCTGAAGAATGTCGAGAAGTATGAAGCATGCTTTCAGATTGGACTATTTAAAACCTTTTAACTCTATCAACGCCTCGTTCAAGAGTAGTTCCAACTTCTGGCCTTGCGGCTGAATCGAGGGACGGACGGACGGGCGGCGGACAGACGGACAGACAGACAGACAGAGTCGAATTGCGACCAGGAACACACTATAACGAGAAATTGGGGAGAGAGATTTAAAGCAGGCGGCTGGGAGTGGGGAATGGGACGCACTGTAGGCATAGCAGTACCAGTACAGAAAGCGCCTGGAGAAGTTGGCAGGGGGCGGGGGAAGCGGGTGAGGCCGCCCGCACTGCACCACCCCTACTCGTCGCCGCTGGCTGCGGCTAAGTCACGTGAAGCTTAATTTTGAATTCATTCGCGAAATCTACCACGCTGCGCTACCAGCAATATTGCCCTATTTCGTGTAGAACAGTCGTCGAATGAATGTCGCAATAGTTTCTGGTTCACCTACCGGAGCCGCATATTTGCAGTTAGAAGCAGCAGCCTATTCATGTTTCCTGCATGCAGGACGAATGCCTCTCCCACAATTAGTTAAGAATTCAGCTTTAGATCAAAGACAGACGCATATATTGGATTTTTGTCGCTTTATCTGCTTGTTAGCCAAGCATATGTCACTCTTGTCCTCCTTGATCGCTATCTGAACATGCGCAATGTGTCGCTCTGCTGTATTCGTATCGTCGTTATCCCTTAGCGAGCTGAGTTTTTGCACGACAAAAGCGTATGACCTGGATTAAAAGGTCAGCAATGTGACGAGAATAACTTCGCCAGCCTGAAGGCTGGACGTCAGCGTCATACTGCACCGCTGTGGGGCATCACTGGCTGCTTCCAGCCTATTAAGGTTGCGCTGATGCGGCTGAAATGTGGCTGTCTTCGATGGACGACTACCGGCGGATAGAACTCGGGCCCGGCGCTCACTGCCACGGGCCAACGGAACGTATTTAGCCTGACACTTGTAGCAATGAAGCTTCCAGGTGCCTTCCTGGCATTCCAAGCACGCACATTTCAACTACGTTAGCCACGCCCGGTGTAGTGCTCACGGCCAGTAAGGGAGGGCCTAGCAAGAAGAAAAATGGCGTATAGACGACATTCGGGGCACGTAGCTTGTCAGCTTGAGACAAATCAGGCCGGGCTACACGCGAGGCATGCGGATGCCCGAAGGCTTGAAGAACGATTTGCAGTGCCGGAAAACGAACTAGTCTGGCTGAACAAACGGAAAGTGCCGCGTCTCGCAGCGGAGTGCCGACGTCCCAAAGGGGCGAGTGTGTTGAATGCTGTCTGATTGGTCGCTGCCATGCATACTGGCTTGGAACCGTAATTCGAACGCTGAAAAGTTGAAGTAACTTGGAAAAAAAAATGTTCCACACACGGTACGGCACTATCTTAACACCACTCTCTTCAAGCGCCACGTGAACAGTGACGCATTCTTGGTCCTGGCTTTCTGCGCACCCGTGGGGTGTTGAAGGCCTCATTAGCATCACCGACTCTTGTTAATCCTTGTAGGTCTTCTGCCTGTTTTTTTCCCTCTGTGTCTCGTTTTCACGCTCTGTTTTGTTCGTGCTTTCTTAAGAGTTGGTCATTCACGTGCGGCGACTAATAATAAAGGGAACTTTTTCTGGAGCTTTAGAAATATGCGAGCATACACACTCGCAGAAACCTCCTAATCCTGCTTCACAACAACACAGTTGAGTGACCGGCCTTTACGACCACAATGAAGTAGCCTCAGCATGTATAAAGAGATGTCTTTGTGAGCCATACGACCGTGACATTTTGCCTCGCGTCATGACGCAACGCTGATGGCACTTTTGAGTAAAATCGTGTTCCGGGACTCGTTATGACATTTGCTCCCTTGGATACAACCATTGCTCAATCTTGCGTGTTCTAACGATGACAAGATAGTATGATACACTTTTTAGTTTGCAGTTTTCTCTGTTGCTCAAATGGGTAAGAGTATTTCCACTTTATCGCGAGAATTAATGGTTCCGTGCTCGTAAGCTACTTGGATTAAACCTTGTATTTTAACAACTGGGATATTACATGAAGCTCTCTGAAACTTTCGTTCCTTCAAACATGTCAAAAATTTCAATTACCACCCGAAAAAGAATAACGAACTGCTGCCCCTATGCCCTTCTTGGCGTTCTTAAATGCGGGTTCTGGTTTCTCTCTCTCTCTCTCTCTCTCTCTCTCTCTCTCTCTCTCTCTCTCTCTCTCTCTCTCTATATATATATATATATATATATATATGAGAGAGAGAGAGAGAGAGAGAGAGAGAGAGAGAGAGAGAGAGAGAGAGAGAGAGAGAGAGAGAGAGAGAGAGAGAGAGAGATATGTATAATCAGTGGTTTACTTACGTTTCGACAGTTCTCTTTGCTATATCTATCATCCTTATATGGATATAATAAAAATGCGCGAACTTGTCCGCTCTACGGGCCCTGAAACGTTGACGATTATATTAAGCACCACAGCGCTCGCTCATGACACGTTTGGTTGTGAAAAATCTAGAGCAAAATTTACCTTTGGTGTTTTGCTTATTCAATGGCTGAATGCAGCAAAAATAGCAGGAGTTATGCGTGTGTGAACTCAGCGTGGAATAATTTAAAACCATGTGGTGGGTTCTGCATTTTTTGTTTTCCCGTAGAAACACACCTCCCAAAAATATTAGTGTGTTTGATATCTTGAAGCTGCATCTGTACTATGAGGCACACCGTATAATACAGGCCAACAAAAAAATTTAGACCACCTCAGGATCTTTAACGTGCGTTGAAATCTACACATGCAAGTGGTCGTCTTTCGTCTACATCACAAAACAGGCAGCCGGGTGCGGGGATCGAACCCGCGTCTTTGTGGTTAGCAGCCAATGGCTCATCCATCGAGCAGCTTTTGAGGGTCACACTTCTCAAGTACTTCCATTCTCCAGGTGCGCGACCCTTTTCCAGAAAAGTATGAAATGCAACAAGTATGTGAATTACCGGTGTTGGCCTTCCACGTTGCACAGTGAAGCAGTCTTGTGGCACTATTGCCCTTGCGCAATTGCACCGAGGGAAGGGCAAAGACGATGTTTCATGTCGCCTGCAGGCTTTTGGGAGTTCTACACTTCGTTTGCTCAGCTTTGCATACTTTTCGCGTTACCAGAAGTAGCATGCCATTGCAACATTGGTGCGCATACCTTTCCTGATGTTGTAATGACGAACAAAGCGTTGATAGTGTTGACCGATCTCAAGGGGAAAGTGCCTGAGAAGTTACTAAACCGATGGTGCGGAAAAGAAAAGTACCGAATAGCGTTGACCGCGCACTGATTGATCAGAGTTTAGCGCACCGACGTAAAACAGGCAATGAGGCGCACCGCAGTGGATGGCTCCGTATTAATTTTGACCACCTGGGGATCTTTAGCGTGCGTCAAAATCTCGTACACGCGGGCATTTTTGCTTTTTGCCTCCATCAGAAAAGCGGCCACCTCGGCCGGGAATCGAACCCGCGTCCTCGTGCTCAGCAGCACAACGCCTTAGCCACTGAGCCACTGAGCCACCGCGGCGGGTGACCAACGCATTATCAACAGCCGATGATCGAACCGCTTCGTCGTGAACCGGTAACCATTCTTTCTTTTTTCGGTTGACTTCCGGTTCGGGTTCAGTGTGCTCAAGAAATAACGGTTAGGGTTCGAGTTCAGTTCCGGCAAAAATATCGGTTCGTTTCCGGTTTTCGGTTCGGTTCGGTTCTGGTTCGACACCCTTTTTAAACCTTACAATCAATCAATCAATCAATCAATCAATCAATCAATCAATCAATCAATCAATCAATCAATCACTCAATCAATCAATCAATCAATCAATAAATAAATAAATAAATCGATCGATCGATCAATCAATCAATCAAGCAAGCAATCAATCAATCAGCCATCAATAGTTGGCGCATGCAGATCTCTCGCACTCGTGCGCATTCCGTGCGCGTCGTTTATAATCTTCCATGTGCTGTCCGGACGAAGTGACAAGTCATGGAATAGCGGCTGATAATAGTTGGATTTGGCCTTGCGTAGTTCGTTTGTGGGTCTATTTCTAATCTTTTTAAACGCCGTGGGTGTGGGCACGTGTCGAATCTTCAAAAACAAGCGGTAGATTTTATTTTATTCATCAATCATTTTCATCTGCTCAGGTCCAATCCATGGTTTTCTTACTTTTTTACGTGGTTTGCAAGGTTTCATTGGAAAACAGCAATTATACTGCTTTCGAATATTTTCAGAAACATATAATACGCGCCATCAGCCGTCTGTCAACCAAGAACGCCGCTCCAGTCTGTATTTATGATATTGATTGATTGATTGTAGGGTTTAACGCGCCGACGCAACGCAGGCGATGAGGCGCGCCGTAGTGGAGGGCTCCGGGTTAATTTTGACCACCTGGGGATCTTTAACGTGCGCCGAAATCTCGCACACACGGGCGTTTTTGCTTTTCGCCTCCATCATTAAAGCGGCCGCCGCGGCCGGGAATCGAACCCGCGACCTCGTGCTCAGCAGCACAGTATTTATGATATTCAGTCTGAACAACCGTGGTTAGTTAAGATGGCGTGTTTTCGCGTCCCAGTAGAACCCGAATATATATATATATATATATATATATATATATATATATATATATATATATATATATATATATATATATATATGATGGGCAAACAACACCCCAAACCGAGACAGTCCGAGGCAGTAGCCTCGAACCGGAGCCAATGTTTTCGCAAGTGGATTTGTCCTCTTATCGAAACGCTGGCCCCAGTCTGCGGCCGCTACCTTCCCCAAACTTTTGTCTCTTAGACATAAATAATCGAAAGTCTCGCCTCACCGGCATTATTGAAGCCGCTAATACTTTTCAGTGCAGGCTGGCTTTACGCGAAGCACGGAGCAGGCAGCTTTTGTTTGTTTTTTTTTTTACGTGCATGCTGGGCGACAGTATTGTTCCAACTTTTCTGTTTTGAGTTATCGGCTATTCGGGCCTGCTGTATCAATTAAGGTGAACCGTAAAACTGCCTTGGGGTGCATCACCATGCGATTAGTGGAAGTGATAAGACAAGTGCGTTGCGGCGCGCCCTACCTTATTGGGTAGAAGCCACCTACATGCGAAACCTCCGCACTTCATTCCGGTAAAGGGCGCCATCCAGATTTATAGAACCACACGACGTAACAAAATATGGGCTGGTGTGTCGCGAAGACATTTTGTAGAAAACCGAAAATCCTTTGCATCTGTGGTAAAGGATGTGGGTGGGTTGGGACAACATTGACATTTATACAGGAATCGACCACGCGGCGTCTACTACATCCTGTGCTCTTCGAAAAAGGAATACCCACTGGATGCTCGACAAACAAATAAAGCTGTATTTCTGCACGAAGATTTTTTTCTCGTTACAATTCATGTTAATTAATGTATTGAAATGTTGTGTATGATAACTGTATTATCTTGCCCCTTCTGCTTTGGCCTCTGGCCAGAAGTATTTGTAAAATAATAATAATAATAATAATAATCCTCCTAAGCAGCATATGTAACACCAAAAAATAGCAAGATTCGCGTGAATGGAATATTCACTTTGCGGAGCCTGTGCCATGGAAACATTGTAGTGCATGCTTTGATTTTGGGTAAAGTAGTACTGACACCACATTTTTCTGCTCGCTTTTCATTTCTTTAAACAGCACTTGAAATACTTGTGCGTTGCGATTATTATTTACATAGGAGGGCCCGAAAATCGTCATCGTCTCATTCCATATCATCAAGCCGGGGGAGGGGGGGGGGGGGGGGGCGCACCACGGAACCCCGCTATTACCTCCGCATTTTGAGTGGACGTGAAAACACTGGAGATGGTGGAAGAGGCGTTGTTTCGACCGCTACGCCGCCGACGCTGAGCTACCTGATGGCGTTTAGGACTACCACTGCAGTGGATATTTGATGACCGCTTTCAATAAAGGCGCAAATAGAGACTTGTATTGCGATTCTAGCCTTATTTTATCAGCGCCTTTCCAGCATGTGGAACTTTGTTCGTGGTAGCAGTGCCATTCTCGTCCCTACACCCGTTGGACACAACAGGACAAAAATCGGAGACACGCCGCAACGTCACCTTCTTTTCCTTACCACGGCGTGACGCCACACCGATGTCCATCCCGCTCACCGTGCAATTCCGCTGGTCCAATAAGCGTGATCAAATTAAAGCATGTTCCCCGCGTCGCAGTCAAGGGTATCCCGTTTAGTAAAGGGACGGAACTGTTTAACAATGTTAACCCCGAAAATTTGTGTCAGCACCCCTTTTAAGGGACCCTGCAAAACTTTTTTTCAACTTTGTTTTGGTAAATCTTGAATGTTTTCAGAACGTAGCCAGCAAGGTAATCCAGTACTCAGAATAGGGGGGGGGGGGAGAGAATAACCTCAGATAACAATTATTCATTAGGGCGATATAGCGGCTTGGGCCAGCTTCCTTTTAGCCGCATCAATAAACGCACTCGATAGCCGCTTTAAATAAAGCCGCCACAAAAGCAAAGCAGAAACGGAAGGCTGATCTGCTCCGACAAGAAAATCCCGCAGTTCCGTTCTCTGCTGGCAATAACTGTAGCTTTCGCAGTGCTTCCAGGCATAAAGGAAAGAGCGAAAGTGTCTATCGGAAGTGTCGCACAGTCCCTTTAATGCCGCTAAAGTTAAACTTGGCGATAGTAATGATATGTTTGCTAAGTTTACGTGATTACAAGCAACCCTCACAATTTCAAATATTCGGATTGCCTTCCTTAACAAGACGTACATTGTTCATTGGTAGACACAGCCAAAATGTACCTAAAGCCCTGTGTGGGTGGAAGAATGGGGGATGCACTAAAGGTAGTGGAAGCCAGACAGTTTCGCTGCACGTGAGGCGAAGCTGGTATACTTGCGTACACGGACAGTTCGCACAACACACCTATATTGGTCCGCTTGCGCGACAACTCGCTGGTTGAGAGTTTCGCGCAGTGAGCACGTCCTTCGCATGCTGACCATAGACCTTCTGAACTGTCATGAAAGGAGCGTGGAAGGTGCCGGAGAGAGGAGCTAGCGTTTCTTCACCGCATATCTATATTCCGCCATCGACCCACAAACTATCCATGACACGCACTTATTGGCGCGGCCTCAGCTGCTCTTTTTATCCTGCACAACCCCGAATGCTAAGTGACCCCTTCCGTTTCGAACAATCTTAGCAGCCGCCCTATGACATCTTAGTTTCACCTGTAACGCTCCGTCATGTGGTGGTCGAGGGGTAGCGCTCATGAGATCCAGGTGTGCACAGTGAACTGCACTGAACTTGTGTTTCGCTTTGTTTGCAGGTCATGCCAGCCTGACCCGAAGGCCAGCGAACGCAGCAGCGCCTTGACCCAGAGCGATAGCGGGGCTCTATCCGGCGTCACCCCTGTGCGGTTGGCGTGACTTGCTTGACTCAGCATTGGGTGAGGAAGTGTGAACCCAAGCGGTTGCCCAACGCTGCGCAGATTGCAGCCCAACGGCGAATTAACAGGAAGGAGAGCGACCGGAAGTCGTGAAGCTGCCAGATTATTGCTCGCTTCCCGTCGTCGCTAGAGATCGCAGTTGGCCCCAACTGTCGTCCACAAAGAGGCTGCGGGAGGCGTCGCGGCGCGACGCATTCGTGCGACCTGTGTCAACACGGCCTGACGCGAGCGCAGCAGCCGCGGCGAGCACGCCTCGTTCGGCAGTTCCGCCGGTACCGCGTCGGGACAGTCACCACGATGAGGCTGCGGCCTGACAAGCTGTCGATCGCTGCCAGTACTCCGGGACCTCCGGCTCGAACCCAAGGGTAACTGCCGGGCTTCGCTGTGCGGTGACAGATGCGAACTCTGTTCCTCGCTCGGACTGGTCCTGGAATGGTTCACTCGTGAAGCTTGACCCCAAGGACCGCCCAAGTGGTGTCTCGCAAAAAAAAAACTTCCACTTTGCCCTCGTGTGCTCCCTCCAGTCCTACCGTCCGTCACCTGCTTGTGCTTAGTGTGTAAATTATACCGCTTTGTCGCAGTCTCACCAAGGGGCCAATAACCACGGCCGCCCTATGCGAGAGCACCTGAATGTGATACAAGGAAACAGCCAAGAAACCATAAAGTTTCGGCTTTTTGTTTACGTTTGTTTTTAGTCACTTAGTAAGTCAGCAGGGACAAAGACAGGGTAGCGATTCCCTTTAGTTTATTACTTAATGCTCACTCGAACCTTTTCGACAGTTGATGTTGAAGAACTCTAGCAAAACTCACCGCGTTTACCCGTTGTGGCGGAACATCAATCCTCAAGAGTTATGCCGTCTGATTTGTCCTTGAGGAGTGTCGAGGAGTAACTTGTGGCCGCCCTCTATAGGGACAGAGTTGTGTCGGAGGAGCACGTGGTTCGCCTCGCCGCAGGAACTTGCTCCAGGCTCTGAGAGCGCAGCCGTGGTGGGCATGGAGCTGTACCTGAACGACAGTGCCCTGGGCGCCAATGGCACTGGGGCTGAGGGTGTGTCTCTGGTGAACCTCAGCACGGAAGACATCACCGATGAAGAGAACATGTACATCCTGCCCTGGTGGGGCCAGGCGGCCTGGACCCTACTCTTCGGCAGCATGGTTCTGGTGGCCACAGGAGGCAACCTCATCGTTATCTGGATAGTACTGGCACACAAGCGCATGCGCACTGTCACGAACTACTTCATTGTTAACCTGAGCCTAGCGGACACGATGGTGTCGACATTGAACGTCATATTCAACTTTATCTACATGCTTAACGGGAACTGGCCGTTCGGGACAGCCTACTGCAAGGTATCCAACTTCATCGCCATCGTGTCCGTGGCAGCCAGCGTGTTCACCCTAATGGCCATCTGCATTGACAGGTGAGGGAGTTTAAGGCAAGCCTCTTCTTTTCTCCTCGATTCCTCCGTGCTTTTACCAGCAATGGACGCTCTGCGAATGAATGAACCAGGACGAAACTTCAACGAAGGGCCTTCGTTCATTCATCGCGTCGCAAAAACCTCTCCCGTCATTGCACGTCATACGAGGTAACCGAGCGCTTACTTTACGAGTTATACTTGATGTTAAACATGTATTCCTTCTCATCCAACCAGTTCATATGTTTGGCAGTGCGTCTGCGTTAGAGATGAGTACTTGTGTGGGAGGCAAACAGTGCGCAACAGTCGGAAGCCTTGCACAAACTTTAATCCGAAGCGCCATAAAATTTGATTTTGGAGGTGCACATACGCTTTGAAGTAGAGATTATTTGCCGTGTCAGTTCAGGGAAGGGAACCTATGATAGCCCACAATATCGAACCACAATATGGAACTTGCAAGTTCGATATTGTGGGGTGTCGTATCTACTCTATAAGTGGAGTGCCACTATAGAACCATCCCTGTAAACGTATCAGGCACAGTCGCTCCTTCACCGCCCTCACCTCCCATTTCCCGGCCATTTCTCACTGCTTATTTTGAAGACGATAGTCTTTCTTAGGCTACTTAAAGGTAGAAATTTTGGTCTGTCTGTCTGTCTGTCTGTCTGTCTGTCTGTCTGTCTGTCTGTCTGTCTGTCTGTCTGTCTGTCTGTCTGTCTGTCTGTCTGTATTGAAAGGATAAATTTATTATCAAGAATTCCTGGTATCAATGATACAACGTAACAACCAGAAACAATTAAACCAGTGCAGCGCCTGTTGCTATAAAACTAACAGAGCCCGAAGGCTGCCAGTTACAGACACTTACAGAAATGCACAAGCCGTTTCAAGTTGATTGTAGACAATAGATTAACATACAAACAATTTAGAGTTTCTTACAGCCAAAAGATTAACATGCGAGGGAAACAGGGATACAAAAACATTCGCTTCAAGAATGCAGCAATATACAGAAAAAGGTTGCTGTCTGTCTGTGACTCGATTCAGCCACCTGGCCAAAGTGAAACAAAAACTGCAATAGCCTTATATACCCACAGCCAAATCTAAACGTCTACGTCCAGTGTTAATGTTCATACTTGTCAACATTGTTGAACAAGAACAAGACATTACGCAAATATAAGGCAGAAAATCCATACATGAGTGATATTTGCAGTGTTCCTTTATTAAAAAATTTACCGATGCTTGGTTTTCGCGATAGAAAATAAAATACTACACCAACTGCAGAAAACCGTCGCCTGCTGTTGCCCGCGCTATCTGGCGGCATTTTAAAAAAATTAAAAGCAACAGCAACGAAAGGTTCCACCAGATAGGTTCCACGTTCCGCTTGGACGCTCGTGGAGTAGGGCAACGCGGTGTGTAAACGTTGTAGTAGGGTGCTTCGATTCGCGCGCGTCTCCGCCGTACGGCAGCGCTGGCATCGATGCACCCAACTTGGAGCAGTGGAACACGGTAAATTTAAATTGACTTGAGCAAACCTCTAGCGTGTTATCTTTGGAGGAATGAGACGCGAGAGGAACAGCATTAGAGGTGAGGGGGAAATGAAATGGAGGCATTTACTTCAAGCAATGGAAGTGTTTGGGCTCGTTGGTTCATACTTCAAACAAAAAGAGCGCTCAAGACGGGACAAAAAAAAGGAGGCTACACACACAGCGCTGTGTGTGTAGCCTCCATCTTTCTGTCCCGTCTTGAGCGCTGTTTTTGTTTGAGGCATTTACTTGCCAGGGGAGCCAGTCGACAATCGTCTTTCGTCGACATTTGCAACGAAAGGAGCCGATATGCGGCCACTTTTTTTTCCTGCTTATTCCTGTGGGCAGAATAAAGCTAGCACCTGCATTACGCGACATCATGCGCCGCAAGATCAGCATACGATGGATATGCCCACTGCATGATAGCCTGTTGTTTTTACAGCGAAGCTGTTACAGCTAACCTCTGGTGGTGACCGATGTCCGTCCGTGAACGCGTCGCGTCGATGCGAGAAACGTTCGTCTCCAGTTTCTCGGCAATGCCCCCTAGCTCTCAATACAATATAGATATCTTGGAAAAAATTACACTGAAATTGGCTGCGAAGACGACTCCATCATTACTCCGAGTTTCACTTGCTTCTTATATTTAGTTAGTTCCTAGGGAAGTTGTAAGCGTTATAGAATTCCCGTCTGCATTCAATACGTGGCCGCCTACGAAGAGAACATGGTTACAGAAAACGGCTGTAACTCTTATTTTATTAAAACTGCCCCCAAACAAATGATACGACATTTAGCCGCTAAGAGAACTCTATCATTACGTTGAGTGTTATTTACTTGTCATGATTAGTTCACGGTGAAGTTGTAAACGTTCCAGAATTGCGGCCTGTTGTCAATACATAGGTTTTTACGGGAGGGGAACGGACAGTCCCATGTTTGTCCGTTAGAATAAAACTCTAGTACTTCCAAGTTTACTTCAGCGAATTGACTAGAAAGTATGGTCTATCGCAAATTGCAAAAGAACGTGTTTTGTTTCGTGCATTTATGGTCGATTGACGTAAAACACACCACAGTTTCGTTGCTTGTCCTTCACGGAGTGGAACGGTTGATGAATTTCTTTCCATTCTTTTTTTAACATTACCTGCACTTATGATAAGATAGTACCTTGCTGACTGCGGAGCTTGACACATTCTTTAAGCTTCGTTTTTTATGCAAATTTTATTTAAAGGGACACTGAAGGCGACCAACAAGTTCATTTCAAACGAAAGTCTGACCTTTCCATTGCCATTTCAGCGTTGATTCGGTGCCGAAAGTTGCCTCAATTGCTGAGACATCGCTAATCAAACGCTGATCAAACGTTACGCAGTCACAATAAACCGGTTACCGGAAGCAAGTGAGGCAGCGGTGATGTATAGCAGTATAGGGCTCCTGCGTTGGAGTTTTGGCGACATGCAGCGCCCCTAGTGGCCGACGCCTCTGGTTAGTACAAAAGCAGACGACCCTCACCGCCCTCCATGTGTTTTTAATTACAAGCCAAAGCGAAAGTTGGTTGTACTTAATTCAATCACATTGTGGTGCGTTTAAGTGACTGCATATTGAATAAAATGCCCTTAAAGTAGTTGCAGAGGCTAAACAAAATAATATCCGCTACAACAAGCCGATTTATCGGCTTTCTTTTAAGCGAGCTGTCGCGATCTTAGCGACGTTGGACAGTACCCCAAGTCGGGTGGTCTAACTTCCTGACGATCCTTATCGTTCTTTGTTCTTGCGTATTGTTGAAAAAGACACAGTTCGCAAGTATACCATAAACACAGAATGCTGCTCATCCTACAGCCTGAGGTAACTAAATGGAATTCAGCAGGAGCATATGCAAGACGACGCGAGAAGCGCAGCCGACTCAGATGACACTGCTGGCCTGGCACCGCCTTGAAAACGAGTGGAAATTTTATTTTGTATTTTCGGAAACTAAATTATTCTTGCTTAACATTTTACGTCATACGATTTACGAACGGCAGGGTACATGTATACTAGCGAGTAGGTGAGGCAATAGCGTCAAATAAACAAATTAACCGCAATTAAATTACGCAAAACAAGCACCAAATCGCATGTCTGCTATTGCAGAGATGTGTAATTCTATATTTACATAACACAGCCACATACACGGTGCGCAGCCCAACTTATTTACATGCGATCGTCACTCACTGTGTTGGCTATATCTACTGCAGGGGTCGGCAACCTACAGCCCGCGGGCCGAATGTGGCCCGCGGGGCTGTATTATGCGGCCCCCAGCACGTCGTCAGAACCCCCACCCCTCCCCCTGTAACTAACAATCTGAACGCCGACTCGCCAGTTTTGACCTTAAATAGTGTTTGACGTGGAGACAAGGACAGAAAATTGATCGCTTCAGCTGCATTGTTCCCCATATTCACGCTTTGCCAGATTATTGTCAAATATTATTGGAAATCGGCTGAATTTTTTCTCTTTGCCTTCAAAGCCTCCCTCCTCTTCCCACCTGATTTGCCATCCAGCCCTCCGCCGTGTCGACTTCATGCAACTCGGCACTACACCTGAGTACGTTGCCGACCCTTATTCTAGTCAGTTAAAGGAGCCATGAAGACAAAATACAAGTTGGGTTTATTAGAAAGACTGCTTAGTCCCGATAACAATGATACCAATATCATCGCAATCTTCGAACAAATAACGGAGATATTAAAGAAAACGTGTGAAGCAGTCGCGACCCCCTAGCCAATTTCCCGCAACTTTTCTATGACGTCACGGAACCTTGTTTGTGCGATTGGCGGCCGCCTAACTGACCTGTCGCGACGACACATGACTGGACGTCTGTAATGAGGCCTCTAGTTCCATTTTACCGCCTCACTTGAATGCTAACGTGCAGTTAACGTACTAAAAATTATGTTTTATTGTTGGCCCGTATGACGTCATTCTTGCTCATAACACGTCACCGTGGCGCAAAATTTGAAAGTTTTTAAATACTTCTTGCTTTTTTTCGTTAAAAAAAAACATCTTTTGTGGCTGTAATGGAGCTGAGTGAGATACTGAATTCTAGTTCTTTCAAATTAAACGAAGTTGTATTTTCTCTTCATGGCTCCTTTAAGTGCGAACTGGGGATATATGATGCAAGAGCGTAATTAAATAAAGTGAGAGCAAACAAGGAAACGGGACGGCCACTCAATTCGCCCGACCACTTCGTTTTTACGGCCACTACCCTCCGAAACACAAAGCAGATTTCACGCTTCTGACGCTCGCTGCATTTTGTCACTGAGCCACGCAATGAAACGGCAAGCTAGCGCTGCGCCATGTAGTCGTAACGGCGACGCAAACCAGCAGTGTGTAATGAAAGTGCACGCATAGTACGCATGCACGTAGGCAAAAGTGCGGGGCACCGCTGCATACGAGCCTGCAGTCCGCCAGACTCGCAAACTTTTACGCACGATAATCGCCGATCGCGTTACTTCTTTTTTTTCGATCGCCTGCTGTTGAAACGTCCTTGTCACCAAGTGTATTAGTTTAAACAAGAAGCTTTCACTTCAAATTTCACTTCATGCGACCATCAATCGGTGAGCTTGAGCTTGCAATTGGCCGAGCGCCGTCACCGTTCCAGCACTTTTGTCGACGCTGTAAACGTACTTAAAGCTGCAAAGCTTTTCTTTTTCTTTTTCTAAATCCAAGTTGATCGCCGGAAGAGATCGGACGCGTCGGGGATGGGTTGGAGGCCATGTCGCAAAACAATCCGGAGTACCGAGCTCATTTTGCTTCTGTCAACACGGGAACCTTTTCTTTCCTCCATGCCCCCGCAGCTTTGTACTACCCGGAAGTACTGCCCGGAAGTCGGTTTCGCAGCGCCCCCTGGGCAGCGCAGAAGCCCAGCGCTCCACGTACCACACACTGTTGTGTGAA
Organism: Haemaphysalis longicornis; assembly: GCF_048455015.1. NCBI lineage: Eukaryota > Metazoa > Arthropoda > Arachnida > Ixodida > Ixodidae > Haemaphysalis > Haemaphysalis longicornis. Next base: position 289,894,516 of record NW_027526203.1, on the reverse strand, counting down.
TCGGTATCCAATGGCCATTAGACGTCGTCACAGGGAGAGACAGCAGCGCGTTTAAAACGGGTGACATTTACACGGTGATGCCAAGCACAGAGAATTGAAGGCAAACCGCCAGATGGGCACACTGCACACCGACACAGGCCAGCTAATCAGCGGCGATAAGCGCATACCTTCCGCGCTGCCTTAGCAGCCTAGCACGTCGAGAGAAAACCAGTACGTTTCAAAAAGCTGTCGCCGCGACGTGATTAGTACTCGTGATTAGTACCCGTGATTAGTACTGACGCTTTGTCAAAGAAAAAGCAAAACTCCCACCTCCCCTCGCAGGAACCCCTGTGTAGATGCGACGCATAGGCGGAGCGGCGAAGGGAACGCGTTTTATAGCGCGCATAACGTTGAGGGGACTGCGTAAGCTGGTCCCAGTCGATGACGACGTTGGCGTACTTGTAAAGCGGCGTGGACTCTAGGTGTTTGAGCCAAGCGTGGATGTTGCTTCGCCGGAGAACGGCACACCGGTTATATGCGCAGCGCGCCCGAAGGAGAGGAAACCGCGGAAGAGAGAGTACTGCACATGCGCCGGCCCCAGCGCGTCTGCCGCGGCTATGACGCAACGTGCCGCGGCTATGACGCAACACAATCCAACACAATCCACTTTAATCCAATCCAATCCAAATCCAATCCAACCGAATCCAAGCCAAGCCAAGCCAAGCCAATCCAATCCAATCCAATCCAATCCAATCCAATCCAATCCAATTCAATCCAATCCAATCAAATCAAATCAAATCAAATCAAATCAAATCAAATCCAATCCAATGCGCCTCGCGAGAGAGTGTTCGTTATCGGAGAGGAGAGGGGGTGAGCGGCGGAGAGCGGCGGAGAGCGGCGGAGAGCGCAGCTCGCGCGGCGAGGAGAATGGCAGAGGGGTGGACAACGCCGACAACAACGACGACGACGCCGGAGGGACAAGGCGAGTGAATCAGATGCTCTGCATCTAAAAAAAGATGTATTGCCCTTTTGAGGCCCCGCGAATGTTGGCGTCTAACCAACCGCTCGTGCGTACCTCGCAGGCTTCCTTGAAAAGCGCTATCGCCGCCCCAAGTATGGACGAGTAGGGCCATCGAGCGGCAGCCAGAAAAGACGATGCCCACGACCACGGCCGGGCTAGAGCGGAGGCGCACGGCATAGAGTTAATACTGCTATAGTGCCTAGAATATATTCTAGGCACTATAATACTGCTGACTGAGCGGCGGCGCGCGCTGTGTACAGTTATGTTCAGTTCCTTCAAGGCCTACAATGCCTGGCCATTCAGTCCTCGCGTTGCAATGAGAATAACCCCGGACCTTTTACTCGTCCTGAATCGAGGCGCTCACATTTAGGCACATGAACGCGCTCGTGCGCGCCGAAAATTATTCAACAAGTACTTTTGTGAAGTTTACAGCATTAAACACCCTGCCGTCACAATATGTGTTCCACCCCATACGCCATAAAGCGCGTAGCCAGGGAAAAGCAAGAAAGATGTTCATTTTTCTTCGTATGATGGCCTGGTGCTTCGTTGATGACCATGAAGTATTTATTCGGGGACAACTGTCAGCTCATGCACCTGCCAAAAGTAGGTTAACCTTTACATATTGGGCATTTTTTTTATTGTTTTCATCCGTTCCCGCCCCGCATGGTGCGAGGGAGTACGTTTATGAATAGGGTATTAAAAACGAAGATCAAGAGACTGCTAGAAGGCCATCAGACCGCTGTCTGCATATATATGCGCGTTTAGGCATATATATTCAAGTGTTTGTTTGAGTGCGGGTGTTTGCGTGTGGTTGGAGGAGTGCATCCACGGAAAAGGGATCCGGAGCGGTTACTTCCGGATGCGTCGGTTGATCGCGTCACCATGCGTGGCCGTCAGTATGAGCGCGGGCGGAATGCGTGCTCCTACATTTACCAGCGCATCGCTGCGGCGGAATCCGCGAAGGTTCGGCGACGAGATCAGAAAAACGCAACCCGCAGCTGCACCCGCCCTCCAGGCGCGGCCTATCCTGGTGCGGCAGTAACTCCGCAAACAAGTTTGTCCGACGTGGAGTATCCAATATCGGTTTTCTGCGAAAAGTGGCCTTTGCCCCAGCGACATGAGCTGCGGCTTTGGTGGCGAGCCGTTATTGCGGCGCGACCCCCTAACGCTGCCCCGGAGAGGCGGCCTCCGCAACCGCTGTTCCTGGTGCGTTGACCGCAGGCCAAGCCGCAAGTTTGGGACGGGGCGGCCGCGTAAACGACCCAGAGGGCTGGTGTATTTTCTCGCGGCAAAGGCTGCTTCCAAACGAGAAGCACGTGCGGGCTACTTCGGGGACCGACCAAACTTTGTTTTCATGCTCAACCCAAGTGAAGAATAGTCAGAGCTATGAGATTTCGCTAGACCTGTAGATTAAACCGTGAGGGGAGAGAAAGGCCGGGATACACGTGCAGCTTACAGACTTATCGCAGTTTGTTAAAAAGTGATTGATTACTTTGGCATTAGGGTCATTTCAAGCCAAACGTCCCAGCCGTAAAGTCGACCATCACGGATTTCTTCAGTAAAAATTGTGGCTCATCATAGCCCACAATGCCCCCTCAAAGTCATCATCATCATCATCATCGTTGTCGTCGTCGCCACCACCGCCAGCCTATCTACGCTCACTGCAGGGCAAAGGCCTCTCCAATGGATCTCCAATCATTCCGGTCCTGTGCTAACTGCGACCAATTTATCCCCGAAAACTTCTTGATCTCATCTGACCATCTAACTTTCTGCCGCCCCCTGCCACGCTTGGCTTCTCTAGGGATCCATTCTGTTACCCTTCATGACCAACGGTTATCTTGCCTTCGCATTACATGCCCTGCCCACGTCCATTTCTTCTTCTTAATTTCTACTAATATGTCTTTACCACGCGTTTGTTCCCTGGCCCACTCCTCTCTCTTCTTGCCCCTTAGTGTTACACCTATCATATTCAGTTCCATTTCTCGCTCAGTTGTCCTCAATTTAAGTTGAACCCTCTTAGTGAGCCTCCAAGTTTCTGCCCCGTAGGTAATACCGGTAAGATGCAGTTGTCATACACTTTCTTCTTCACGGACAATGGTAGGCGGCCATTCATTATCTGAGAATGCCTACCGAATGCACTCCAATCCATTCTTATCCTTCGAATTATAACTGCCTCATGGTTGGGATCTGGGGTCACAACTTGGCCTAAGTAGATATATTCGCTTACCACTTCCACTGCCTCGCCACCTATCTCAAACGGCTGTGCTCTCCCGAGGTTATTGATCATCATTGAGGGGAAAACTAATACGCCAATTAGTTTTCCCCTCAAAGTATTTTTGTCCAAAATTTTTTTTCTTTTTTAGTTCTCCTCTTAATTCCAGTGTTTAAAGCAAACTTAGGTCCGTGAAAAAATTCATAAAAAATCACTTCATTTTCAATCGCCACAATTTTTCGTGGACATCATGTTGAGGCCCTGGTATAACGGGCAACAAGATCTCCGATGCGGTCGCCAGAGAAGCCCACCACCTCAACTTCACCGTTGGAATCCCGTTTTCCAACGAGGATAGCAAAGCAGCTGCAATCGACATAGGATGGCAACTCCAGCTGCCGGCTTGGCAGGATCCTCTGAGCAGTTATGCGCCTCTTCATGCTATAGACCCTCAGGGCGATTTCCAGCATCCAAGGGGTCTGCCAAAGCGCACTGAAGGCGTGTTACACCGGCTGCGACTTAATGTTGCATACACCCGAAGCTTCTTGTGTAAGCTGGGCTGGGTAGAGCCGCCATTGTGTACAGTGTGCTCTACTACCTACAACATCAGGCACATTTTAGATGCAGAGCATCTGATTGACTCGCCTTGTCCCTCCGGCGTCGTCGTCGTTGTCGTCGGCGTTGTCCACCCCTCCCCCATTCTCCTCGCCGCGCCACCTGCGCTCGCCGCCGCTCACCCCCTCTCCTCTCCCATAGCGAACACTCTCTCGCGAGGGGCATTGGATTGGATTCGATTGGATTGGCTTGGATTAAAGTGGATTGTGTTGCGTCATAGCCGCGGCACGTTGCCTCATAGCCGCGGTAGAGTAGCCGCGGCAGACGCGCTGGGGCCGGCGCATGTGCAGTACTCTCTCTTCCGCGGTTCCCTCTCCTTCGGGCGCGCTGTGGCTCAAACACCTACGACGCTTTACAAGTACGCCAACGTCGTCATCGACTGGGACCAGTCCCCTCAACGTTAGGCGCTCCGCCTATGCGTCGCATCTACACAGGGGTTCCCGCGAGGGGAGGTGGCCTTTTTTTTAAGCCACTGCTCGCGATATGCCAGTCAGCGGGAAACTGCATCGAAGGCATTTGTGCAACTACGACGCGGAGGTTTTCTAGACCCCTCACACTTTCTTGGACTCTGGCGAAATCGTGATGAGGCAGTGCTGGGTACAAAAAAACTGCTTACTTTTGATTGATTGATTGTGGGGTTTAACGCGCCGACGCAACGCAGGCGATGAGGCGCGCCGTAGTGGATGGCTCCGGATTAATTTTGACCACCTGGGGATCTTTAACGTGCGCCGAAATCTCGTACACACGGGCGTTTTTGCTTTTCGCCTCCATCAGAAAAGCGGCCGCCGCGGCCGGGAATCGAACCCGCGACCTCGTGCTCAGCAGCGCAACGCCTTAGCCACTGAGCCACCGCGGCGGGTCACTGCTTACTTTTCTTGCGGAAACAGGGCTAGAAGAGGTTCTGTGAACCCTCTGAGCATATACATTTTGTATATGTGTGCATTTCCCCTCTCCCTCCCCCTTTCTTTCTTTCCTTTTCTTTTTCTCTCTCTTTTTCGCTATCACTGTATTCCCCCCATCTGGAGTAGCAAGCCCTACCGTTAGTGGGGCTCACCTCTACAGCTCTCATTAAAGGCGTTCTCTCTCTCTCTCTCTCTCTCTCTCTCTCTCTCTCTCTCTCTCTCTCTCTCTCTCTGACGTGCCCTACGCCGCATTTATAAAAGGTTTTCGCTTGTTTTAGCACTACTTATGCCATTCAGAAAACACACGATATTGCGCATTTTCAAACTATCTTAGCAAATAAAACCACACTCTCTCAGCAAGTGAAGCATTTTTCAATCAATTTGACCATTGTGGACAATTTGTAAAAAACATATTGACGCTCAAAAAAAAGGAGAAATGTGCGAGAAAACATTTGTCAAATTTGAAAAACTCTCCTTTCCAGCCCATATTCATCCCTAAATTGCGCATTGTTGTGCTTGTAGTAAAAATATGAAGTAAAAGTCATTCACTAGTACAAATCATCGCAGTTTATTTCAGAAAGTTTAATCGTAACAGTTTTTGTTTTAGCACAGAAAAATGTTTTGAATTTGTAAACCGACACCTCGCCACGTTGTTCCACAGAGAGTCTTCTCTGCACGGCATACGCCTGCCTTCATGAAAGACGCGCGAGCTAGCGGCTTCGCGCTGCAAGATTACCTTTTCCTGCAATTGTATTCCGTACTGTCAATAAGGGAAAAAGGGATAGTTCCCGTGTTGGAAGGAAAAGTACAACGTGGAGCTAGCGGGGCTGCGCCCATTTTATGAGTACGTGTAGTCTCAACGGCTGGCCGGACATAGACTTCATTTAAAGCATCAGTGTATAGATTCCCGCGAACGTATGCAAATAAATCCGCTGAACTTGATGGTTCCGCCGCTGCTTGTTTCCTAATGTTCGGCACACATAAAGGATACCACGCATAACGTATACTGGTTCCTTTAAGAAACACTGTAGGAAATTTGTCAAGCTACCGTTTTTGCTTGCACTGCGTAGGCTGGCTCAACTTAACACACTTTTCATCGCTTATCCGGTTGATAAGTCCGTGTTATTTTATAGAGCCCGAAAGAAGAAAAACTACGATGCGCGGTCTGCGGCAGCCGCACCAACTAAATGCTGTGACGTCAGGAGCAGGTGCACCGTAATTGGACGATGTCCAAGATTTGCATTCAAACAAGTCTCGGTTTCGGTTCTTTAAAACAACATGCTTGACATCCGACGTTATCGTTGGATGGGCATTCTCGATATCTCAATAATCGCTATACCGCGCTTCTGCCATGTTGTTGGCTGTGAAATGCCTAACATAAGCCTCCCAGGACGGCTTGGAATCGTAGCAATCACTAGCCGAGGCGTACGCAGTGGATCCCCGCAGACGCTCAAATGCCATGCACTTTTCCCCCATATTTGGAGCTTGCCTCACTCATGCCTGTATCGTAAAAAGCGTGTTCGCACCAGGCCAAGGATCTGCTGATTATATTGCCTGTGCCCACTGCCCGCAAGCAGTCGGTGCTTATGGCAACAGCATACCAACCAGAACTCGCTAGCGCGTCAGTGTCACTCTGCGCGAGTTCTGCGAACCCGTTCGTGGAGCAGTGAACGTTACGGCCCAAAAATGGTGGACTCAGTATAGAAAACATCGGCCGAAAACAGAAAAATCAACTTACAAAAAAAAATGAATGTACCCTCGGGGATTCGAACTTGCGACTTGCAAAATAACACACGCAGCGCTCCAGACCAATTGGCCACGGGCCAGCATGCACTGCTGAAATTGGAAATATCAGGTATATAATGTATAACCACTTTACACGTTTATTTAGTTTTAGCATTTCAAGCAGCTTAGGTGACTGTTGTATAGCGCTTGTGCAGTAAGCGTCCCCCAAATTTCCACAATATCTCACGTCTACCAATTGCCTTTCTTAGACGGAAAAGCGTTCGCAGATGTGTAGTCGTGCTGCTGACCGCTGTGCTCGTTCACCCAGCGCAAAAAAGTGCTTCCTGCTCCTTATTTGTACGCTGTACGGTAAAATTTTCAGTCGATTTTTTTTCCTTAGTACCAATATTGCCTTCGCTGACTCTTCTCCCGCCTTCAAGTGGCCTTAGATTTTCCTTCCAGCGTACCACTCAGCGAAGCGTCGCATGTGCGCTTGTGTGGAGTGACTTAGACTTGGAGCTTGATACAGTGTACAAACTAACAAAGTAAAGAAAGGCACATTCTTCCATTCGCAAACGTGTTGTGGCTTAGTTTCAACTGAGCGAACGAATTGCGGCGACCAGTCGGCGGCAGGCGGACTAAACGCTGGGCCGACTGATTCTGTCGGAAGGTCGGCGAGCCGTGCAGTAGCACAGTCAAGCCAAGTCATTTCCTCCTGACGTTACACGAAAACGCCACAGAAAATGGGTGAGGATGCAGAGAGCAGGACAGCATTTTGGAATTGAATTTTCTACTAAATAAAGTCGCGTAAACGCACTCAGAGTGGTCGAAACATGGCCTATGGGCCCCGGACTACGATTTGCGCTAGTAATCTCGCTATATATATATGTTTACAAATCACAAATGCACGTCTGATGTCCGGCCAGCCGCTTAGTCTACATTTGCTCATAGAATGGGCGCAACCCCGCTTGCTCCACGTTGTACTTTTCCCTCCAACACGGGAACTATCCCTTTTTCCCTTATTGACGGTACGAAATACAATTGCAGGAAACGGTAATCTTGCAGCGCGAAGCCACTAGCTCGCGCGTCGTTCATGAAGGCAGGCGTATGCCGTGCAGAGAGGACTCTCTGTGGAACAACGTGGCGAAGTGTGGGTGTACAAATTCAAAACATTTTTCTCTGCTAAGACAAAAACTGTTACGATTAAAGTTTCTGAAATAAACTCCGATGATTTGTACTAGTGAATGACTTTTACTTCATAATTTTACTACAGGCCCATCAATGCGCAATTTAGGGGTGAATATGGGCTGGAAAGGAGATTTTTCAAATTTGACAAACGTTTTTTCGCACATTTCTTCATTTCTGAGCGTCGATATATTTTTACAAATTGTCCACAATGGTGAAATTGAGTTAAAAAGGCTTCACTTTCTGACAGAGTGTGGTTTTATTTGCTAAAAAATTTTGAAAATGCGCAATATCGTGTGTTTTCTTAATGGTTCAACGAGTGCTAAAACAAGCAAAAATATTTTATAAATGCGGCTAGGGCAGCTCAGGGCCTCAACATGATGTCCACGAAAAATTTTGGCGATTAAAAATGAAGCGACTTTTTTATGAATTTTTTCACATACGTAAGTTTGCTTTAAACCCTGGAATAAAAGCGCGGCTAAAAAAAGAAATAATTTTTTGGACAAAAAATACTTTGCGGGGGCATTGTGGGCCATACAAGGATGAGTCACAATTTTTACTGAAGAAATCCGTGATGGTCGACTTTACGGTTGGGACGTTTGGCATGGACAGACCATTATTTAGTGTAATAAACAGTATCTTCTCACAGCTAATATTTAAGGCGCAAGCTTCCTTTGTGGACAGTTTTAAGGGTTCTCTACTGGGTTCCAGAGCAATCGAAACTATCACTTTTAAATTTGTTGCCAGCAACTTTCGCCAACGAAGTTCTTGCAATGCTCATATCCAATTCGACTTGTTGCTCTATGCGAAATGTCATTTGTCCTTAAAATTTTCTTAGTTACTGAGCGGTCGGGCCTTTTGAGCGAGGAAACTGGGGATACTGAGTTAATCGCAAAAGTGATGAGGGAAAGAAAGCAGTGCTCCGGACGGAATGAAAAAAGAGCGTATACACACACACAGCATGTGCGTGTAGCCTCTGTCTTTGTACCGTAATGAGCGCTGTTTTGTTTCCCTGATATCAACCAGCGAGCCCCAACACTTTTCTTGCCGTTCTAATTCAAGTCAAACTCATATACCGACTCGAAATGACATTGACATGGTGCACTGCGTGGAGGGGCACCTGGAATCAATGCCGCGTCGCAGTAAAGCTGAACGTGCTTTGCGCACAGCAATCTTGCGAGAACATGGGTGGCAAACCTCCCGTGTTAGTTTTATAGCAGAATGGGATGGAGAAATTTGTCTATGTGTACGAGCAATACGCAATACTAAGTTTCTCCGTAATGACTTTCTCCCGTTTTGTATTCCCTCTGGTTAAGGTGCGTCAAAAAAAGGCCAAAAAATGTTGGATGTGCCGTTAGAGATATGCAAACTGCACAAGGTTCTTATTCATCTCTCTTATTCCACCTGTGTATGCGCTCTCAAGGCCGAGGATTCTATCTTAGAATGTGATGAATTTATGTATCGGCACCCCAAACGGCCGGGTACCCAACCATCAGCGCCTGAGGCTCGTTAAAGTAAACAATTTATCACGGCGAAAGCTTAAAATGACCCATTTAGCAAAAATTCCCCCGCATTTCCCCGAGGGGGAGAATGTGAAAGTGCGAATGCACGGTTGTCGGCCCGCTTGCGGCGCTTGCGCTCGGCCCCCGCAGCCCACCGCCTCGCCGCCTTCTCTTCCATCTCTTCCATCGGGTTTGTAGTATCACGTGTACACCACGCAGTTATCAAGCCGCTATAACGCCGCTGAGTCGCCAACGCACGCCGCTGACGACGTAGTTTGAATGCGTTAAAGATATAAGGCGCGTCACTAACACTGATATCACCGTCGCGTCCGTGGCTTGGTCGGTAGAGCGTCGCGCTGCGGCCGCAAAGTCCTCGGATCGAAACCTGGCGCCGGATGCTGTTTCTTTTTTAAATATAGAGGAGCACTGCGGACGCCGCCGCCGCCGCCGACGCCGCCGCCGGCGGTGGATGGTTTGGGGTCGCTTATAAAGTGCATTCGCACTTAAAAAGCTGGCGGCCGGCGTCCGTAACAGAAACGGGGCCCTAAAAAAGTATACCGTGAGGTGTTCTATAGCGCCCGCTTAAGGGGTTATGAAAGCAAAATACAAGTTTGTTCTATTCTAAAGATTTTAGGATTTATAGCGCCCGCAGCGTTTGTCCGGCAGGGAGCGATGCTTTATTCACTGAGAAATTAAACGATTTAAGCCACAATTTTAATTACCCCGCTAATTCGTGTGTTTCGTCAGCGATGACGCATCCAGGGCAGGCACTTGAAACAATTGCTAGTATGTTGACTAGGGCTGCAGCCAACGGGGAAACGGGTTTTGTTGCCTCGTTTACCGTTCGTCCTCCCAAATGACACTGCAATACGGCTCAGTACTGCTGTCCGCACTCGCTTTGCTTTTGACCAAATTTGTACCTGGCTTATTATTGTCACGGTGTATAGCAACCGTTTCGTGAAACATTGGGTATGCTCGACAAACAGCGTCACGTAAGACAATGTCGCTTATGCCAACTGGCCAGCGTCGGGTAAGACAAGCCCAACGCGCCGGACCGCTGCGCAGCTACGGTAGCATACAGCGCACAGTATATATACGCACTGGTGCCTCTATATTTGCATGTCCGTTGGTAACTTCCATTGCTTATCCCACCATTGTTACTGCTATAAAATGGAATGTGTACTAAATTTAAGTGCAAGTAGCTCGTTCTGCAAGCATATAATCCCTGTGTAATTTGCATTGGACTTTGTCGGCCTCAGCCAACCGCAACGAGCTGCCCATTTACGTCATACGTTCAGTGCGGAAAAGTAGCTAGGTGTCGCATGGGTATTCTCTGTTTTCTTAATTATACAACCTATTTGCGTGAAGTTTGCGTTAAAAGTGGTGTTAGTGTTATTCTAACGAGGCAAGCTTCCAAATGAACCAAACTTGCATTTTGTCTTCATGGCCCCCTTAGACTCGGCAGTAGCAAGAAGTGGCTCCTTCGGAAGCGTTCCACACCGGGAGCTTTAACTCTGCATCGAGAGGTGTTCGCCCATGCCAGTACACCGCAGGGGGAGAGAGGGGGAGAAAGCAGGCGAACAGTCCAGTCAATACGCAAGCAGATAAATTCACCATTGTCGTCATCTCTCCCATTGTAGGAACGAGCAGCGGCACGACGTGTAGGAGACAGACCGAAGCAGTACGACAGCGTTAAGGCGGAAATCGATGGCGAAGCAAAGCGCCTCAAGCGGCAAGATTATAAGGCCCTTAGACAACGCGATGCTGAAGGATTGTGTTTGAGGTGTTTAACTGTACATTCTTGCTTTCGCGCTCGCACCTCATAAAAAGTGCTTAGGTGACCTCGGGCTTTTCAACCACTCCCTCATCTGGTAATACTGAACGTGCGCCGAAATCTCGGCACACGGGAGTTTACGTTTTTCAGCACGATCATGAAAAGGACCACCGCGGCCGGGATAGAACCCGCGTCCTCGGGCTCAGCAGCCGCGCTACCACGGCGGGTGAACATGCACTATACTGTCTCCACCTAACTGAAACCCGCAGTTGCGGGAATGGTGTGCCCCGGCTCTTGCTGTTGTATAGTAAGCGTGCATGTGTGTGCGTGCCGAGTGAAGAACGGGGTCATTACCTTGCCCCTCCGTATGTTCTTTTCGTTAGTCATGAAGTCACCACTGCTCAACATGAGAAGATGGGACGTGCATGTGTACCTCTTTTCATTTCCTTCCTCCCGCAAGTGTGACACCGTGCTGCTCAGTTCGAGAAACGGGATCACGCATGCGCAACTCGTTCAGAGTCACGTTGCGGGGGATGCAGGGACAACCGTTGGGTGGAGTGACAATCGTCTCTAGCGAGGATGAAGCTCTGCAAAGCCTCGCAAGAGACGGTTGTCACGCTCCTGTTACGCGCTGACGTGAGGCGGGGTAAAAGGTCGCTTCCCACACCGTGGGGTGCCATCCCTTCTTGTTTGCAGAATCCGAATTTTCAACTCCCGGGGTCTTCTCCATTGACTGAGGGCGGCATCCGACTGCCAAAGGCTTTGGGGAGACGCAGTCTAAATTGCAAGCATGCCGCAGAATCAGGAAAGATGGTCGCCGCTGAATGCGCCTTCTCTGCGTTGGTACACTTCGGACACGTTCGCTTCCCCCACCACGTGTACCATAGAACATGTACAGCGGGCGCTGCAAACAAATATTTCCCCCTCATACGTGTTTAACCAAATTTTGGCATTCTGCGACTCGGATAGCGTAGCAAAGTATTCTCGCGACGCTTCGTCGTGGGAGCGAAGTTTGTTAATGTTCACGGTTAGCCCAAGGTAGCGCCTGGGCTTGCGCTTCATTCCGTATTAAAAAAAAGGCCTTCCGCAGTGGGCGCTTTCGAGCCGCGCATCGAGCGACCGCCACTCGTAAACTTCGCGGAAAGCACACGCGGCTAAACAACAACAAAAAAAGGGAATAATAGCAAGGCACCACTTTTGGCCTCCATGTACAAAAACTCTACTATATCTGGCAACTTGCGTGAGCGTTTCGTAGAATTTACGGCGTGAAGAAGACAACGGAATCTGTCAGAAACAACGACGAAACAAAATAAGAGAGGCGCTGTGGGAGTGGTCAGGCTAGCGGTGCAAGTGCGCTATAATGCCGAAACAACTTAATATATGGCCGGCCACCGACTTGGGAATGTTTTCTCCCGGGCAAAGTTATTGCCCATCTCCTCTATATACACTGACTCAGCATGAGCTCTCGCTGGGCGCTGCTCCGTTCCTTGGCCGGCCTTCTCTTCGATCCCTCGCTTTATGTCTGAAAAGGAGCGCAGAATTCCGTGTTCGCTGCTTCGTGCCTTCTCCTCCCAAAATCTCTCCATGCTCGCCTCAACAACGGCACCGGGATATTTTTAATAGCGTCTCCGAAAACAAAACGCTCCGCTGACCGTCTGGCTGCTGGAGAGACCTAGGCTATTTCGTGAAATTTTCTGCAGTAAGATACGTGTGCTCGTACCATGAGCAACGTACTTGTTCAGAATTTCGCGAGAAACGTTAAACCACTGCAGAAAAACTGAAGCCTATAAAGAATGGCGACAAGTGCTCTAAAACATCGTTGCATAATGGTCGAATATTTCATCGTCGAAAACCGACCGCAATTGTTGGTTAGAGGACAGGCAGTTTTTTTTTTTTTTTTTAAGAAGCCTAGCGGACAAGAGAACAAACGGGGGTGGGGGACGGGAGTAAGAAGTACCCAGACAATCAGATTGCCGCTTTTCCTTAACACTCCACCATGCACGGTGAAAGTTTCAATGAACTACTAAGAACGACCCGGGGAGCAGCAGTGCTTATGGAATTTTAACCTCAATCTTCAAGCGAATAAATTTTTTTTGTTTGAATTCAGGGCCACTTCTACTTGTACCGTTCACTGAAGACGGTGTGTTGAATACGCTAGTTCCCTCTGGCGAATCAGCCCAGGGATTTCAAAGGTGCTTTAAAAGCGATCTGACTAAAAGTATTGTGGGTTAGGTTTCTTTTATTTATTTGCATTTTTAACACGACAATAAGAAAGAAATACACAAAATAACCAAGATGTATAATTGAAAAAAAAAAACAAGAACAACAACAATAAATAACAATGACGTTAACTGCAAGTTGCACCCGGTTACACTGTTGTCGAAACTGTCGTAATATTTTGAAACCATGACGTCATCTCAAGGATGAGCCAAACGAATTGCGTGAAACGCTGTTTCTTGCGTGTATACATAGCTTTCGGTATGCATGCGGCGTCAGTTGTACGAACTTATCGTTCGGGAACCTGACGTGGTCTATATTAATCCGGAGCTCACTATGACAACCGTGATATTCCGGGGACGGCTTCGCCGTACCATAGCTCCGAAATCAAATATAAATGTTGAGGAAGGGAAATGCCCTGAAAAGATTGCTGAAGCAGGTTTGTGACACCTTACCCCAGAAGTCCTTTCCGCATTGTAGCACTGAAGGTTGCCATGAAGTAGCAGTCATTCGTAAGGACACGTCCACTGCTGATTTTAGGTATTTGTGGTGAAGTTATTCAGGTGCCTATACCAATTGCTAATTATAATCTTTCATGGTTAGCAGGTGCCGAAGCCGCGGCGACAGCACCGGCGACGATATGGTGGAAGGTCCATTTGCAAGCCTCCTTATGTCTAGTAAAATTCAGCTCCAAGAGCTTTCAGTTGCGTTTGGGCTCGTTCATGCTGGCGACTCACAACGCGGCTACGGAATGTTTGCAGACGAGGCGCAGTACTCCGAAGGCGACGCCACATATCAGCCCAAAAAATCACCAAACGCGTCGCGAACGCGTTTCCCGTCGTTAGTGTTAGCGATCCCTTGGGGAGAGACGTTCCTCGAACGACCACGTTCGACATTGCGGCGCTGTAGGCAGTTTTTTTTTTTTTTTTTTTCAAAAATAGTGCATGCAATTGCCCTATGGCAGTTTTTTGCTGCTCGGTGAATTTTTCGAACCAAGTATTCTCGTTAATGAATTGCCAAGCACAATGTCAAAAAGGCCATGCAAAGGATTTCAATATTTGTTCGTGTGTTCTTTTTCAAAGCCTTTTTTTTTTAATCACGTTTTAGGAGATTCATTTATGGGAATGAAGGCAAGTAAGCGAGAGAAAGGTTGCCGATTTCGTTGGGCTCGCTAAAGGTATTCAACAGTTATAGGATAACCGCCGCCGAACGTAAATCAGGTTCTGCGTAGTCTGTAGCACCAGTCTGATGTATATATAATGTCTTGAGAGAGATATAAAAACAGAGCGGTGAATGTAAAAATGGCTTCGTCTGAGACAAACTTGATCCCTTTTTTGCATTGCCTGGGAGTAAGTCGACTGCGAGATTATATTTCTCGGCCAGGTTTTTCCGCGAGATGTTTCCTTCAATTCTTGCACCGCATTCCGATGCGCACTTCTTTACTTTTTACCTTGTGGCGCTCCATAAAGCACATTTAAATTCGTCGTCCTAAGCTTAAAACCAGCCGCAAAAACTCCTCTGTCGTTGTCTTTACATCCTGAACAGGCACTTGTTCTCGCCGGAAACGCTAGCTCACTTGGATCTTGCCCCGTCCTATGAAATAGATACTCGTTCTTAAAAAAGAAAACTTTCCTGCCCGGTCTTATGAAATAGATACTTGTTCTTTAAAAAAAACTTTCTGCATTTTCTAAAGTTCAGAGAACTTAATGCTTCGTTGTAAATTTTGCCTGCACTCCAATTTTATTCTTTCCTTAATTTAATTTTGTATTGGCTCTCAAATCAAAGGGTTAACGGTACATCACATAGCCGGCGACATATTCAGTTTCTTCAAAGGCTTGATTAGTAATGCTGAGCTGCGAAATCTCCTAAATAAGAACAGTATTAAAATTTTTTTCGGCTCTTATCACAGATTCAAAATTTGCCTGGCCGCAGGGATAAATCTGTCTGTTGGTTACGGAAGCTAAAAGCTTTATCCCTTCGAGACAGAAGCGAAAGATAATCTACATTTCTCGAGGAATACAAAGACGGCTTCTCTTACATGGGAAGTCATATGCAAGGGAGACTGAAAAATAGCAAGTTTTAAAAACCAATACCGTTACATTTCTCCACAGATTTACAAATATAATCCTCTCCAAAATACTGCCGTGTAACTCGCCACACTTTCTACCAATTTTTCCGTCATTGAAAACAGTTCTCGAATAGTAGTAAGGTGTCAGCACTGACTACCTCCATTGTTGCTCTTATATACTTTATAAAATACTTACGTTTAGGTCTTTTTGTACCTTGGAAATAAAAGCAAAAAGTCACAGTGGTGCAAGGTTTCTATGGGATACTCTGTCCCGTGCCCAACGCTTGGTGGTCGGGCGTGTTTTGGTGAGGAAGAAGCGAGAAGCCCAAGTTCCCGTTTCTTTTTTTTTTCTTTTTTTCGACTGCACCCCGCAATCCCTCAGCATTTGTGGGTAAATATGCTGACTACTAAGGGAGATTTTAAGGCTGACAATACTTTAACGTCGAAGAGACCACATTAGAATCACCCTCACGCTTGACTGCCCTTATCTCGCCTTGTTCCGTGTTGGGAAAGTGCCCTCTTCCAGTGTCATTATTGTTGCTTGGCTTTCGGGTGAAGAGGCGCGTACCACCGTGGTTCGTCTCCTATGCTGATTTTGGACAAGAAGATGTAATTAGGAACCTTCGTATGATCTGCAAGCAACTCCCGGAAATGCTTCCAGCTTGTGAGTTCTTGAAGAATAGTTAGAATATGGTTGGTTTTCCAGCGATGCGCTCCCATTATTGAACGGAAAAGTTTTTTGTAAATCTTTTTAGCAAAGGGCAACAGAAGTTCTGTTACAACTTTATTGTAGCTGTCCGAGGTTTTTACTTACGTCGAAGTTGATCGTCAATTTTCAGTGAGTAATAAGTGCGCTTTATTATGGGTGCACGAGGTATGCGCAAGTTTGATGGCGCAGAATATGCCTGTGTGGTTTATTATGTCACTGTATTGCCACGTCGTAGCGTACGAGGGAATGCCAAGCAGTTCCGAGGCATGTTTTGTAACACACCAAAAGAGCGCAGCACAAATCAGCAGGCACAGTCGAGTCATGAGATGCGCCGACCTTTATTAGCGAGTTTCTCAAAAGACATCGGCTTGTGTACATTGGGGCTGCGCAAGTGTTTCTAGACTGACTAAGTGCCGTTTTATCAGGCAAGGAAAGTTGAGACAATAAACGAGCGTGAAATTCTACGTGAAACTGACAAATCAGCCGCATGCACAGACGTTTGTCACGATTCGGCAAGTTAAGAATCTGTTACAATGAGTCGTGCCAGGGGTTTTGAGCGACCCCTGTGGGTTAAGAGGGGCAGAACATCACTGGAAGACAACCATTGATTAGGAATGCCTCTGAAGGGACCCTGCAACACAGCCGATAATCGCTTTCACTCTTTCCTTCATGCCTGGAGGCATTGCGGAACCTATAGTTATCGCCAGCACAGAGTGCGTGATTTGCTCGTCGCAGCAGATACGTCTTCTACTTTTTGCTTCGCTTTATTGCGATTTTTTCACAGCGGCCATCGAATGCATTAATTGTTGCAGCTGAGAGGAAGCCGGCCATTAGCCGCGACACCGAGCGCGAAAACAATGCCGAGACAGAAAATGAAAAAAAAAAATCTTTTGAGCAATTTCCCATGTTATTCGATGGACGTAGAGCAATAATATTTGGCTGGGGTACTTTGTAAACCCCTAATCTGAGTCGTAGATGCGCTTGTTGACTACGTTCTTATAACATTTCATATCTTGAGAGAAATTGATAACAGTGTTCTAGTCGGCATTTTACCCGGAAATGCCGACACTGTTCGGCAAATTGTGCCTGAGAGACGTCATAGAAGAGTCAAGGACATTTCTGTCATTGTCGACAAGCCACACCTAATAGTCAAGGCAATCTTCAAGCATGATTTGAACATGCGCGTATTGCTTTCAAGTTTGGCCCCTGGCTTTTGACACAAAAGCAGAAGAAACACCGCGTCGAAGTTTGCCAAGAACACCGTCAGCCTACCGGTGATGACCCTTCCATCATTTCGAGGATCACCGTTGTTAAGGAAACCTGGGTTTTCGGTGCGAACTCGAGACAAAGCAAGTGTCTTTTCAGCGGAAGAGTCCAGATATCCGCGACCGAAAAAGGTGAGGCAGGCCCGCAGCATGAACAAGTGCATGATCGCTGTTTTTTTGTTTTTGTTTTTTTTTTTTCGACTTTCGCGGCTTTCTGCATCAAGAATTCATTCCTAGGCCGAGACCATCAATAGTGAGTTGTACTGCCGGGTCTTAGGGCATCAGAAAAAGGACATTTGTCGTAAGCCCCGCACGCGAAAAACTGGATGCTCCACAACAGCAATGCACCCTGTCCACAAGCTTTGCTCGTACGTGACTTCAGCGCCCGAAACATCACTTCACTTCCGCGCCCACCCTACTCACCGATTTAGCTCCTGCGACGCACACCCTTTGTCAAAATTTTGTGAGCCAATCCTAAGCCTTCTAGACCACAAAGAATTCAAATAACCGGCTTTACCTTTAAATGTGACAAAATATTTTAAGGCAGTAGGAAAGAAAGGCGTTTGCTCTAGGTTTTCTGCATAAAAAGTTTCAGCCTTGCTCGGGACGTACGCTTGTGCATTGAATTTTTTGCAGCCTGCGTGTTTCCGGGTTGGCCCACAAAATTATGACAAAGACTATACTAAAGGATGGAAATCCTACTCAAAGCTTGTCGTTTTGACACTGCTGCTGAGATGCAGCGTTAACCGGAAAAGGAGTCTGCTTGATGCGCTTCAAGAAGACTTCGAAGGCACGTTGAAGCACAGCAGGAACGCTGCAAGCGTTGTATCCCGGAGCAAGTGGATTATTTTGAAAGTGATATGGCGTAAACGTAGATTAATAAACCACTTCCTATTCTAGAAATGCTGTCGTACCACCTCGTATGTCCTGTACACTCATGTCAGTCGTTGGGATGCCGAATGTTGATCTCTGCAGGGTTATCAACTTGCGTCCGTGGCCTTCAGCGTAACCTGCAAGACAAATGTAGCAAAAGCTGTTCAATACTGCTGGCTGTTCCCGCGTCGTCGAAAATGACGGCGACAACACTGGTACTTTACTGCAGGCTTGTTGGCCGGTTTCCTTCGTCGATCAAGACGGTGATTGTTTTGTCTACTTATTTGCTACGCGTTGATGAAGACAACGGTGGTAATTTTGATGGTTATAATACTAACTTCCATTTGCCAGTTTACTGCGCCGACAACGACGATTATCATCCTGCGCGTACCGAGTGACTGAGGTACACCTTGGCCAACCGACAACGCCGCGTAAACGGCTGCACTGCCATGAAAGTGATATTTCACGCACCAAAGATATGATGCGGGCTGGGGTAAAAGGCGACGGCTTAACCGAGGCCACCTGTGGATATCTCTATTGTACGCCAAGATTTCGACACGTGGGCATTTTTGCTTTCCGCCCTCGCTTCCAGAAAAAAAAAGTCGCCCCGGCTCACAATCCAGCCCCCCGTGACCTCGTGGTAAGAGCGCAGCGCCTTAGTCAGTGAAGCTCCCCAGCGGGTAGCGGAGTGATATACGGTTTCCATGATGCAAATCACGGGTTCTTAACCGTGAGTATTCTGGGGGCTCCTTTTCGCCTTTCAAAAGGGACGGACGACTCCACTATGTACTATATTGACCTATGCCATAATATCAGCGATTTGCACATGCAGCTAAAGTCGCGCGCCCGTATTCAATGTCTGCCTGTTCCGCTCACCTTTATGCTGATGCATGCCATATTGTCAAACTATTTGCTCTTGCAGCTAACAGCCGCCTACACATTTATATGCTGTCTTTTGCGTGTCTGGCTTCTTCGCATAGCAAGGGTGTTGTGGAAAAATCTACGTTAAAAAATGCGGAAGACGGACAAAAAATAAACGTAGGTGACAACAAAGCGACGTTTCTTTTTTTTTTTTTTGCAATGGCAGCAAGATTTGACAAAATGGTGGACTGAAAGGGAAAAGGAGAGGGAGGGAGGGAGGGAGGGAGGGAGGGAGGGAGGGAGGGAGGGAGGGTATCACAGGGGAAGTTGACTTCAAGGCTGTCGAGGGGACGAAAAGAAGATTAGAATGCTGGTGGACGAAAAGCAGAGAGGGAAATATTGCCTAGGACAGTTACCACCTGTAACAGGGAAAAAAAAGTATTTCGTGCCTAATAAGCTTTAGTGCCTGCCCTAAGCAGCGCTAGTATTAAACCAAGAGTTTAAAACATGGTTATATTAGCCCTTTTTGGTAAGATGACATGTCATCACCCCGCTTCAAAGGGGAAATCAATAGCAATCAATCAATCGATCAAGGAGGGCGGGAAGGAAGCTTCGCTGCAAGGCGAAGTGGTACAAAAGCGCATTCCGGAAATGTTATACGCAGACGACATTGTTCTTTTAGCTGATAACCAGACCGATATGCAACGGCTAATAAATATTAGCGGCCAGGAAGCCACCGACCTCGGGTTAAATTGTAGCGCAGAAAATCGGGAATAATGGTTTTCAATGACGCTACCACTGACGCAGTGTCTATCCAGCAAGGCGAATTACCCAGAGTGAAGGAATATAAATATTTGGTAGTGTGGATAAATGAAGGGGATAACTATTAAGAACTCACTAGGAGCAACTTAAGGGTAAGGGAAAGTGAAACGCAGATATAATGAAGCATAGAGCTCTGTGGGGGTATAACAAATATAAAGTAGTAAGAGGAATGTGAAAAGGAGTAATGGTTCCGGGTCTCACGTTTGCGAATGCTGTACTCTGCTTAAAATCAGACGTTCTATCAGGCCTTGAAGTAAACCAAAGAACGGTAGGACGTTTGACCTTAGGCGCGCATGGAAAAACAACTAACGAAGCAGTTCAGGGAGATATGGGCTGGGCGTCATTTGAAGTTAGAGAAGCACAGAGTAAAATATGCTTTGAGATGAGGTTGAGGGCAATGGATCAACGAAGGTGGGCAGCTAAGGTTTTTAGGTACCTATACTTGAAAAGCGTGGACACGCAGTGGTTAAGAAAGACTAGAAGGCTAACGATGAAATACGGAAAGAACAGTGGGGAATCCAAAACAGCCAAGGTAACCAAAAAAGAGGCAAGGCAGATTGAAACAAATAAATGGAGGGAAAAAAATGGAAGCTAAAACGTCGTTAGAGATGTACAGGGGTGAGAAAATGAACATCAGAAAGGAAAATTTCTACGATAATTCCCAGGGCAGTGCTTTGCTTTTTGAGGCTAGATCAGGTTGCCTGCGAACTAAGAGTTTTGATTTGATTGTGGGGTTTAACGCGCCGACGCAACGCAGGCGATGAGGCGCGCCGTAGTGGAGGGCTCCGGATTAATTTTGACCACCTGGGGATCTTTATCGTGCGCCGAAATCTCGTACACACGGGCGTTTTTGCTTTTCGCCTCCATCAGAAAAGCGGCCGCCGCGGCCGGGAAACGAACCCGCGACCTCGTGCTCAGCAGCGCAACGCCTTAGCCACTGAGCCACCGCGGCGGGTAACTAAGAGTTTTGTGGGGAAGTATTCACAAAATGATGGGGTATTTGTGGTCTGCGGAAAAGAAACAGAAACTATGCGACACATAGTGTTAGAACGTGAGGGTATCCATCCAAATCTACATGAAGGAAATATTGGGCTTCCAGAAGCCCTAGGATTTAAGGGCATCAGAGAGGAAGTTAACTTCAAGGCTGTCGAGGGGACGAAAAGAAGATTAGAATGCTGGTGGACGAAAAGCAGAGAGGGGAATATTGCCTAGGACAGTTACCACCTGTAACAGGGAAAAGAAAGTATTTCGGGCCTAATAAGCTTGAGTGCCTGCCCTAAGCAGCGCTAGTATTAAACCAAGAGTGTAAAACATGGTTATATTAGTCCTTTTTGGTAAGATGACATGTCATCACTCCGCTTCAAAGGGGAAACCAATAACAATCATCATCATCATCATTGCAAGGACCCCTGAAAGGGCCTCCTTGGGGTCCGCGGACCCCCATTTGAGAGCGACTGCTAAGGGTACAATGCCTGTAGGAGAGCTGATGTGAGCACCATGTGACCGTGCACTAGACAATGTGCTGTAGGTATGCTCTGTGTTGAGTTGTCGGCGGCAGTAATCAGTGACGGGGTCCTGTACATGTTGATGGCCATCACAATGTTAGGCGACATCTGTGTGCTATTTCTTGGTTCATGGGGGAAAAAAGTGTTGCCCCTGACCCGGTGGGGGATTCGGTCATCTATTGTACGCACTGTGAAACTTCAGTGCACTGACCATTCACCGTGCGTGAAGGGGGCCGTTTAAGTTCACTGGCATCGTGCCAAGGCCCGCTCCGTTCGAGGTTTTGAAAAGAGTTTGAAAGGAAACTGCACTTAATGCGTGGCATCGTATGCTCTTTCTCACGTAGTTTGTTTGTCGTCGTTGCAGTAATTTATAAGCCGATTAAGCCCGAAAAATCACGAAAACGACTTGCGTCCAGGTCAAACTACTCGCAGGGACACACTCTTTCGCCGCGTGGAGGAACAGCCGGCTGCGGTGATGAGGTGCAGGGGCAACTTCCGTTGACCCCACTATAGGCCACATCAGAGCTGTGCGCAAGAACTCCGTTGTGTACAACCGTTGTAGAGATTTTTATGAATGTGCTGGCGGTAAAGGCAAGCGTAAGTGTGCGAACTGTACTGGCCCGCACGGTGTAATGTCTCACGATGGCTCGATGAGGATAGCGGGAAACTAGAACCAGATAGTGTGTTACCTGCATGATATCTTTAAAGTCATATGGCCGAACGGATCTAGAAAAAACGGGGTAATCCCGCCGTCGTGTTCCGTGGCGGTAGAATTGGTCGGCGGCCGGTAATTGCACAAACAAGCCTGATGTCGTCGTAAGGACTCACGGAGAAAGTGCCTGGTTAGTGGTCCCTGCCTCACCTGTTTTTCGTAATACCCAGCTGAGTTGTTGATTGCTTGAGTTAAAATTGTCCTCATTGTCATTAGGTCCATGCTGTCTTTCGAATGATTCAAACTTGTATTTTGTCTTCACGGCCCATTCCTCTGCCGCTGGAAAATACGAGGTCACTCAATCTGTCTATCGTTAAACGACTCTTGTTTGCTGTCGCAAGAGATGCGCAACGCTTACAGGGCTTCAACGTCTGTTCTCACCGCAGCATTTAGCCGCTTTAAAGTGCGCTAAAGCAAAACGAAACGGAATAAAATAACTGGAAAATTTATCTGCAGTACGACCATTGCGTTTTAAAATTTTGCTTTTTATTGTTGAATTGAATAAGTGTTCTGCTTTTCGGTTCTTTCTTTCTTACTTTTTTAATCACGTCATCATCTCCCTCTGCTTTCTTTTATTTTTGGAATCGGCCCCCGAAATTAAATCTTGCGCGCGTCCCTCCTTCCATTACACTAAAAAGGCAGAAGTGGTGCAACGGCCGCACACAAAAACCTGACCACGAAAATAATGTGACAAGGCCGTTTCCTGAGTGACAAGACGAATAAATAAAAATTAATATTGTTGGCATCACGTGCTTCTCTTCTTTTGCTTCTGTTTTGCTTCTGTTCACTCGTGCCCTGTACTCGCCATGACGACGGAGTAGCCAAGACGTACTAATGCTCGTAGTCCACGTGCATATTGGGGCCGTCAGACCACAATTTCAACTTTTTCTTAGCTTTGTGTCGTCGCCTTACTTCGTATTTGCACTCCACGCGCTAAACAGCGCCATCGCTTCCTCGATCCCCTCCCCCCTCCTCCTCCAGCGTTATTGACGCATGCGTGTTCCGCCCGGCACACATGTGCCAAAAAGCTGTCTTTCCAAATATATTTTAGCAACTGAAGATCCTTCCTGCGTACTGAAGGGGTGGTGAGGGTTAAGAAAAAGAAAGAAGAACGTTTGTGATGTTTGTGTCAACGTTCTGAATGTTTGAGCGGGACGTGAAATCTGGGGCAAATATTCCAACTAAAAAAACCCTCGCGTTGTATTTGCACAAATACAACGCGATGGTTGTATTTCTGTTATTGTAAAAAAGAACGCGTATTGTTGAATGCCGCACGAACTTTGTACGCTCCTTCGCAAGCGCAAGAAAGGTGTTATTCGGAGGAAGGACATTTTATTCTGCCACGCGAGAGAGGCGACCACGGGAAAACGGTTTAGGAACGGGGTATTTTCAAACCGCAGTTGAATGGTACTGTGCATAGTGGTTTGGAGTGAAAATGAAGTTAGGAAGATGGTCACCACGAACGAAAACTTCGACACTGGGAAGCTTCGCTCAAGGTTTTGACGAGCCCCCACCCCTTTTCTCTTTTGATCTACGGCATCCCTGCCGTATAGTTAAAGTCAAGAATACAGACCTAGGTTTTTTGGGCCAACCGTGCTTTGTCTGGCGCAAGAAGCCGAAATGTTGTTAAACCATGTTCAAAGATGGCGTTACTGAGCTCGCACAGCCCTGCGCTAAGGAGATTTTTATGGAAGCAATCAGGAGCATAAATAAAACGTCTGTTTTAGTCAAGCTAAAGTGCACCGGATCAATCGTTCGACACACAATAAGATCGAGCTATCTGCTGAATTCCACTTAACAAATTACAGGTCAGGCTGCACTTAGCTGGCCAGTAATCCGACTTCAGCCTGTTCTCCCTGCCCAACAGGTAGTGCATGATATAAGAGGCGCGAATGGATCACACGCTGCAGCTCCAATTTATCACGTCTCGTGTTGGAACCTCTATATTTTTACCGCCGTTTGTACAATATCCGAGATTGCTCCGGCGATAAAAGCTCGAAAGCGTCAGGCCCCAAGTGCCAGCTCGAGTCTCGGTGCGGCGGTAGTGTGGGGTGAGGGGCCGCGGCCAGAAATCAAGAATTTAATATTCCGTGCGGTGTCCCTCTTCCGTCGCGACTGAGTAGCGGCAATTCGCGGTCAATTTGCCTCGGGATGGCCGGGCGACCAGCAATGAATATCGGCGAGCAGCGCCTTGTTAATGAGCCACGCGAAAGCAGCCGCCTGAACGGACGGCGCGGCCGCTTCTTGCCCCAGTAATGATCCGCGCTATCGACCCCGGGCCTGGCAGGAGCGGCTAATTAGCATCGCCGGTGTGTAAAACTTCCCTCTTCTTTCCTCCAACGAAACGCGTAGGCCAAGCGCTTTGTTTCGAGTCCCACGAATACTCTGGGAACGATAAAATGGTTCTTGTCTCTCGAATGGATCCCTCGGGCGCAGTTTGCGCATTTCACTACTTGGCTACCACCTGCGTGCGCGACACGCCTCCGGCGCGGTGCGGGGAAACTCGGCGCTGCAAACGCCACTTGTGGGAAGTTCCGAGTAGCCCGCCGTTATTCTTCTTGAATGGTTGTTTCGTACTTGAATTATTTCGGTGTTGTTGGGGAGGGAAAAAATGAGAAAATAAACGGGGAGAGAAGGTGCGCGAATATCGGAACCAGAAGTAGACAGCGCAATTCAAAGAGAGGGGGGACAACCGTTACCGCCCACCAAAGAGCTTCTGTTTACACAGACAGCGGAGGGCTTGGCGAGAACGCTCGTTTGACAATTATCTCGCCTCCATCAAGCCTCTGTCCCACAGCGGTGGTAAACGGGACGCTGTGATATCTTCAGTGCGCTCGGGTGTTGTTAGGTGCTTCGCTTCGACGCGCGACAGCAGCCACTTCCTGGAAGCAAGCCGCAGCACAAGGCTAAAACCACTCAGCGCTTCTAATCCGATATGTTTCGAAAGCCCAGTAACCTGGCGCTTCCGGCGAAACCTTGTTGGCAAGACTGAAGTATCCCGCGGAAGCTGCAGCGTCTTCCGGCCGGCGACTGAAAGCGTCGGAATCGCGAATGGAGGCCTCCTGGGCAATCAGGGATAAAGCAATTGGCTGAGTGCACCCCTCCCTCTTCCCTCGGGCGCCGCTGTGCTCGGCTGACTTTGTGCCCAGCGGGTCTGCACGAGCCGCCGGTCGACGCCGCCGGAGGTGCACCCCGGCTACGCGCCCGCCTACAGCTGGGTCTGAAAGCCCCATCTGCAGCTTGTTTCAAGACTCGCTCCTCGCGCATAGCGGCCCGGATGGCGGTATACAGGCGATTAAAGCAACTACGAGCGTTGGCGATAGAAGTCGGAGATCTGACGGCACCCATGGTAAGGGTAGTATCAAATGCGCGATATTCGAATGCGAATCGGCATGCCTCATAAATGGCATGCAGCGCAGCTCTTTGCCAAGTGACCCACAGCTGACTATTGGAGTAAACAAGGTCATACTAATGTTTGATACACCCGTCCTGTGCTATCATATTCCAGCCGGTAAATGTTGCAAGGCCACGCGGCGGTCGGAGCAGCGTGCGAGGCATGACCAAACGAAAACCGGTTTTTGGCCGCATCACGTAGACCTGTCCCCGAGGTACTCGTTGACGTTGCATTTATTTCAATAAGCGCACACTACAGTGCAAGCGAGCAAGAGTTCACAGTCTTCGCGCGTCTAAAAGGCACTGGCAGTTCCTCCCATCGTTACCGCAATGAAAGAAACAAAAGACCAAACAGACTGCAGACGAGGTCTCACCCGCCAAGGACTGCTCCTCACGGCGTAGGGTGAACAAAAGCACGCACCAACAACTGAGCTCCCCATACCCCTTGCACCTTGGTAGATATCAGACATCGAAAGCCACCTCGGCAAGCCAATCCCACAGGCTCTCCCAGCAACCAGAGCCCAGCGTGTTCACTACCTGATGGCGTCCAAACTGCCAAATGAAATTGACATCTCCACCGATACAAGCGCGACTCCCACACAGATCGGTGCAGCGTGGACATGTCCCAAAAATCCATCTTTTAACGGACAAATATCTTTCAAACGAAACGATGGAACCGCGTTAGAAGGAGAACTGCATGCCATCAACAGCACGATTAGCCACATCTGCTACGAACTCGACTTTAAACCACCGCCCAACGTGCGCATCTTGACAGATTCATTCGTAACGATCCAAGAGCTACGAAAACCCCTTTCACTCAACCCACTTGTGAACTTCATATTAATGCAGGAAGACCTACTCAAGATCCACAAAGTGAACATTCGAATTGACTGGACACCTGGCCATGTAGAGACTAGCCCAGGAAACCAGGCCACTCACGAAGCGGCGCAGGAAAGCCCTAACGTAACACCTCCGCTGGTTCATACCTCGGCCACTTCACCTGCCCAACTCATCCAGCGACAAAAAAAGCGTAAGAAATGTCGGTACCAGCAAGTGACACCACCTGGTTATCTCGCTAACATGCCCTCATTAACAAGAGCCGAGGTCGTATTCATTAACCAGCTTTGCGCAAGTGCAGCTTACACCCCACACAACATTCAGAAGTGGACAAAGGGCCCCACAACATCCACACTCCCACATTGTCCCTACTGTAACACGAACATGAAGGCAGACCTTCACAACTTAATACGTCTGTGCCCATTCTTCGATGCGCATCGTCCAGACAACATCCGACACATACACCAGGAAGCACATGCCGCATTAGATAAGTCTTTATTACACGATATAGGCAAATGCGCGGCCAAAAGTGGTCTGTCGCGAGTAGTGTGACGAAGGACGACACCGACGAAGACTCAGAACTGTAGTGAATAGGAGAAAACGCGCCTGGAGTTGAAGCAACCAGTGCAATACCCTCCCTCATAACCCCTTTCCCCCACCAAGTGGCTTTAGCCCTCCCTCCCCCAAATAAAAGTTTTACTGCTACTACTACTACTCAAGTGTCTCGTTTGTAGTGGGTACCACTGATAACGTGGCTGGGCTGATAGGAAATCGTCCGATGGTGCCAGCTGTGATCTAGCCCCTAACAATTGAAGGATGTTAACCATTTCGAGATGCATAGTATAGAATGCAGGCTGTATATGGAAGAAACTGTGCGATACAGCAGTGACTCAGTGGTGGCAATTGTATCGGGAAGAAGGTGAGGACAAGTTCTTTCGCAGCCGGGCCAGGCTAAGATTGTTGCAACTATACGCGAGGCAGATATAGCGCAAGAGTTGGCTGCGTCCTTGGGAACTGCTCGGACAATTGTTAAGGAAGAACTGAACGATCGGAAGGTGCGTTCAAAATGAATACCACATTTGCTGATCGACCCCCATAACGAAGAACGCATCAACACGCAAAATAAATCACCTCACAGGCTTCCGTCAAAAAATCGGTGCTCAGGCGCATTTTGTGCGCATGAAAGACTTTTGTTGGCGGGCTTTAGAACGTCGACATAAATGCAAAGCGCTACGAGGGCAAGTTGAGCAGACTGAATTGAGAGCGCCATTAAAGGGACCCTGCAACACTTTCGATAAGCGCTTTCACTCTTACCTTTGCGTCTGCAACCACTGCGAAATCTATAGTTATCCCCAGCACTGAGCGTCATTGCGTTATTTGCTCGCCGCACCCGATACGCCTTCCAGTTGTGCTTTGTTTTTGTGGCCTTTTTTTTAAGTTGCTATCGAAAAGCGTATGTTGCTGCAACTGAAGGAAAACCGGCCAACAGCCTCTGCATGGCCGTAGTGACGTAATTCGAGCCGTCGAATAACGTCAAGACCGAGAAACAGCGAAAAAAAAAATGGCTGCGGCTTAGCTCAGCTAACCTTGGATATGCAAAGCAAAAGCTTGGCTTAGTCTGGTTGAGTCTTGGTTTCGCTTGGTTAAACATTTGATTTAGCTGTATTTCCGACACCGTCTCAAAGCCGTTCGGTTCCATGCAACGCTCACAGAAGGAGGCCGGGCGAACGCGGCGTTCATTCATGGCGAACGCACCGTTTCTCTTCGCCGGGCGCGAGACGAGTCACGTTGCCCGAAACGACCCAGCGCCGCATGCATGGGAGGCTGCGGGGGTGGTCGGCTGCCTCGGTCGCAGCGGCGGTGGCGACCGCTGTCGGCGCCCGCAGGCGCCAACAGCGGGCCCGGTGAATCACGCGATGTGCTTTGAGGGGTGTGTCACTGGAGGTCTGTCTCCGGTCAAAAGGTCATTTGTGCATCCTCCACGAAATCGCTGGACGAAAGTAGTAAAGCTTTGAGCGAGATTCCAAGTTATCTGATGGGCATAGAGCAGTAATTTTTGGCTGAGGTACTTTGCGACCCCGTAATTTAGGATTTCAAAAAAAGTTCAAAAAAGTGTTGCAGGGTCCCTTTAATAATAACATAGCCGAAATGCTATGGTCCGGCGTGATTCTTTTGCATGATAATCATCGTCTAAATGCCGAAATCACTGCGCAGGACGCATTATAGAGCATAAATATTAGAGGTTCTGCACCACCCAGCTCACAATCCTGATATGTCGCCACGTAACCTTCGCGAGTACTTTTGGACTTATAAAAATATTTCTCTTCCCCAATATGCCTTCCCCAAAAATATTCATTCCCCTATCTCCTCCATTGCCTCCCCCGGGGCCCTAATAACTCCTTTTCATTAATAAAGATGTCACTTCTACTGGTGTTGGTGTTTGTCAGTGATTTATTGAAACAGAAAGTGGAAAAGCGGTGGACTGGCGATATTTTGGACTCTTTTGGGAGTTCACCAGCATTCAACCCAGTCTGCAGGAAGGGTAGAGAGTGAATGAAAGGGGATCAATAGAGGAGAAAAAATGGGGACTAAGAAAGAGGGAGAGAAAGAAAAGGATAAGGAGTTCGTAAGGCTGGCCGGCAGGCATTGGGCTACAGCCGTTTGGTGAGGTCGGTCTCCTCGAGGAAGGCCAGGACAAGTCGAAAAGCTTCCCGCCGGATGGAGTTGAGGCCCGTCGGGAAGGGCAGGTCCATCAGGGTGTGGCTGGGCAGCCTGAGACGCTGGAGTGCGGCCCGAAGCTCTGCTGTCGGGGCATCGTGCTGGCTACTACTACTAATACTGAGAGAGTGAGGGACGAGGTCTCGGAGACGACGTTTATTGTCCTCCTCGGAGCGAACGTACCGGGAAGCGCGAGAGCGACGATGATGCTGATGATTATTTACAGATGGTAATGGCGATGGGGCGTCAGTTCAAGAGATTGGGAAGCGTATCCCTCAGTGCACACACTGGCCATGATAGTGGCGGTATCGCTTGCACTGCGTATCCCATTAATGTAACGCCGCGAATGCTCACAATACTACTAATACTACTACTAATCTAGTCAAAATAGCTCCTACGAACTTGATGTTCTTCACCAATGTTCTCTTCGAAGTATTTTTGTGCTTGTATAGTTTCCTTCTTGACGTTTATTGTCCCTCCCCTCTACAATGTATTTTTACCTTGAGGGTACATTAAATAAATAAAAAGATAAAGAAACAACAATTCTATTCCGACACGCTCGTCATAGGTACCGTCACCAAACGGTTCAAAAAGAAGCCTCCGTCCTTGTTTTCGGGCAGTATGCGCCGCCTTTCCGTGCAGTGCAACATGTGTATAAGTGCGTTCGCTGACATCCTTTAAGAAAACCTGCTGTATCTTGTTTCCTTGTATATGGCGTTATGTAGTTGCTTTTGGTGTCGATGTACTTTTTGTTCGTCTGAATATAGATTCACCAACGGGTTTCATTTGATGACGCTATCTTGTTCTGGACATCCCACACAAGTACAGGACAACCTTGCACAGAATAACTCTCTATCTATATATATATATATATATATATATATATATATATATATATATATATATATATATATATATATATATATATATATATATATATATATATATATATATATATATATATATATATATATATATACAAAAATGGTTTCGACCACGGTAAAAAAAGAGAACAGATTTAATAACGTTTCGGCCGAGGGACCGGCCTTCCCTCGGTCCCTCGGCCGAAACGTTATTAAATCTCTTCTCTTTTTTTACCGTGGTCGAAACCATTTTTGTGTATATTCTACCGGCGTCCAGGAAAACTTTGTTCCTGTATATATATATATATATATATATATATATATATATATATATATATATATATATATATATATATAATAAGACGAAAATAAGGGTTGGCAGTCAAGAAAACTTCGGAAAGCAAAGGGGAGGTGATGGTGGGTCATAGAAAGAGATGAAGAATTTTTTGAGTCGAAAAGAAAGTGGTGAAAAAATGCCCTCCGGGTGGGATCCGAACCCACGACCTCCAGAATACCGGTCTGGTGCGATAACCACTACGCTACCGGCGGGGCTGTTTCCCCAGCACTTTCTCGGGTATTTATGTTAAGATATTTTTGTTTCCTGCACTTGGGGGTGGTAGCCAGCGCCACTCGGACTACTCGGGGTGAAGGGGACCTTCTTTTTAACCCCCGGGCCGTGACTCGAGTGTCTACGACATGTCGAGAGTGGTCGACCAGCGTAGAACCCTCTTAAGCTCCCTTTGGCACCAAGACTGCCAGAACAGAGGCCCTCGCTAAGCATGTAGCGAATCAGAAAATGGGAAATGAGGGGCTCCGTGAAATAAGACAGAAAATAAGGGTTGGCAGTCAAGAAAACCTCAGAAAGCAAAGCGGAGGTTGTGGTGGGTCATAGGAAGAGATGAAGGATTTTTTTAGTCGAAAAGAAAGTGGTGAAAAAATGCCCGCCGGGTGGGATCCAAACCCACGACCTCCAGAATACCGGTCTGGTGCGATAACCACTACGCGCTACCAGCGGGGCTGTTTCCCCGAGAAAGTGCTGGGGAAACAGCCCCGCTGGTAGCGTAGTGGTTATCGCACCAGACCGGCATTCTGGAGGTCGTGGGTTCGGATCCCACCCGGCGGGCATTTTTTCACCACTTTCTTTTGGACTAAAAAAATCCTTCATCTCTTCCTATGACCCACCACAACCTCCGCTTTGCTTTCTGAGGTTTTCTTGACTGCCAACCCTTATTTTCTGTCTTATTTCACGGAGCCCCTCATTTCCCATTTTCTGATTCGCTATATATATATATATATATATATATATATATATATATATATATATATATATATCAAGGTTGCAGTCGTCATTGCCAGTGCTATTCGGCTTTTTTTTTTTTTTTTTTTTTTCTATATATATATATATATATATATATATCAGGGTGTCGAACCGGAACCGAACCGAACCGAAAACCGGAACTGAACCGGTATTTTTTCCGGAACTGAACCCGAACCCGAACCGTTATTTTTTGAGCACGCTGAACCCGAACCGGAACTGAACCGGAAAAAGAAATAACGGTTACCGGTTCATGCCGAAACGGTTCGACCCTCTGTTGTTGATATTGCACAGTGAATGCAATTCAGGCCTTTTTTTCTTTCCCGTACCATCAACTTCGTACTTGCTCGCGCACTTTCCCCTCCAGACAATTGAACACTATCACGCTCTATGTAACAACAGGGGAAATGAATGAGCACCAATGTAGCAGTGGTCTGTTGCTGCTGGAGGCGCGAGCGTAGTGCAAGCTGACCAAACGAAATGTCATTCTCGGCAGCGTGCAGGGGATATAAAACGACTTTGCCCTTCCCTAGCTGCGACTTCATTGGAGCAATCAGGCTGCAGGAGTGCTCCACTGCGCAACAGCGAAAGCTCACACCCGATGTGTGCAAACTTTTTGCATTTCATAATTTGTTTAAAAGGTCCGACACTATTAATACTTGACAAGTGTGACCGCAGGAGCTGCTCAGTGGCTAAGCCGTTTGCTAAGCCGTTTGCCCAACTCGCTACATTGCTTCTACTGCTACTCGTTCCGGAGGGGAGTACTGCTGTGGACTAATTAAAGAGCGTCTACCCAAAAAGTCCCATCTCATGCTCCACGTGTCAAATTTCCCTTTCATTTTGTAACCACATTATCTGTTATAAGATTCCGCAATGTAGCACACGGAACGATGGTAAGGGTTCAGGCGGTACGATGACATACTGATTGTAATGCACACTTTCGGTATCGCAAAAGGAATTGAAGTGGTCAGAGCAATAATGCAGTGACTGAGCGTTAACTAAAGCTTACTTTTAACAAAAGTGTGGCTAACACATTCGATAAGGTGACGGCTAACAAATTATTGGTGACCAAATATTCTAATTCATTGGTAGTATTTATGTGCCTGTTGTAGGATTTTTCTGTTTTGTTACAAATATAAAAAATGTGCGCCATTGGTATTAAGCGCTGGTATTTGAACGCGCCAGTACGCAGGACTAAATTTAAGGCTTCAAGGTTAGCGTGATGGGTGATTGCATAGCGACGATTGCGATTTCAACAAAAAAGGAAAGGGCAGAAAATATATCCCACCGTCATATCTCTTGGCGGTGGCTTTATGAATAGTCACTGGGACAACATAAAGTCTGAGTGAGAAAGAAGGTGGTAAATCGTCGCCACTTCATGTGTTTTTCTAATATCTCCAAATTGTTTAAAGTTTAAAGCTGTTTAAAGCTTTAAATTGTTTAAAGCTGCCCTTGGTGAGCAGCAGCATTTTGAATGTTAGTTTGTGTTTTGATTTGACGGTCGTTTTAAACTAGTAAATGTTTTTTTTCTAATTTCAGTGATAATTCAACTCATCGAACCGGTTCGCGAACCGGTTCAAGCTCCCGAACCGGTTCGCGAACCGGTTCGGTACGTGATTTTGTCGAACCGGAACTGAACCGGAACGAAATTATTTCACCCGAACCCGAACCGTAACCGAACCGGTATTTTTTTCGGTTCGACACCCTGATATATATATATATATATATATATATATATATATATATATATATATATATATATATATATATATATATATATATATATATATATATATATATATATATATACATATATAGAGGCGCAGGTGCCGTAACAGGCGCGGTGTCACCAGCCCCGCAAAAACCGATATCTCTACAGCAGCAGTAGTGTTTGACTGTCTGGACGACGATGTCGGTGCAGGTACATGGCGATCATGCGTCCACTGCGGCCTCGGATGTCCAGGGCGACGACGCTGAACATCGCCATCTGGATCTGGGTGGCGAGCAGCCTGCTCTCGCTGCCCAACATCCTCTACTCGACCACCAAGGCGGAGATCTTCGCCAACGGAGACTCGCGCATCATCTGCTACGTCTTCTGGCCGGACGGAGACGTCACCGAGAGCCACGACGAATACGTGTGAGTGTGCTGCCGTGTGCGCTCGCTACTGCGTCGCCGTTTACTCATCGCTCCAAGCCCCCAGGGAGCGCGAAAGAGCGGTCAGTGGAATTGAAGCAGCATTTTGTTTTTCCAAAGTACAATTAGGTGCTGTATTTCAGCATGAGCTTGTTAACATAACCCTGGATGTAGTAGACCTCCCCTGTCCTTATAAATGATAACCACGACTCCAACGAAATTTCAATAGCATCGGCGAAAAAATACCTTAGATTAGTGAAGTTCACAACAAATGAAGTCACCAAACGCCGGCAGTTTTGGCTGCGCTCTTAACACCGATAAGCAGAACGCGGCCTGCATGGAATTATCACAAATGTGTGCTTCGGCTGTCGTCGCTACCCAGTCTTGATATTTGCGCTTGCAACATTACTGGACGCAATGGGACCAATACCAAAGAGAAAAAGAAGTTTAATGCTCGGAGACTTAACCTAGCGAGAAACGTTTGTGATAAGGAAGGTTGTGAAGGAACAAACAGGTGAACCGTACCTGAATTTATTCCGACAACACATAGCCTTTGTTAGCTTTAGATCCTGTATGGAGAACACTGTAGATGATGCACGTACTGGTAAAAGGCAGTGTGAGTGGATGCCTGGATAACCTTTCGGAGAGTCATACTTTCGCACCTAACTTCCTTATTGTCGGTAAATTGGCACTTCTACATTTGTACTAACACGGTGGAGCAGTAAACGTTTCCGTCAGTTTCGAAGAAATTTCATCTGCTGAAATGAGTGCTTGGAGGTTCTCCAATGTAAATGTCCCACCATAGAAAACATTTCATTTCGCGCTGTCCCGACTTACTCATTATTACGAAGTTCTGCTTTAATTCTGTTTCGATGGTATCCTTGTTTTGCACCGCATTGGATTCGTCTAGGGCCTTGAACGATACCTATGAATTAAAACAAAACTGGTAAGGAAAAGTTCATTGGCCTTCTTTAAGTCTACTCAACCTTTAGTGAGTTTTTGGGGAAGAAGTCCCCGCCCTCCGCGCACCAGATCAGCTCATACTACAAGTGTTCCTACCTTGTACTCCTTGACGCCGTTAATATGTCAGTAAACAGGCTGTCAAATTGTTTCTACTTTGGTGTTTTCCAAAAGACATTATTTGTCGCTGTTTTCCTGTATGATAGTCGCAGCGCACTGTCGAGTGTGAGTTACTACAACACACCAGAATAACAAAGGAGGTCAATGAGGGGCCCAGTAATCAATTTGACTCGACAAATGCTGTTCGCACTTTGATATTGTGCAAGGCAATCATAACGTTTTGCATTGCATGACACTGACAACAAATCGCGTCTGTGAGTCAAGTCATTTGCTGGGCCTCGTTACTCATTAGCATTGCTCCCTAAGAGGACTAAATTGGTCATTCAGGTGCATTGTGACCCATAAGGCCCGCGAAAAGTGTTTAGAATGTAGAAATAAACTTCTACTGTGAAAAATTTAGCGGAAGAGTAAAATGTTAAATTCCGCCGGGAGGCTTGCCTAGACCCGCACTTACATTGCTGCACCTTGAACAGTGCTTCCGAACCCCACTGCAAGACCGCCGACTCACGCAGGTACAACGTGGTGATCCTGATTGTGACGTACATGATCCCGGTGACATCGATGGCCTTCACATACTTTCGTGTGGGACGTGAGCTGTGGGGAAGCCAAAGCATTGGCGAGTGTACCGCCAAGCAGATCGAGGCCATCAAGTCCAAGAGAAAGGCAAGTATATGGACGGCGCTCTTGACACAATCTGCTGCTGCGTGCTACAATTCGCGAATTTTTTCACTTGCTATAACATTTTTATTGCGTAACGTTTTTTTGGCATTAACCTGTAATTCCGGGGGTTCGAATTTCCATCCGCATGTCTTATGCTGTAGGGTTTTTTTTTTTTTTTTTGTGCGAAAAACCACCAGAACCTTCCATAACAATGAGCCTGAGAGCGATTTATATATAGGCAACACCTTTCCAAACTACTATCACTGTTCTCACGGTTCATACTTGTCAACCCTGCTTAGGGCACTGGTAGCCTTGGGCAGATTTATGGCAAAAGACAAGCATATTAACGTAAATTACAGTGTTCTCCAAATTAAGCATTCATCTCAGATAAGCTTTTTTACGGAATTAAAACCACGGTTGGAAATGGCGTAGAAATAAAGGCGAAATAAAAGCAGAACATAAACAAAAGACAAAAAAGTGTACTCGCACTGACGCGAGCGGCCCCAAACACGACAAAAACAAAACGTGAGGAAAAACAGGCTCTCCGGCGATGTCGGGTCTCTCTGTGCTGCGACTGCGTTCGGTTGGCTCCAACCCCAGTGATCTGGTCAAGCCCCACAGAAGAAAAAGGCTCTTGTGGGCCCTTAAGTTGAATCTGCTATTTTGTTACAGGACAAAAAAGTTATGTGGCAAGGTGACAGTAAATTTATAGTGCAATGTTATTGTTTAAATCCCCCGTATGGTATGCGTTTAGAATTTCAGCTATTTACAAAGTAAAGCGACCAAACAGGTGATCATTATCGCTGCTAATAGCTACGAACCACGTAATTTGATATTGTACTTGCTTTGACAATGCATGCAACGAAGGCCGGCTTGTTAACGCTAAATCGCTGCAATGGAGTCCGAAAAAACAGCTTAAAAAACGCAACGAAAACGACTAAACTATGAATGCTAGGCACTATATGACAATTACCCAGTGGGGAGTTTCGGTCCCAATTTTTTTTTAACTACGAGGCTTCATGCAGGAAAGATCCTTTGATCTTTTCAGTGCATGTATGGGGTTGAATTGATTTGTTTTGACTTGGGAAGTGAATTTGCTTGTTAAACGCTGATAAATGTATCTATAGACAACAACCACTCCAATTTCGATGGCATATAAGTTCATCTCGTTTCTACCGCTCTTGCCTTCGCTCTCAGGGCTTTTCTTCTCGCATAATCTCCGCTCCACTCAGCAAATTTTGAATTTCCATTACGGTGATTCGTAACAAAAATAGGCAAGTGCCGCAAATACGTTGACTCTGAATAAGCCAAAACTCCAGTCAACGAACAAAACACGAACGCTTCGAACAGAATAGGTTAAATAATACAGCTTCCACCCTTATTCTTGGTTCTTTGCAGGGGAGTTTCGTATCCCTCTTGTAGCATAACAGGCACCCACAGACACACACACAATCAACTCTCGGGGAGGCCGGGAATGCGCACTGAGCAAGGTTGTTTTTGCCCGCTTCTCTTACTTGGGGAATTTTTATGAACCGTTTAGGCGGCAAGCCTGACTCATATTTCTTATTCGTTTCCCCTTTGTTGTAGCATTTCACAGGGCAAACTTTCGCCGTTCTTTTTTGTCCTAGAGAGACGATTTTGCGTCCAGTTAGCCCTTGTGCCTAGCGATGCTTCTTTTCCTTCGCCACTTTTTCCCCTGTTCCGATGGCCTGCTACCGGGCCTTGCGCGCCGTATCTTCGTAGCTCTCTGCGCAACCCACGAAGCATCGGTGAGTTGAAAGGCGCATTTCCACACCGAAATGCACTTATACCTCAGGGGAGCGAAACGGCGGTGCAGTGACCGACTCCCCGGATTGCGTCCCTTTTTGTTCCTTTCCTTTGCCTCCTCCTGCCTTTACCCCTACCAGGGATTTGTTATTACTTCTTTTGCTATCTTCCTGGCCTGAGACAAACTGGCGGCCAGGAGCACCGGGGCCTTCTCTTGCCCGCGGCAAGAGAAGGCTGCCACAGCGCGGGTGGGAGCGGGCCTTGTTCCTTGTTTCAGCGCAATCAGCGGGAAACCCATAAAACGTCTACGTAACCGCGCTCCCATCTCCCTCCCACCACCCGCCCTCCAGTTTCATGCGGCACGCGCAGCGTTCAGGACGCTTTCTGCAGCGAACGAAATCCCGAAGGAGGAGCCACGTCGCCGCGATAAGAAAGCGCCGCGCAGCGGCGACCCCTTCGTGCCCCCGGTTACGGCACGCCACCCCAGCCTTGCGGCTCCCATCGAACGTCGTTAGCGCTCATCTTCCGAAACCACTTTGTTGGCGAAGAAAGCGCGAACGGGTGAGGGTAGACTGCGGCACTGGTGCCTGAGAACCTACAGATCTCTACACCGCTCCTTCCCTTGGTGCCCTTCCGCGCTTTACATGCAAAATTGACGGTGATCGGAAGTTTCACATTTACAATCCATGTTTCAGT
Source organism: Haemaphysalis longicornis (assembly GCF_048455015.1). Taxonomy (NCBI): domain Eukaryota; kingdom Metazoa; phylum Arthropoda; class Arachnida; order Ixodida; family Ixodidae; genus Haemaphysalis; species Haemaphysalis longicornis. Next base: position 289,857,109 of record NW_027526203.1, on the reverse strand, counting down.
TATATTCCTGGCGCAATGACTTTCGATCTGCGCTTCGAATTGAAGGCACGAGAGAACTAGAAAAGTATGACATGTTTTCCTTACGCGTTAATTGCATTCTAGTAGCGCATATACTTGAATATCCTGCCGGCAATTTCTGGTTACTGGCCGAAATTGAAGCAGTTTTTGGGTTGTACGTAAAACAGTGCGTGTGGGCAGACGGTGAACGCGGAACATTGAAAAATTTTCCGTGGTTGAACGCTGTTTAAGCAATGTTTGTCGAGCGAAAGCTAAGTTTTCGCGCCGAGAGCGCTCAGTGAACGTGCAGGGAACCGCAAGGCATAACACAGACACTGCTCCGTGCAGTCGCTGGTCTAGGGGCGAAAGCGCAATGAACGAAAGTGCCTCCTTTTATCAGTTTTTGATGGCACGCGCCCTTACTTTTTTTCCGTATCCCCCTATTTCCACTTTTCCGCTTAGAAGGGACGAGCGATTAGACGCTTTCCCTGCGCAACAGCAAGAGGCGTTGGATTGACCTTGGCTGCGCTTGCAGCTCAGATTGTCGGTATACGGCGGGTTTTCTGGGTTTGTACCTTGAGTTATACGTATACCTTTCACTCTCAAAAGCCTTAAGTTTGTCAGATAACCGCGTGGGTCAGGTGACCGATAGAGTGCGACGTCAATACACATCACGTAAAATAGGCCGGAACCCAAGACGGAACTTGCTACGTTTATTGTGACTGAGATTCTGGTAAGCGCAGGCTACATTTCGCTCACCTCCGGGCAATTCGACGGAGTGCGGAGCGACGGTACAGGCGTACAAAAGCCGTACACGACCTCAGAATAGCCAGAAGAATACAGAAGAAAATACAGCGCCGCATCTCTCAGGTCCAGGCACGACGGTAAACATCATTCTGCGAGTCCCTCGACCCTCGGGAGCCTTTGTCTTCTATATGGAGGGTAGTGCGTGACCTTGCGACACCTGTACAGCAGCGCTACCCATTCAAGGCTTTGACACTTCGTGAGAGCCGTTCAGAGCTGGAGGTCGCAGAAGATTTCTGCGCGAGGGTTGCCGCTAGAGCTGATGGCATCCGATCTGCAAGGACCCGTGAAGTCCCTTCCCCACGCGATCAACGCATGGACGTGCTCTTTTCCATGGAAGAGTTAGAGGCAGCTCCGGCATCCTGCAGGCGTAGCTCATCACCAGATCCCGATGGGGTCTCCTACTCCACACTATGCCACCTTGGACGTCAAGCACGTCAAAAGGTTTTGGATATCTTTAACAAGACGTGGACGGATGGCGTCGTTCCACCGGAGTGGAAAATAAGCGGTCTGGTCCCTTTACGCAGGCCTGGCAAATCTCTGCTTGACCTTCCATCATATATCGTCCAATTGCCTTGGCAAGCTGCCTTTGCAAGGTCATGGAAAGGATGATACTCACGCGGCTGCAGTGGTACCTTGAATACAACGGCACATACCCTGAAGTTATGGCCGGTTTCCGACATGGGCGTTCCTCTAATAGACTGCGTGGTGGACCTGGCAACATTTTTACAACAAGAAAAAAGTCGTAAACGCCTGTCCGCGGCCCTCTTCATTCACAATGTCGTTCATGAGGGTATTCTAGATGCCCTGGAGTACTTCGGGCTTGAGGGGCGAATTTACCGATGGGTAGAAAGGCTCTTGTCCGGAAGATCTTTTTATGTTATGACAGAGGACGGCCCAACATCACAGCACCTTATTCAATGTGGTGTTCCTCAAGGTAGGGTGCTAAGCCCAACGCTTTTCAATCTAGCGATCATCGGACTTGTGCCCGCTCTCTCCAAAAATGTCTGCGTCTCCATTTATGCCGATGACATTTGCCTCTGGGCTTCGGGTGTCAACCGACCACAGCTACGGGCACGACTTCAAAAGGCAGCCAATGTCACGGGATCTTACCTGCAAAGGCAAGGTCTGTGCATCTCGGGTGACAACTGCACGCTTGTCGCATTTACCCGCAAGCCCATGTCCCGATATTGCATCAAGATCAATGGGAGGTTGGTTCCCTACTCCAGGCATCATAAATGTCTCGGCATTATCATGGACAGAGACATTTCATGGAGCGCACATGTGCTGTCCTTAAGAAGAAACTCACCGCCATTGCCCACATATTCGGATTTCTTGCTGGAAAGAATTGGGGAACATCGTATAAGGGGAATGATGCAGCTGTACTCCGCACTTTTTTTAGGAGTCTTGCGTTACAGCTTGCCCGCAATTTCCAATACCTGCTCCACTAACCTTCGGGAAATACAGAGCATTTAAGCACAGGCTCTGCGTACGTGTCTTGGTTTGCCGCGTTGTGTATCAACAGTGGGCACCATTTGCATCGCTCAGGAATACCCAATAGCAACGTATGTGGCTACTGAAACGCTACGCCTGTACATCAGGCTTTTTACGAGGCTGCCATCTCACCATCTGGCGCAGCTCCTTTATAATCAACCACGGTCTACGTTTTCAGCCATTGTCACAATGCACAGGGCTGAAATCCCGTCGAGGTACGTTCCTGCGGTTACATCGTCCTCCCCGTAGTGGTGTCTGGCACAGCCTGAGATCCGTCTCAGCGTTCCGGGAATCAGCAAAAAGGCCGCCTTGCCATCCTTGGCCCTTCAGCAGCTTACAATGCTGTTGCTGCGTGAACGGTACAACGTTCGGAAACATGTACACACGGATGGCTCAGTAACAACATCCAGTTCGGCAGGTGCGGTGATTGTTCAAGCAGATTTTGCCACAACTCGATTCCGTGTGGCCCATATTACGACCTCGACAGCCACAGAACTCGCAGCCATTCATGAGGCTCTTCATCACGTTATCGGAGCTACTCCTCAAAACTGGGCTATTTTCTCGGACTCTAAGGCTGCTTTACAAAGCTTACGCGCAGCCCTGCGCTACGGCCCCCTCCGCCAATTGGTGACTGAGATTAGATAAAAATACCATCAAGCCATCCCAAACGGCCATGACATAATATTCCAGTGGCTTCCAGGTCACTGCGGAATCATCGGCAACGTCTTAGCAGATGAAGATGCTTGTACAGGCCACGACAGCGAACGCACCATTCTGCTTCCGCTTTTAAGGACCGATGCCTCGAGGTCGCTTCGCTCCTATGCTCGCAGAATCACCATGAAGCAATGGAACACACCGGACTTTTCGAATGACCGTCTCTATGTTAAAGATCCCCTTCTTCAGCGCCGTCTTGTGTATGGATTGTCTCGACCCCAGTCGACTTTACTTTGTAGACTGTGGTTGGGAGTGGCCTTCACGAAAGCCTACTCCTTCCTCATCGGGATGGCCACCAGCGCCCAATGTGACGCCTGTGGGGCGGAAGAGACTATAGAGCATGTGCTGTGTCGCTGCCCCGAATACTCTTCGGAGAGGAGCGTGCTTTCCACCGCGCTCAGAAGATTTACAGTAGAGACTATTCTAGGTCATTGGTCTCCACCATCCAGTTCACAGAAGGCGGTGAAAGCCCTTCTGCGTTTTCTGAGCGAAACGAATTTGCAGGAAAGACTGTAGTGCCCAAAACGGGACTAGAGGGTGCGCCTTCCAACTCGTATTCCTTCCTCTTCTCCTGCCCTCGCTGTTATCTCCTGAAGCCCATTCCCCCAGTGCAGGGTAGCAAACTGGGCTCTACACCTGGTTAACCTCCCGGCCTTTCCGTCCTTCCTTTCTCTCTCTCTCTCACTCATGCAATTATATTTCCATCCGTGGGAATGATTCGCAGCCGCTGCTGCCGCGAATTTCAGGTGGACGCAAATAAAAAGTCCCTCAGAGTACCCCGGTTTTCACGCAGGTGGTGTAGATGGGTCACTCACTGTTATGCGGCTCGCAGCTCGGCTGTAATTCTGAAGAATCAAATATGAAATATGAATTATTTGTGTTGCCTGCAGTTGTGTCATCGAACCGAATCCAACAGAGCTCAGAGAAATGGTTGGGATACCAAGCTCTGGGAAAGGCTGTTTTGTTAATTCCGGCGTCGATTCTCCCTTAACTGTTCTTTTCTAACATAGAAAGGGCAGCTCTCTCAGGCAAATGCGTCAATGTTTCCTGACACCCACTTTTTAAATGCAGATAAACGTACATGACGTGAGACGTCATGTAAGTCACCCGGCGCTGACGAAAAATAACCTAACAGGAGCTATGGTCGCCAGCACACGTTGTCTTAAAATACTCAGAAATCACCCTTCAAAAGACGATGGACAGAGACGAGGAAAATTCAAGACAACGATGCGCAGGCTAATAGCAGTGTTCATTGATTGCATGTTGAGACGTATACAGAATTGCGATCGCCAAATCCAAAAATGACCGGAAAAACACATGGAACAAGCGAAACATGGCATATGTAAAACCACGCAAATGTTGCATGTGCACACTTGATCAACGCTGCCCGATATATGACAAGTGTTTGGACCCGCATTCAAATGTGGTGATTCTTTTTCTATCAAGACCAGTGACACTGTACTCATGGGCTCATCTTGCAGCTTGGATAGCTCACTTCTACGATCTCCCTCGTGAGCGAATTCTTGTGTCTTGCGCTAATATTTCATTTGTCCCGATAGACCATAAATTTTTCACTGAGGAATCCACCATTCGGCCAATACATGTTTCGCACAGGTCAAACTCTCATTCCTGTACATGTTCGATCTGAGGAAAACGAGGTGGTGTGGCAGACAAAAAACTTGGACTGGCAACACTGCGCACTAACAAACAACGGTGCTGCATTCCGCTTTCAGTTAGACGCACCCCGTCAGTGGACTCGGTTTAAAACTTTCTACAGTTGCTACCAGATTGTGGGGAGCATTTGAAATCGAGTTGCGTTTGTGTGGTGCGTTCCTAGAATGGACCGGCGAAATCTAGATCAATGTTCGACCTTACAAATTTGATCGAAGCTTCCCGAATATACTCGTATTAATTCTTAAAAAACACAACAAATGCCCTAGAAAAAATACTCCCTAGCCTAGGACCGAAGTTTTCAGATGGCCCAAGACATTTTTGAAGTGTCGAGAAGGAGTGGAAGACAAGCGTCATGTGGGAAGGTTTACGACTTCAAAAATAGGCAACGATGTGAGCAGGGAACAAATATTGCGATGTCAGACAGTCGATTGATGCTAGGAAGGTCAGTAATGAGGCAAACTCAAAGCAGTTTACAGTTTTAAACGCACATATTGGGCTCAAAAAATGGGCGTGTCAGGGATCGCGCCCCGTTGTATGTTTGACGATTTCAATCCTTCAAGTCGCCCGGCACATTTTATCGATAACTTTTTTTTTTTTTTTGCAGAAGGGCGGATTGCTGGGGTTCTGTAAAACCAGCCGGCTCTAATCGCTGCGATTTCATTTATCCCCCCCCCCCCTCCCCCGCCTCAGAAATGAATTGAAAGGGTGCCATTTTGGTACATTGTATAATGTGCAGAAGAGCGTACCCAACAAGTAGACGCCTTCGAGCAGTGTTACCGAGCATAAAAACAACATCTCCATCGGTGCGTATCATTTAAAAGGAACTACTTTCAAGGGGATAAGCTCGAACTCCCAGATTGTTTGCTCTAAAGGCCGACCGTAGAGAAACCTAGTAAATCCATAAAACCACTGCAGAGAGGAGGTACTCCGCAGAAAGCAGTGTCGGCTTGGATGTGGACACTGTCAAAATACTTTGCGGGCCTCTAAACACTTTTTCATGAAATTCGTTGTCAAAAGTTACTGCCTATTAATTTAAAGCTGACAGTTTTTATGGATGTGGGGCCTCGTAGTCTAACGTGCTGAACTCGAAATTGCGAAAATGCTTTACATTACAACGAATGAAGCCAGAGTAATCACTTCTGAAAGAACTGCGATGATCCGGGAAGCTGCACCTGAGAACAGATATCATGACTGAAAGAAAATCAGTCGCCTTACTTTTCTGCCACACCTGGTATGTACGTACTCAGGACTTTCGTTGTATTAGAGGCCCCTTTGACCAGGTCTGCCTAGTGGGCAATCGTGGCAAGGGCGTGTGAAACCAATATCTCTGACGCGCTCGGCCTGGCGTATTTACCACCCCGTAGCAGACCTTAAAGGGCTTCCAGTCATTCGCGCACCAAAGCAGACTTTGGCATCGTGTACGTCATCATAAGATTAATGCAGGCTGTGCTGCCGACGCATGTATTCGTTAGATTAAGTTAGATGGGGACGCTAGGAACAGCACATTCCTATCTAGGGGGTATAGCCCGTGGGAGGTGAACGTTATAACTGTACTTAAAATAAACTTTGTTTGTTTTTGTATTTGTGCGTGCTTAAATCCAGTTTTATTTGTTCTTTTCCCCTTCAACTACTCCGTTTTGTTTGCGTTAATTATGCTTGGTTGATGGTAAAATGTCGCTTGATTTTCTAGTTCATGTGGAGCTGTTTCTTTTTTTCTACTCAAGGTAACCGATGCAGCAAATAGCGGGGCGCCCGCCAACCGTATGCGGGGCGTGTCTCAGGCTGGACTGAAGCTCAACAAGGGAAAAAAAAAAAAAACACATTCCGCGCGCAGGCCTTTTTTTCCCCCAGTGAGCATCCGGAATAAAATTTGTGCACCGCACTATCAAGTAACCCGATTGGGCCCTGGGAGCTTAGAAAGCACGCACACACAAAAACGATAGGCCAGGAGCGGGCGACTCGTACTACGAGCGCCTACTTTTCCGGAACCAGAGCACAACAGTCGTCGAGATTCGGAAAGGAAGGGAGCAGAAAATGCGAGACAAAAGGAAGCCGGCCACGTGGGCCGCCCCCATTACCGCCGAGCCATTTAGCGGCCGTCTTGGGCAGGAGGTGCCGGCGGAATGCTGCAGGCGGCTGTCCCTCGGGGACGTGACCCCGTTCTCTAACGCGGCTGGCTTTCACCGCTGCAGCAGCAGCCTGCATTTCCAGGCGCACGGCGAGCCCGAATTTGGTCAGACCCAGCACGTGGTGCTAGCGCCCTATGAGCAGCGCCCCCGAATCGCCGCACCGCGCCTGAAAGTCCGTCCAGAGGCACCCACATTTTTGTGTTACATTTGCACACACTTGTAGCGCCCTCGGAGAGGGGCACAAGGCTTCGGTGAGCCATTACGTCAAGACGAAGAGCTCGTTATGACGACAAAAAAGGCTTCGATACTCGCAGTGGCGCGCAAACGAAAGCGAATTCTTAAACTTCCCTCCGCATAGCGGCTGCACACTATCATAAAAGCCGAACCAAGCTTGGCTTACTGCATGGGCAAGTGTCACCTAACCTGGGAGGCATTCATTCAGTGCTTCCGCGGGCTCAAATAGGGACATTGGGACAAGTTGTGCGTTTGCCACAAGGAAAGGGAGGGGCATTTAGCTTACCTCCAGCGCGAAAAATTACCATGCACAGAAGTGGAAATGGTAATGTATGTGTTTATGTGTTCGGAGAGAGAGAAAGAGAGGCCGTCTCTCTCTATAGCCCGATGGCATCAAAGCGTATAAGATGAAACGTATAAGGTTATCCTCCCGAGTCTTCGTATGTGCAAAGCTACGGGTTCTTGCAGCAGCAGAAATGAAATCCGTAGAGGCAACCGGGTTTCCGTTTACGCGGTGCCGTGGTCATCGAAAAATGTGCCACGCACTGTGGCTGAATTGCAGCTTACGCGTAAAAAGATTCGTTGTTTCTAACTGAATGCCAAATCGCTGGTAGTCTCTCAGAATTGATATCGCATCAGTTCCAGAGCAGAGCCATATAAAGCCGCAAAGAGAAAATCTAGCTGCAGATGCTGCAGAATGCGCTGATTGAACATAAACTTGCTATATGATATGGTAGAAGAAGTATGCAATACTGGACCCAGCAGCTGGCTTGCCCGCGTAAATGAGATGCCGTAGGCTGCGTTGCATTATTAAGAGGACACTGGGGGAAGGGGGGGGGGGGGGGGTAGAGGGAGCAGACGACTGTAGTCACGCGCTGCAAAAAAAAAAAATGTCTCTCTGGCAAAAGCCGTAACCTAGCTTGCCGGAACGGTAGGCGTACCGGAGAGCGCAAGAACTAATGGGTTCACCACGTCACCTGCGTTTTTGAAAGTGAACGAAAGAAAAACGCAAGAGCTGAAGCTGCTCATAACCCAGCCTAAAATCACAACAGGAATACCGCAAAAACCTAACACGAATTCCTGTTGTACGACAAAAAACTTTGTTGCGACAACAGAAGTCCTGTTGTTTCGATAAAGCCATCTGTTGTTACGATACACATTTTTGTCGTAGACAAAGTAAATTTTCTCAACAACAAACATTTATGTAGTCACAATAGAACGGCCATTTATGCTACTCTTCACAATGGGCAATGACATTCAGACCATGCGCAACTACTGATGGAACATCAGGATCACGGCAAGACAGGAATCCGGCATGACAGAGCATCAAAATTAGAACAGGAATACGACACACGACAGAACATCAGGATCACGGCACGACAAGAATACGACAACACGACAGCACGACACGCGAAACTACGACAAACTACAGAAATTTTTCTTGTCATTTTCGACTGGGAAGAGACTTGAAGAATAACCAAACCGGCACTTTGGAGGAAACAAGAAGGCCTTAGGTGAATTTGAAACACGGGATCATTGAAAATCGTACACTCTTTCAAGCACGAATAAGACGACAGCTAAAGCTATCATTTTTTCCTGTTACTTGCGTCTCGCGGTTCCTACTGCATACTAGAAAAATGAATATCCGAAACCATAACAACTAAAGCGGGCGGCGCAGAATAATTCTTATAGGTGGGACGCTCAGGCACAGGTCACGAACGTAATTGATCAAAAATTATTGTGGAAGCGGATTCTAGCTCTCAAATTGAGAGACAGTCAAAGAGAGAGGATGAGCTAGGCTGTCCAAGTGATGCGGACGACAGATAACGGGTGGAGTACACGAGTAACACATCGGATGCCTGGGGGACGCGGTGGAGGAAGAGGACAAGATTCATGGACGCGAAAAAAAGTTTTTGAACGCAGAAAAAAAAGGCTTTCACAAGATAGGAGTGGTTAGAAGTAATCGAGGACTTTGCATTGCGGTAGGTTATGTTTGATGATGATTACAACGACGATGATGATTACGGTCGTGATGATAATGAGTTATTAATTTTCACTTTGCTTTAAGAAATGTTGCTGTTTTAATTTATTTTCTTTGTTTGTAAAAATGACGAAACAAATTCACTCAGCTCCTGTATTTATTCGGGTTAGCTTCTGCCGGCTCTCCCGTTTATGTCAACGAGCGCCTTATTCTTCTCATTGTGAGAAACTAATTGAAACGGTTTGGTTTAACCCCTGTTTGGTTTAAGCCCTTATAGTAGATAAAGTGCAGCAGAACTAATATATCTGTTTTTCTAGGAACGGCCATTCAAAGGCTATTATTTCTGTTTTTAACATATGTCAACAGTAATGTATCGCGAGCCAACGGATGTTTAGAAATCTTTGCGCTCGTTTCAATGTGAACTAGCTTTCTTCAGCATAAACATTCATCGTTGAAGTTCAGTCCGAGCAATAAAGTTGACGAGGACGATGGGCTTGCCTGTGGGCGGTTGCTTTCCGCATGCCTGCGGTGTTTACTCGGTCGATTTCTGGAGTAGCGGATTTGCAATGCGCCGAGCCAGCAGCGCCCTCCAAATTCGCGGCCCTCCAGTCGGGGTAGCAATATTCGAAACGGAATTGCCGTCGCTTGTGCGTCTGTCGCCGGATGGCGCCTCGGGGCCAGAGTTCAACGCGCAACGAAAATATCGCGCGTCGTGGAGTCGATTTCGACGAGGTCACTGCGACTCGCCTGAGAGGTACGTGAAATAAAAGCGGGGAAAGCAATTTACCGCACTCTCGAAGTATAGCTCCAGAAACGCCTGCGCACTAGCAGCGGAGACGATGAAATGATGCTTCGGCTTCAAGTTTACTTACTAATTCTGTTTCAACGCAACCGGAAACCGTGACTGTTTTCGAGTTGAAGGTAGAAAAGGGTATCCGGGGATGGGGTTACAGAATTATCGGGACACAAAAAACAAAGAATGCCGTTGTTTGCAAATGTTAGCGCAAACTACGAAAGCATAGCAGCCCTAATGGACGAGTACGGACGAAGAGCGACGACAACACAGTGAGTCTGCCTCTCATCATTCATAAGCGCTTGGCCCATGTCGGCGTTCCAAGCGAGCAAGTTGCTGCTCATCCGGGAGGGATTTGGAGCTACTCAATGAGCTGGAACATGAGGCGCCAAAGGCGGTAGTAGCGGCTTCCCGTTGTTTACGCGCCCATTCGTGCTTCTTTTCGGGCCTACGCTTTTTCAAACCCTGCTCTTCCTCCAAGCAAACGACATACGTCCGTCCCATAGCGAGTTAAACCTGGATGGTTTAGATCTTTACTCTAGCGGACAAGCATGGCGATGTCCGTTTCCCTCCCGCGTCGTTGGGCAACTTACTAACTGTGTAACACCAACCCAGACCCGAACCGCTCGATTATGGAGGACAGCTGACTGGGTGCATTGGGGCATGAGACTCTCACGTTTCCACTTTTACCTTTACAGCTCAAGAAACGTTTCATCTCTCTCTCTCTCTCTCTCTTTCTCTTGCTCGCTCTCTCCCCATTTAAATCTCCCGCAAGCACAACGGGCATGTCATTGGTAGCGGCATGAAGCCCAGCTTTGCGTCCACCCCACTCCCTCTTTCCATCCCAAACCCGTGCCCGCAAAAACCGGCAACCGGTGCTGAGAGCCTACTTAGGCGCGAAATACTGCGGCGAAAATGCCGTTCGGAAAACCTTTCAAGCTGAGGAAGTATGGGCTCACGCCGGCGCGTTCCAACCGGTGAAGGTGTTCTACAACGGAGAGGAAATTGCACCTACTCGGCGAGGTGGAATTTGAGGTGGTGACGGCGGGGCTAGCTTTCGGTCTTTTTTCGCCAATTCGCGCTCCTGTAGATCCTCCGCAATCGTCTGATAACGACGTCACCGCCGTTGGCAGCCTATCGCCGCTCTGTTAGAGTTCAAGCATAAGGAGTGAGGCAATCGTCGGCATAATTGTGATTTTCAATAATCGTAGGAAGCGTTTCGCTGTCACCACCGCATCATATAACCGTCATGGGGCACGTTACGAGCAGGCGACATCGTAACGAAAGTGATTGCAATGAAACTGATAACGAGGGTATAGTTCGAAAGTGAACATTAGAGCAGTAAGCTAAATTGTGCGACCAGGAAAACGTGAAAATAGATATAAAGTAACGAAAAGATTAAGCGATTTTTATTATTTCAAGACACGCCTTTCGCTCGCAATTCTACTGACGTTACAATGTCGCCTTGCAGCACTTAAAATACTTACTTTACTTCGCTAGCATTAACGTTCCTCGTTATGTTTAAGTACGTACCACCTGTTTTTGCATATCACATAGATTGGTGGCGATTTTTGTAAGCTAAGCTTCCAATTGCACGTCGTTTTGTCAAAACTTTACGTACAATCATCGGAAATCGCTTACGTTAAAAAACGTGGCGAATTCACGGCGAGCTCACGAATTCGAGAACAGGACCATGGTTCGAACCGTTGCGCAAAATATACCGTTTACGTGATGACACTACGGAAGAACAGACGGCGTGATCGAGCTGATGGATGGCCGCGCGTCCGAGAGAGAAAAGAAATATCTCATCGCCATGACAAACGCGCACTCTGCATTTCGCTCGTCATCTGGACAGACCGCGCTCGTCGCAAGCTGGGTCGGTTCTCGCTTCCCGACAGAATGGAGGCAATACGGACGCGGTAGCTATAGGTTGGCGCTCTTGCGGTTATGATGACGAGCCGGAATGCTTCCAAGGTAAGGAAAGACAATAGCTAGCAAAATTAGAGGAAGCCAGGCTGCACCGCAGGCAGACTTGAGCGCCATAGACTGCTTGCTTAACCAGCCCTGCCAATCGAGAGCGTTCACAAGCTCCTGCAGTATTAACTAATTTTTTCGACATTCAAACAAGCATAACAGAAGGAACCCGTAATAAATAAGTGTGTTTGTGGCATAAAGTCTCTGTTCAGTGATTTCTTTTCTTTGTGTCTTCCAAGCAGTGACTTTCCACCGCTGCCGAAGTTTCCCCCAAATACCATCAACTGCTATTTCCCCAACCTACGAGCTGTGTTTTTGAACTGAATAGCTTGGAATTGAAATCCGTTGCTTTGCACACTCCGGCACACACCATGAAGTAATTTCAATGGGTTCAACAAAGTCTCGTTAAGCTACTCTATTCATAAAATTAAAGGCTTTGATAGCGATATACATGAACACGGCTACTACTACATAAGCCAACTGGAGAAGGACGCAGTGCGCGTTAGGACAGACATGAGAAAATCCGTATATATTCGCAATAAAAAAGCACGGAAAGCGCGCCCTGCCTAGGCTAATCATCGATGAGTAATCCAGCAGCGCTGTCGGACAAGGTATGGTACTTTTTCAGGCAGCATCAGAGCGCACAGTGTCGTCCCTGAAAAAGCCTGTTTTGTACCGTGATGATAAACTAACCACTAGTATACTAACGGCTTGGCTAGTACGCTTGAGGACGCGTGCAACATTGTACCTAATGTTTCTGGTACGTCGCCGAAATGCGGAGGTGATCAGGAGCCCAATCGTCTCGGCTCCGGTTGATTTGGCCGTCCTGAGGCTCAACAGGATGGTAAAAGTGAAGTTGTCAAAGATGGTGGCCCAAGTGACGCGTTCGAGACGGGGATGAAAGGAAGTGAATACTTTATATGCAACTACCTACATTAAAATAACTGATTGATTTGATTGATTGTAGAGTTTAACGCGCCGACGCAGCGCAGGCGTTGAGGCGCGCCGTAGTGGAGGGCTCCGGATTAATTTTGACCACCTGGGGATCTTTAACGCGCGCCGAAATTTCGTACACACGGGCGTTTTTGCTTTTCGCCTCCATCAGAAAAGCGGCCGCCGCGGCCGGGAATCGAACCCGCGACCTCGTGCTCAGCAGCGCAACGCCTTAACCACTGAGCCACCGCGGCGGGTCATTAAAATAACTGAGTACACGAGGAATAAAAGAAAAATCCCAAACTGTAGTCTCCAGCTACGAGTGCGTACAAATCACTTGAGCGCATCCAACTCCGTCTCATATGCTCCAAGTGTACACACACCTCTTGAGGGACAACGGCCTAGACTTTTTCCCGCCGCAAGATCCGTTTGGTTGCCCGGTGCGCAGCCAAATCCTTTACCTGCGACGCAATCCTCAAGCTCCAAATCTACGAGACGAGCTTAGGGAGCTCATAAATCCCAATCCTCGCTTCAACGGGCGAGACCCCATGTCCCGCCGGAACTGCTATCTGAGATGCTCAGACAAGTACACTTTTTTTTGGCAAGGTTCAGTCTTTCTCTCTCTCGGGGACACCCCTCCACCTTCCGCACATGCGTACAGGAGGGCCCGAAGTCACACGAAAAGCTTTCACTCACACTCATCTGCCGAACAATTGCTTATGCGCCACCGCCCAAAAGCCTGTACCTTACACCCGCTAGCAAACAAGCACGTTAGAACGTGCGCCGGCTCTGAAGGGCGTGGAGGTTAGGCGCGACGCGCAACGCAACCTTCCTCTCGCGGCACGAGTAGGTCAAAGGGGATATATATCGCCTTTCCGGCTGGGAAGCGGTCCGTTTAGTGCGTGGGCTGAGGAGCAACGGCCGTCGAGCCTGCGGCGGCGATGAACTCCCTTTGTCCCTGCCCCCGCGGATTCCCGAACTCGAAGGGAGCCGCTTCGGTCGCGACGGGACGCGCTAGCCCGGCCAGCTCTCCGTCCAGACGGACTGTTGCCCCAAGACGCCAAGAAGAATCAGGAAAATCCGGACGTCACTTTTCAGCCGTGCATATGCGGGGCAAACAGCCTGGAGGCTTTCCACAGAGGCGGTGGATGAGGCGAATGATGACCTTGCGTAGGGGGCCGTATACACTGCTCTACGTAATTAAAATCGTTGGCCATAATCCGCACCCCCATCATCGCTGTCCTACCTTATCGCAACAAAGTTTGGAGACTGATTGACGAATCCTCCATGGAGAGCTAGCATCGCTTTTTTTAATATAGGAGAGTCCCCGGTGAGGTTAACCACGTGACCACAAAGTAACACTTCTTCCCTCCGAATTGGTGGCGCATAAGAATCAACACGGTGTTCTATATGAGTCCCGGTGTCGGCTTCGCGCACGGCTTATAGCGCACTTTTACGCAACAGATGCTTCTGGCGTAATCAGGAGGGCGACGACTAGAGTGGCAGGAGGCGTTATTTGCTATTACACTGGCTCCGCAGTATTGGGCGCCGTGGTCTCCTCTCAGTGGCCAGTTGACTGGACGACTGGCTCACCAGTCGGCGGAGCTGCGCCGTATTCATTCTGATGTATAATATGATGTCTCGGGCTGAGGAAGGTTCTTCGGCAATCCGCGAGAACGTTGCTGTGTGTGAATTGCGGCTACTTGTTTCCTTTGACGCCGTACTGCCGCAACGCCCCTGCTCCTAACGACCAACTGGTTCTCAAGTGGTGCGCGCGGCCTCAAGGGGCCTCACGCGGTCCTTTTCACTGTGACTAGCGACGTGTAGCGGTTAACTTGTTGCTGCACAACTACTTCCTTCCAGGCTAGGAACTCGCCTCGTGTTGTCTCACGTATACCCGAAGTCACAGATTTCAGCCCGCGGCTTTTTTTCTCTGTTTTCGTTGTACGTTGTAATATCGAGTTGTAATACCCAGTCCTGCACAAAGTGCCTCGTTAGCAACAAAACTTCCACGCGGAATTGCATTTCGAGTAAAAGCTGACGGTGCCTCCTTCCCGTACCTAAGCTCAAACTGTTCCGGTACGTGAACAGAAAGTCCTCTACCCTCTGATGCAAGTACTCTATCGCTTCTGCTTGCTATTGTGTAGCACTGGCTACATAAGTGTTATTCGTTGCCGGAACTAGGCGTTCCGCTGCTCCATTTGACGCTGCATCATGTGGTGGTGTGCGTGTCTTGTGAATGTCATAATCATGACAGTGTCAACACCACAAATTCCAACAAATAGAATCGTGATATGTTGCCGCCGATTGGTCAATATTCTATGTGTCCGTAAGCTGCAAAGATACGTATCAAGTAGTCGGTTGTTTTTGAAGTCATCATTGTACCGCAACACTTTACCAGGCTCCACCCACTTCGAATAGAAATGGACTTGTACGAAAAGGTTCGCGTCTTCCTCCACGACGAAGTTGACACTAACTCGCTTCCAAACGTGCGTGGGATATTTCCAAGGGTGCGAAGACCCTGAAGGACCTGGAGTGTTAGTAGGCGCAAAGTTTTCTGAAGCAGTCGTTTCAATATCGGAAGGGCTGCTTCGGAATCTTTCAAAATCATAGCGGCCGACATTTTCATATGTTGCATCCTTGAATGTTCGTCATGCACTAAAGTAAATACTTCGAAATTGGACGGCGTCTGGATTTATTTATTTATTTATTTATTTATTTATTTATTTATTTATTTATTTATTTATTTATTTATTTATTTATTTATTTATTTATTTATTTACTGTGGGGTATAATGCGCCGAAGCTACACTCGGGCTATGAGGCACGCCGTAGTGGAGGGCTCCGGATTAATTTTGATTATCTTGGGACCTCAAACGTGCACCGAAATCTCATCACACGGACGTTTTCGCGT
Source organism: Haemaphysalis longicornis (assembly GCF_048455015.1). Classification (NCBI taxonomy): domain Eukaryota; kingdom Metazoa; phylum Arthropoda; class Arachnida; order Ixodida; family Ixodidae; genus Haemaphysalis; species Haemaphysalis longicornis. Next base: position 289,841,469 of record NW_027526203.1, on the reverse strand, counting down.
TTCGCCTCCATCAGAAAAGCAGACACCTGTATTGGGTACTATCTGTGAGGGAGCCTTACTTCATCGACAACTCGTGCCGTCAAACGAAGAATGGTTGCAGTCTGTCATTAAAGCTTTTCGGCGAACCTGATACCATGAGCCGCTGGACATGCCAAAACATGGCGCCCCTCAAATATATGTCCACTTGGTCCCATGAAGTGGAATGAACGGGGTTGACTGAAAAACCGCAAGGTGGGAATCGTCGTTATGCTTAATTGCGGGGAAGAGAATTCGCGACAGAGCTTATGCCAAATACACAATCTTCCTTTGCTTTGTGCAGACGGTACTGATGCGCCGCTAATGTGATGGCCTAGCGCTGAGTCCTTGCCGCTGCTAGGGAATACGTATACGAGTTGGCTTTTCTGAATTCAGGATTCCAAAAATTAGCTTATGACCAGGGTGAAAGAGCAAATTCAAGGCCGTTCAAGTGCCGGCATGTGGTACCGACTAAAACCAAAAATTATCACTGGGGTTTCCATTTCGCCTTGAGCATGATTATCCTCGGCCGTTCTATGGCGGCGAGGAGCAAAACCGATTACCAAGGCCGCTCGATGAAGAGGAGGTCCGAAAGGAAAAATGACAGCACTGAAGTTCTACAATGGAGAATCACAGCTGAACCCGCCAGGCCTGTTCACGTCATAGTAGGCGAGAACCCGGCTGATGCACTGCTTGGCATTGGCAAACGCTCGGGACCAATTGAACCCCGATAAACACTTCTTTCCTTCGCGCGTGGAAGCACTGCGAAAGCTATAGTTGTATCGCCAGAACGGAGAAAAAGAAAGAGCAAACTTTATTTGGCCGCTCAAGTCCGAGCCGCGGAGTTATGCGTGCCCGGACATTGCCTCCGCGATCGGCTGGAGGCCGTACCCTGGAGGGAAGGGGTTCCAGGGTCCCCCGACGGTGGCGGGCTTGGCGGAGGTGCACAGAGTTTCAATGTGGGCAGCGAACAGGGACCACAGGGCGGCCCGTAGATTTTCGGGGGGGGGGGGGGGGGGGGGCGGGCCAGCCGAACTACAAGTATGGAATATCACTGGGGAAAGGGTTGGTGGAAAGAAATGTGGCAGACGGGGTGGCCCGTACACAGCGCCAGTATGTATGTTCATTGTCCAGATAGCCACCGCAAACCTGACACTTTGGACGGCCTGGGGACTTTTGTATGTAGTGGAGGAAGATATAACAGGGGAGGGGCAATGTCTGCGCATGTATAACGTATGTAGCTTGTCTTCGTGACGCGAATTTAGATGGGGAGGGAAGTAGCATTCTTGCTGTCCGGAGATTACCAAGATGTTCGCGGCGCCTCTTATGATGCATCGCTCTAGCTGCACTGCATAATTTGCTCGTCGCAGCAGATTCGTCTTCCACTTCTGCTTTGCTTTTGTGGCTTTCTTTTTAAAGTCTCTATCGAATGAGTTCATTGCTGCAACTGAAGGAAAACCGACCGATAGTCGCTACGTCGACGTAATGACGTAACTAGAGAGGTCGAAGAACGCCAAGACCGGGAAAGAGAGAAGAATCTTTTGAGCAAATTTCCAAGTTATCTGATGAGCATAGAGTTATAATTTTTGCCTGAGGTACTTTGCTACCGTCTAATCTAAGTACTGAATGTGGTGATTGACTACGTTATGCAAGCATTTAGGATTTGGAAAAAGTTTAAAAAATGTTGCAGGCGGGTCCCTTTAATTTCAAACAGATTGTGGCTGGCATTCGGTGGCCGCTGCGAAATCGCTAAGTCATCGGACGGCCTGGCACCTGCATTGGGAAACGTATAAAAATTCAACAGCGCACACAAAAAGACAGCTTCGTGCATGAAGTTAAAAAAGTGAAGAGCAATCTCCATGCTAACTGAGCCTGGTAGGATAGGCTTCGTGATTAAGCCTCTAGCTACTACACTCTTAATAAAAAAGGTCGCGAAAAGGTAGAGCCCCCAGTTCTGATTTGCTAATCGCCGATATTACCATTTCTCTCAGCGTGAAAAAGGTCAATTGGGTCTTTATATTCTCACTGTTAATCTTGCTTTAATCGACCGCGTATATGTGAGGCGACTGAGTCAAGTTCTTGATCAACTGTGTGTAAAATCTGAGTAAAAAAGGCCTGCAGCTCCATCACGATGCTTGGTTGCGCCGCCTGAACAATTATTTGTGTCCATTGGGAGGAGAAGGAAGAAGAGGAGAAAAACTTTATTCAATGCCAAAATCAAGGCTTCTGTAATAGGAGGGCTTGCTCCCGTTTAATGTCCTCCGGGTCCGATGTAAGCCAAGGGCTCCAGGAGGGAGGTGTAGGCTGCGCTAAAAGGGATGGAGAGTTATTGTGACGTCGGACGTGTACAAGAAGTTTCCTGCGTCTTCTTTGATCTCTTGGCAGTTGGGACAGTTAGCCTATCCTTGCTGCTGGAAGAATGATGATGATGAAGTGATTGTTGGGGGGGGGGGGGAGGGGGGACAGAGGCCGGTAACTGTCTGGCGTTACGCCGACACCTCAACCGCCGAGGAAGAAGTTGTAGAGAATTACTGGGGTAGGCAGAGTGTTTGGTTGTACTTTTCGAAGGATGTGTGCTTGTTCGGCGCTGAGAGGAGGGCGCGGCTTAGGAAAGGAAAGTGTGGTTTTCTCTTATGTTTGTGTATAGCGCACGTCTGTTAGAGCGCCTTCGGTTCACACTATAATCGGACAGAAGAGCGAGGGTGTCCGGCTATTGATTTCACGATCAAGGTGACGAGCCAGCAAAAAACTGGGGCAACAGCCTCTTAGACGATTTTCCACATGGGCCGGCCTTCTAAAGGATCCTTTCAGATTTTTGTACCCGCAGAATTCAATCCAAATCCTGTGCCATACTCTTGACGCCGCCAGAATCATCTTGGGGTTGCCAATCATCATTCGTAACTTGAGCGTTACGAATTCACTTATGTCAATAAAGCAGGGGTCGGTCAGCGAATGATTTGTCGGCATAAAGGGGGAAAGCGGGGGGCTTTTACGTATTTGTCAGAAACAGCGCTTGCTTATTACGAAAGCCAACTGCTGGTGCGCTAATGCCGGTGCCTCGGCAAAGCACAGTCGTGGAAAAACTGTCGACCTTGCTCAAGGCATTCCAGCAGGCCGATTCCGCCATCGAACTTCGTCATGGTTTTACGTCGACTGCCCTTTGAGTGACTGCGATCGAAATACTAATCATGGTATAGGCTCGCAGATCGCTTAACTTCCCGAAAGGAAGTGTGAGTAACCTTAAAGTTGCTGTTGCTTACTCCAACCGCCGTTGCAACAGCAATCCATATCTGTGCTTTACGGTACGGCCGCCGTTTGCGCCACAACCACTTCCGCAAGAAGCCATGGATCGTCGACACTGCGGTTCCTCCCTGCCTCCCTCCCTCCCTCTTCTTGTTTTTACGTGATTCTTCCGGACACACATCAGCATGCCTCCTTCGCCAACGTCCTGTTTGCGCACGCGAGGCTCGGGTGCCTCTCCTGCCCGGAGCAGGGCTTACTCAAGCCAGGCGATTTCTCACCAAAGGAGGAAGGCGCGATCGTATGCGCATAGCGATGAGTCCGTTCCGGCACTTAGGCTGGCACTGTGCTGCTCGAATCTTTTGCAGGCGCGCGCATCCCGTCATCGACAACTTGACAAACTGTCAGTGAACCGCGACACCGGCTCGGCGTTCCCCTCATGACCGGACGTGGACTGCTCCGCGCCGCCATCTTCATTCATCCGTGCCCCCTTTAACCGCTCAATTCCCGCGAGCACATTTTTATGTCGCGCCGCAGCTAAGCCTTCCGTTTTCTGTTTTATCGGGCAAGCCGGAAATAGGGGGAATGAGGTTTGTATGGCCCGTTTCCTTACAAGTATTCTTGGGCGTTTTCGTCGACGACTACGCAGCATACTGTACGTAAAAAAAAACAGTTCCAAAAGAACAAAAACCCAAAACACCCAAGCTCAACTTTTATTGTTTCTTTTCGACAACATGGTAAACATGCGCAAAAAAGGTTATCCGAAAACTGCAATTTACAGCTGCTCGGCTGAACTGGCACGTTATAGACAGATTATTTTTTTTTTTTTTGCACTTTAAGTCATAGCAGCATTTTTTTTATCGTTGGCTCCTGTGTTGCGTTTGCCGCAACCATATACCGTTCTGGAACCGCAGTAATAGTAATGATTATGGTTTCTTTTACCAGCCGCGAAATGGCCTAGATAGGCTGAGCTATTGCATCTGCTCCTTCTTTGAGGCGATCGTGAATTCAGTTCGTGGAAGGAAGCCCTATCCTCACTCTGGGAGCCCCTAAGTAGTTCTGCATGCCCAGCATTCGCGGTCGTAGGTTAGTGCGCGTAAAGACGACGAAAAGCGGGGCTCCTTTTCTCCCTACGCAAACCGTCCACGAGGATGCAGGTGGTTTGTTGGACATGACATTGTGGGAACTGAATGTATAAAGCAATATAACATTATTAATTACTCGTAGAAAGGATAGATGGGGAGACAGAGAGAGGGGGGAAGATAAGCTCGTTACGATCCGGCACATCTTGGGTGCGGAAGATGTCTTCATTTAGGACAAACAACAAAAAAAAACGCAAACAGTATTCATCTCCGATCTTTGTGTGCGCGTGTGTTGGGCCTCTTACCATAACGGTAGCTGCTATGACCTATTCGAGCGCACTTGAGATAGGAGGCCCGAAAGTCAAATAAGCAGGCCTTCGAAGATGGGATTAATAGCCAAGCAATGCCTCGCATTGAAATTAGGTCAACTTGACAATGCTGACGGCGAATGAAAAGCCTAGAATGGGTTGTTGAAGGTGGAACACTGCGGATAGTGTTAAGCTGCTAGGCACAGGTAGTCGCCGCAGTGCCTCAGGCAGTGCCTCACGCAGTTTCGTCGGGGCGCACTGCGCAGCTACCCGGCGGCATGACAGCCACCTTTTTTATTCATGGGGAGGGGGTAGGGGGGCGCAGCAGCGCCGCCTTTGTCTACGGTACTTGGCAGCACAGCTACCTCGCCTTTTCGGCGCAGTCTTTTTATCCTGGTTACAATGATTTGAATTTCTCGCAACCACCAATCCAATGCCTATCCTAATAAAAGAACAGTGTTAGAATTTAGTTTTGCATGTTTGTTTTGCCTCGATGTGCTCAAGGTTTCCTTGGCGCTTTAATAACGTTTGCATGTAAGAGCTGTGCCCCCAGTGCTAGAAGTTAGGTAATCTGGCCGTGATGCTTAATAAAAGGGACCCTGCAACACTTTCAATAAAAGCTTCTTTACTGCGCGTCTGGAAGCACTGCGAAAGCTACAGTTATCGCCAGCACAGAGCCGTACTCCGTGATTTGCTCGTGGAACCAGATACGCCTTCCGTTTCTGCTTTTCTTTTGTGGCTTTATTTTTAAAGTTGCTATCGAAAAGCGTTCATTGCTGCAGCTGAAAAACCGGACAACAGCCGCTACATGACCTCAGTGACGTAATTCAGGCCATCGAAGAACGTCAAGACTGGGACAAAGACAAAAATCTTTAGAGCGAGTTTCTAAGTTATCTGACGAGCATAGAGCAGTAATTTTTGGCTAAGGTACTTTGCGACCCCCTAATCTAAGTACTGGGTGTGTTGGGTTACTACGTTCTGCACGCATGTGTGATTTCAAAAAAAGTTGAATTAAGTGTTGCAGGGTCCCTCTAGGAGGCCAGACATTTGAGGCGCGAGGACATTTGAACCGGTCAAATGCGCACAGCGGGACTGTTTATGGCGCGAGCTTTTCCGCCCCTGCCGGGATTCTTCTTTTAGTTCATGATGTACAAAATTCCAGCGACCAATGTCAAAGACTTTTATCAGATACGAGGGCGGAAAGCGAACATAACAGTAATTACGTTACTGCACTGAAATTAGTTATGTACTTTTTGCGGCAGTGTACAATCTAAAGAAACACGTTTTGGCTCAGGTAATTAAATTTAAATATAATTCTGAGTAATTTAATATAATATTTATCGCGGTACTTATATAGTAAGAATTCCTCGCTTCCTAAATTACTGTTAGAAAGCACATCATAGCTATACCACTAAAAAGCAGATGTTTGGAGACTGCTGTAAATCTGATTTGACTTGGGCAGAACCACGTAATTGAGAGAATAAGGTACAGGCCATGCTGCAGGGGGACGTGTGTTTGATGGGGTGACCTTCCTGAATGTTTTGTGCGCGCTAACGTGTTCGCTTCGTTGCGCTTAATTTCAAGCTGTGACGGACCCTTCCAGAGACAACCAAAAGGTTAACGCTCGCTTGGTTTCACGCCATGAGTGGTTCTTAAGTTAGCGCGGTAATACGAAAGCACTAGTTGACTCGGTACGTCAAAAATCCGCCGTCCCTAGCGGCACACAACCAGCCGACGGCGCAAAGAAAAATATTGGGTAAAACGGAAATCAGGTGAGTCTGGGTCTGTATGAGAATGGAATTCAGGGCCTCCAGAATGCGAAACGAGCGTGCATGCCCAACGCCACGGCGTTTTCGATGGCTCCAGCTGGCTAAAGGGCGACCTAGTGAATACGTTGTGGCCTTCGACTCAGGAACGTGTACTGGCGCCCACATATATCAGCAGCGTTAGCGGAGTGGCTAAGTGTCCTGTCTCCTTGGCGATGCGAACGCGGGAACGCGCCGGCCTGACGTTTGCCCCTTGCGTTACGCTTTGGTCTCTAACGTCTCTAACCGGTATTACAGCTTGACGTACAATGGATTTCAGTTTGTACGCGATAAGGCTCAAAGTTAAGGCCACGTAACGTTAAGCCTACATACGGGCAAGCAATGTCGATCGACGATGGCTCTCAGCAAAAATCTATACCCCCCCCCCCCTCATCCCTCCAACACCCCAGTCGAAATTGACGACAAAAGATATTTCTGTAGTATGTAGTGTTTTCGCGTGCCGTATTGTCGTCTTGCCGTATTCTCGTCATGACGTGATGCTGATGTTCTGCCGTGTGTGGTATTCCTATCCTCATTTTGATGTTCTGTCGTGCGGAATTCCTGTCTTGTCGTGAACCTGATGTTCCATCAGTAGTTGCATATGGTTTGAATGTTGTTGCCTGTTGTGAAGAGTAGCGTAAACGGCAGTTCTGTTGGGACTACAAAAATATTTTTCGTTGAGAAAATTGGCCTTGTCATTACAACAGAAATGTGCGTCGCAACAACAGGACTTATTTTATCACAACAAAGTTTTTTTGTCGTACGACAGGAATTCTTGTTAGGTATTTGCGGTATTGTTGCTGTGATTTTAGACTGGGACCCCCCTGACATCCCCTCCCAGTAGTATTTCAACACTCCCCCTAAAAAGCTTCCACAACCACCAGCACCCTGCCCAGGGATTTATACGCCCCCCCCCCCTCCCAACCACCCCCAACACCCCCCGAGAGGATTTCGACACCCCCCCCCCCCCCCAAAAAAAAATGAAATTCTGGATAAACCCCTTATTCTCAGGCATAATATTCGGGAGAAAAACGAAAATTGGCCCCGTATCTGCTCGTTTCGCAGCATGTGTCGTCGAAAGACGGTAGCCTTCTGCAGCCCCTGCAACGTAACTGCCTCTCCTTTCTTCCCCGCCCACCTCTCACGTTGTTCCCACCCCGTCCCAGTCCTTCCATGATAACCACAATAGAGGTTTGCTGAATTTAATTCAATTTTCCCGCGTTCGCACTGCTGGCGCTCCATCTGTTGGGACCGTTTGTTAACGTTTGGCTTTGCGCTCGTGCCAGGAGCTCCAGGCTTCAGCGCTAGCCCCTTTTTTATTTTGTGGTTAAAATATTCTTTTCAACGCGTTCTTTCGTTCGCTCTCGCAAAAATTACGTCCGCGTTTATTTTTATTTAAAACATCATTACTAGTATCAGTTCAGTATCCATGCTTTGTCTCGAATATTCCATATGTTTTCTTTTTGGTGAACAATGTTGACAACTACGAAGTATGCTACCAGACTTTTTAGGCTGACAATGTTTTGCCTATATAAACATTTCGTTCAAGAATTCCGAGACTTTTTGCCTGGCGGTTAAGTCAAGGGACAGACAGACAGACAGACCAAAATTTTCTCGTTTAAGTATCCCAAGAAAGACTATCATCTTTAAAAAGAACGTTCACCTTATGGTCGAAAGAACAAGGTCGGAGGGGGTGGGTGAACAGTGTGCAACGTTCCGTATTTGCGCACTAATCCGCGCATATATGAGTTCAATTTCCGGCTTTGGCGGAACCTTAGCTCTTCCAGTTCACTAGCTGAGTTTTCCTTTCTTTTTTTTTTTTTTTTACTTTAAAGCATTGCCAGGCAGCTACTGAGCAGTGGTGAGAAGACGCCTTGCGCACCGAACCTGACTTGCTACGATGGACACCTCCGCCTTTCCTTTCTCTCCCTCTTATCCTTCCCTTTGCAATGTTTCTTTTTTTTTTTTTTTGCTTTCTTAACATGCCGCATTCTAGAGGTGGGTGGTTTGCTAGCACCACGAGCTATTTTTTGTATATGGGGAGCCCACAAACAAGTTCATTGTTGGCTGCTGCGATTGGTTAATTGAGTGGATTGTTCTGAAGCTGAATCACAGGATTATCTTAGAGTGAAGGGTCCGTTAGCTGTAATTTGCTGACAGTATCAGCAAAAAAAAAAATGGGGGAAAATCTTTGTGGGTCTTTATAAGCATTTTATGACACGGCATCACATTTAAAATCGCCAAAGCATTTGTTAATCCACAGAAAACCAAAATGATGCGGTAGCGGCACTAAAGCAAGTAGTAGCAACTGCCTGAAGGACGATACACATGCTTGGCACATATCCAACTTATAAAGTTTGGAGTGAATATTTAAGCAAATGTATCGCGAGTAAACAGTGCAAACTTCGTAAGTCAGGTCCGTCGGGTGTTTGTTAAGGCATGTTCGTTTTATTGTGCACAACGTAAGTTGCAATGACATGAAAAAGCTTTACGCGCAAATGCAAGCACGCTGATCATGGCGCCTTGGCTGTTCGCAGATCGTGAAGATGATGATCGTGGTGGTGGTGATCTTCGCCGTGTGCTGGCTGCCATACCACGTGTACTTTCTGGCCACGCACCACCACCCCGAGATCACGCAGTCGGACTACATTCAGCACGTCTACCTGGCCATCTACTGGCTAGCCATGTCCAACTCAATGTATAACCCGATCATCTATTGCTGGATGAACAGCAGGTACGTAGTCATCGCCACTCGAATGCACTGTACTACGCTCACTCCTGAACGTTCGCTTCACCGCTCCGCGTCTGGATCGGCAATCGGTGAAATCGAAGGTGCAAAGACAGTCAATTGTCATGCCCGGGCTACGATTTCAATCGACACATGTGGTCTGCATTGGTAGACTTTACCCTTAACATCTGAGTGTGTTGCCATTCAGGTGGCTTTAGTGAAACCACGCAGTGGTGTTGATAAACCGTTTCGCTGTTTCCTTCGTGCCTAAAGCCCCTTGAAAGAAACATGTATCACCAACACAGCGACACTGCCCCTTGAAAGTACGTCTCGTGGTCTGTGCTGGGCCTTTGTTGCAAAAGTTTCGTTAAAGTGCCTATCCAGTCCCTTTATTGCTGCCACTGAAAAGGAGCCTGCCAGTAGCGGTGATATTGCTGGTGTTACGACCATCAAGGGTGCAAAAATAATGCCTAGACTTCGAAGAACACTGAGAAACTTCGAGAAATCGTTCGAGAAACTTTTTTATTTAGATGGTCTTCATAGAACAGTAATATCTGGCTCAGGGATTTCGGGGACACCTAATATAAGGACTGGACGGACTTATCGAACTTGTTCTAACGGCATTTTAAATGTTGCAAAGAAGTTAATAAAAGCGTTGAGGGGCCTTTAAACCAAAGTCACAGAAACAAGACGATCCAACACTCTTCACGGCTCATAAAGCTGCTCAATAAAGGCGCACTGCTGTTGCCGGGAGGGGTATATACGTATTCACGGCCCTTTAATTACCGTTAGAAGACAACTTATTTCTATGCTTTAGTGCCCCTTTAACGTCGAATGTGATACTGAAGAAATGACAAAGAACTATTAACAGCGACTTTTTCGAAAAATCAGTAGTTTCATGATAGGAGTCTGTCTCGGTTGTCTGCGAGCGCGAATTGTTCATGGCTTATTAGATTAACACCGATGTCGCAAAAGATGTACGTTTATTTGCTGCAAAACGCAAAGTGCCTTGTCTGGACTTCCTCACTAACTCTCACCCGAGGTATAGTGGCAACTGCGTGTCTCGCATTATTCTACTTGGTCTTGCCCTGATTCTTCGTTTTCTCCCCAATGAGGCATGGTTTATATTACGTAGGGGGTCTTTACGTTCTTTGTGAAATCAAGTTTGCTCTATCAAATTACGTTTACGGGCTACGGAATTACCCGGATTCCTTCGTTAAGTATCGAAAAATGTAATATATACCTTGAAATTGGCAGAAGTATGCGCAGTAAGTAAGCTAAGGTGGGACAAAAGAATACTAAGGCTCGCAAATACATGCTGCTCCTGTTATTGCAATCTGCACGCCAACTTCAGAGTATCCTTCCTTGGCATACCGGTGGTACGGTCAGCAAAAATGGCGAGACTGGCATGAGTAAAATTGCTAAAATCCGCTGTACCTTAAAGGAGCCATGAAGAGAAAACACAAGTTTGGTTCATTCGAAAGATTGCCTCGTTAGAACCATAACGACACCACTTATAAGGCAAACTTCGCTCAAATATGCTCCATAATTAGGAAAAAAGGAAATGACCATGCGACCCACCAGCTCATTTTCCGCAACAGAACCTATGATGTCACTCGAGAATGCTCTGCGATTGGCGGAGGCCGGCAAAAGCAAACGCATGTTAGGCAGGGCTTACAGTTTGCATAGCGAACGCATGTTAGGCAGGGCTTACAGTTTGCATAGCGAGCTAAATGCCCGTGAAACATACTGCACATTCTTTTTATGACAAAGAACGGTGGAGTAAACGGTTGAAGTTCCGAACGAACACGCAAGCGTGTGCGCCAATGCGTACGAAACTACCGTCGGCCGAGCTCGACATCTCGCCGTCGCGCAGACGAATTTTCGGGTTCGAGGCTCTTAGGGCCAACGAACCGTCCCAGCACGCACAGCCGCGACCTTGCTTGGTATCGTAATCCCTTCACAGGAGGTTGGCCGTCATAGCGCCAACCAGCAAAGGTAAAAATAGAAACGAGGGGAGTAAGGAACAGCAATAAGCGACGAGATAGTGACAGTCGTCGCAGTTTCGGAATGGTGTTGGCTTGCTGCTATTGTTAGGAGCTCGTTTCCAGTTTACAACCACTGAAAACTTCAGTTTGTTCGAGTACTTTACAATGAAATTTCGTTGCTACGTTTTGAAATGCCCATGTAGTACGGGCAAATCGTCGAGGGAGTGCGACATCCCCGGTGAGGAGATCTCCATTCATGTGCTGCCCAACGACGAACCTCGGCGAAGCAAGTGGCTACGTTTTGTGAACTTTGCAAACGGAGGAGAAAGAGAGCTAAAGGAAGTACGAGTGTGCTCTCTTCATTTCCGAGGAAGTGATTACGGCAGGGACCCTTACGTTAGCTCACTCCTGAAACATGCTGGCGCTCGTCGCCGACTTCGTCAAATCGCCGTAAAAGCGCTCTGACCTTGGGGGGAAAAAATGCCGTAAACACCGCGCATTGACGCTCGTATCTTTCTGGTCGAAGCAGAGAGCTCGCGCGAACGGCTTTCCATACACGACACCGGCCAACTGGCATAAGCGATACTGCTACTGAAATTGAACTATTGTTAATCGTAATAAAAATACGGCACATACGTACCAGTCTGTATTCGTCCGTCGCGACGGGGCTGACGAGGCAGCGGTGCCGACGGCAGGGCGTTCGTCTGTTGTGGCTATCGCGGAATGGTCGCTTTCCCGTCCACCGCGTATCCCACAACTCTTGCCGCTCGTGCACTTAGAAGCATTGAGCGTTCAAGTTGTGTGAGGTTGTTAAATGCAAGCCCGAGCTCCTCGGCGCGAGTTTTGTTCTCCGGATCAGGCGATTCCATGACTAGGGCTGCGGGTGCACTAGGTTTTACTAGTATTTTTAAAATGGCCGCCGTCTCGGTCAACTCCCGCGTGTGGGTGCTATATGGAGTCGACATACTAAGTATCTGTTTCATGGACCGGCTCGTATGACGCCATGGTTCACGTCACGGAATGTGCAATTTTAGCGGGAGATTTAAAATTTTGGCTTAAATTGCCTTATTTCTCAGTGAATAAAGCATCATTTGCTTCCGGGAAAGCACTTGGGGTACTATGAAACACCTAATCTTTCGAATAAAACAACCTTTTGTTTTCTCTTCATGGCTCCTTAAAAAAAACCTGATTTCCTCATGTTATCCCGACGTCCTCGGCGGGACGATACACATATAGTGTGGCAAGACGAAACATTCTGCTAAAGCCTATAAACAAATCAGTTCTTGAAACATACCACTTGAACTATATTTATGCGGCCCCACGCACCTTCCTGAACCCACTATTTGCGCACCTTACATTGGATCACACAGGACGGGGTGCTGTGTTATTCCACATTTTTTGCACGCAAGGCAGTGTCACTCAATCCTGGCGCTTGTAGAATGCTCTTTGGAAGCGTTTTCCCTTTGGTCGGCTACCTTCCTGCAAAAGGCCTCCTGGCCGCCAAAAGTTTTGTTTCTCGATTTGATGGTTATTTTCGGTGAATGGGTATGCGCAGCTCTTTACCAGCTTGTGCTGATATCAAGTTGCGTCCCAGTCGCGTAAATGATGGGGGGGTTCCTGACCTCTCGTGTGTTCGGGCTTAGGGGAGGGGGGTGGGGGGGGCGGGGGGACCCCTTCCAAGTGTCCCCATCTCGAGATTTATCTTTCACACGTCGTGTTTGAATTGCTTGACTCTTAACTATAGCAGTCTCTCCGCAAAAACGACTCTAAAATCTGAAGCAGATGTAGACCTGATCCGACGATATACGAGAGCATCGGTATAGCTAAAGTGTTTCGCGTGTGCTTGTTACACGAAGAACACTACAACCTCCAACCCGTCCACAATGTGGCCGCAGTACTCCGGAACATGCACACGTCCACCCGCCAGTATTTCAAGGAAGTACAAAGGGTTGACAGGATCATCTCGGTGATGCCACTTTCTTCCTGTGAAGCGGAGCGATCGTTCAATGCTTCGAGAAGACTTTCTGAAAACATGGCTGCGTAGTACGATGGGGGAGGAACGCCTCAACCGCATGACTTTGGCACATGTTAATCAAGACATTGTAGACCTCATAACTTTGCCAGAGTTAATGAAAAACTTCGTCGCGCGTGCAAGTACCACGCTCTCGTTTTTGAACCCTCTAAAAATGACGAAAGCTAGGAAACGTCTCCTAGGTGATCATTACTCATATTGCACGGAATATTTTTTTTATTTTTATTCGTCTTTTTTAAAGCAACGAGGTGGGGCAGGGAAAGGCGCGTGCACAGGTATACCCAATGCCGCTATGTGGTTGCTGTATTGCATGGCCAAAGGTACACATCAGGGACATGGATAGCAAGTTTCTCTTCTTGCCACTGTGTCTCGGCGTTGATGTATGCTTCGGGATCGAAGGAACCCGGCTTCCAATCCTCAACCACCGAAGATATATATATATATATATATATATATATATATATATATATATATATATATATATATATATATATATATATATATATATATATATATTTATTTATTTATTTATTTATTTATTTATTTATTTAAAAGAGAAAAGGTTCCTGGCTATGAGGTTAGCTGTACGATAGAGAAGTCAAACTGAAAAACTTAACAACATTTATTTAACGTTTCGACCGGGGACCGGTCTTTTTCAAAGATCCACCCGCCAGTATATATATATATATATATATATATATATATATATATATATATATATATATATATATATATATATATATATATATATATATATATATTCACCTTTTACCTGTGTAGCTAAGAGAAGTTTCTGAAGGGAGGCCTGCTTTGCCATTCGTATTACGAGCGACGGAGCTTATAGCGGGACCCAAACTGTGTGCGGACGTTCATGACCAAGGGCCTGTGGGGTTGACTCGGGGGTGTGGATGCACGCAGGTTCCGCGAGGGCTTCAAGCGCGTCTTCTGCTGCCTGGCGTTCAACGACAAGGAGAGCGCCCAGCTGCGCCAGCACATGGCGGCCACGCGCTACTCGTGCTCGGAGCCGTACGCCGACACGCGGGTCACGTTCAACGGGACGGCCACGGCTGTGCCGCTGCACACGCTCACCGAGACCATGGGCGCGGGAAACCTGACCGCCGCCGGGCCCGGCTCGGCCGCCAAGTTCAGGAGCTGCGGCTCGGACGTGTGACGAACGCTGCCGCCGGCCCGGTCGGCCCGGCTCAGCAGCAGCCAGCACGCAGCGGCGGCCATCTAGGCGCCACGGCTGCACACCACGCGCGGCCCCTGCTCTGTTGCCGACACCGAGGGAACACGTCCCGGCAATGCCGTGCTGAGCCCGTTCACTCACTGATTCCTATGTTTCACCACATTCTAGTCCCCCGATCCATTTCTTTGTCGTTGCTGTTTTTAGAGTCTGTTTCTCGGCGCACTTTGCTCATCTCTCAACAGCTTGTGTTCTTCCTGAACCAAGAATCCAGAGCGGGGAAACCGAGCCACTGCGCATATTCACGACATTGCTCTTTAGGATATGGGGGCTGACAAGGACCGACGCCTTCTAGAAGGCAAGGACTGCGGACAAAGTCTATAACGGAAACTGATAGAGCTAGTCGCTTGGTGAATAAAACCGCATCGAGGAGCAGGCCCGCAAGCTGTAGTATCTAGTCCGTGTGAAAAACACCCTTGATTTTTTTTTCCCTTTTACCTTAACATTTCAGATAGGTGGGTTAATAATCGGTGTGGTGTCCCTTGAAGGACACAAACGAAAGCATTAAGATCAGGCTGGGATTAAGCGACCTGTGATCATCTAGTCAACTGTCTTGGTTCAGTTCCTTTTTTTTTTTTTTTTTTCGTTAGAAACTTCTGATCGCAAAGCTTGGTCCGCTGACTGAGGCTGAAGCACTCGCGGGAAGAGGGCAGCCAGGTCTGCATGCCTGGTTTCGCCATCTTTATTTTTGACAAACATAAAAACTGCCAGCAACGGTGACTTTGGCAAGCCACAGGCATGGGGATAAAATGCGACTTTTGAGCTTACGGATCGCCATCTGGAGCTTCGCTCATTCGTAGCCCGTTAGTCGTAAAAATGGTGCGCTGTGGTCATCTGGGCGCTTCCAGAGACGTGGCACGGTATGTCCTCCTCCTTAAGCGACGACCAAGTCTCTTAAGTGGCTGAGAATCCACCGAAAATGCTCTGAATAGCCCTTCCTTTTCACTTGTCTCCTTCTTTGGTTTTGTTTCCGGTTTCAGTTCGTGTACACCTCAGTAGTGGAGAGAAACTAGACTGCGAGTGTGCTGAAACCTCCTGCATGTTATCATGACGTGTCATGCGTATACGTATTGGAGACTAGGGCAACTGTTTTATAGTATCAGCTGTACTGTTTAGATGACTTACTTGTGTGTGTGTGCGTGTGGGTTTTTTTTATATACATTTTTGGCGCCAGGCAAGATAATCCGGGTATCTACTAATAATTGAGGCTGTTTTCGAGCGTGGAAAACAATGTGTTCGCTCAAAATAGTATTTTTTTAAATGTTCAGCTAAACATTCCGCACTCAAATGTCACCACACTGTGTTATATTTTAAGTCGAGAGCAACTCCCCGAACTCATGCTGTCTCCCCAGTGCCAAGGCACTTAAACCACATATCATGTCGTTCGAATTCAAATTCCCGACTTCTCTCCTCAAATACAAGCGCTTAACACTTAGGAAAGTATTGTCTAACTGAGCTGCTGTGCCACCCATTAGTCGTATCAGGCATGTCTGTGTGTTTGTTCATTGCTTTCGATACTTACCAGTCTTACGGTCACAGTAGTAGAGAAGTTTTGCTAATCCATGCGCGGAATTCTGGTGCTCGAATGGGGCACCACAATCGACTTGTTGTGTTGAAAAGACCCAGAAACAGAGTGCATATCTGGCGTCAGTGTTACTGCTATACACGCGCACAATAAAAAGAGAAATGGGGTGCCGTTTGTTAGCGACAACAAGGAAAAGGGAATGCTGGTTAGATAACGGAAATGATGATAATGCGCATTTTATGTCCGTATGAATGTTGTTTCGTGTAGTTACCACGCGGGTGCTTTATACTTGATCACCATGCCCGACTTTTCCACATATTACCCGCCGCCACAATCACCGCTTTGTATCGTATGTGCATGTTTCGTGTTCGCCATTGTTGCTTGGTGTCGACAAACTCGCGCATGGGAGAACCCTCAGGCCCAATGTTGCTGCCGACGGCACCCTTGTGTTCCGCATCATGTTGCAGCGTCTGTTCTTCGTGCGATTCTACCGCCGCCCATTGTTCTTATGACCAACATTCCTCGCTCGATCCGCTTGTTTCACCGCTACGCTGTATTCGAACAAGATATCTTGTGCATGGGCATTGAGTCGGCGCAGTGTTTCTCAAGCTTTTGGGGGAGCTAAACAACTTTCGGCGAAGCTACACCGTAGTATAAGGCTTTTGAACAGATTCCGCGCCCGGCACTGCACAAGGCAGCGTGCGAAACCAGTGCAAGTTTTTGGCCTTGAACCGCTTACAGGCATTTCGATTTTTTAGGCAAATCGTACTCACTGTTGTTCACTCTTTTCCGCAAAATTTGTTTCTGTTTTTCTAAAAAAGAGGGGGGAGGAGAAAAAGAAAAGGGGGAACTGCTCCCTAAAGACATGTAATGGCATAAACAACTGTAGGGAGAATTCGAAAACGATACGGTATTGACGTATGATGTTTCCGTATAGGTGTATACACACACTTATATAAAACCATCTTAGCCTGTATTTGATAACGAGGATGATAATGCATTAAAGCCTGAATAAAAGGTCCGACAACGTTTTCTTGCTTACGAATCACTGTAGTGAGTACTGATGTTTTAAGGCAAGCCCTCATTACAGAAGCCGTGGAGTTCTGCGTAAGAGCAGTCGCTTCTTATTTAGATTGGCAGTAACAAAAATTTCCCGCGAGTTAACAGATAAGGCTGCGTCGAATGTAACATATTACTACAAAATGTTCTAGTCTACTTGGGTGAAGGGCACAAGTGATTCGCGAAGTACGTCAAAAGCAATGGCAGCTCCGTGATTTCTTCGACGAGCATAGCAACACTCATGCCACCGGCGTGACACCATCACAACAAGTTTGCAAAAAAATAGTACATGTAATAAAAGGTTCACGTACGATATCGTTGGGGTGCATGGTTTCCATTGGTACTTTTTGGTGCCCGTCCTTGTGTTATTATTGCGCGGAGATGTTTTGCTGCTGTGTTGCGGTGGCATAACATTGAGCTTTAAAGTCATGATCATTTTATAAAGCTCCGATGTGCTCTTCGAACTGCTGAGGGCGCAGTGAAAGAATGTAGGTTTCCCATTATTTTTCATTCGATAATCATGGGGTCTTATTGCAATTACCTTTCTTTGCTGTGCCCGATTTCTTGTCAAGCCCGAAGCCCTGTCACAAAAAAAAAACGTAGTAACATAAGTACGACTCATACGATTGCCTACCGGTATTTGGCGATACTAACGTCGCAGGCCACCAACGATCGCATATATTCGCAAAAGTCATGGTTGTGGTTTATTTTATGGATTTGATGCTGATCGCTGTTTTCCTGAAATGTCCGCTCCGACTGTTGTCTAGTTGACTATGCCATTACAGAAAGAATTGGTTGCGTTCTCGCAGCCGTCGAGGTTTAGGCATACAGGGTATAGCTGTTTATAGAAGGATTGGACATGCTTGCTCGGAAGCATAGGAGAAATGACCTGTGCACATGTTTCCCGCTCACCGAACTCTGTTTGTCCGCCCTGGAAACGCTGTAGAGCGCGACGTGGACGGCCGATTAGTATCTACGCAGAGTGCATATTTATATAATGTATCGCAATGTATACAAAGTGGCCATCATGCCATACGCAATTAAACCCCCGCCGAAACGCCCCGGTTTCCCGTTCACCACCGAAGAAGTGGCTAACCGAACCCTGAAGCGACGAATAAACTGGCTGCTCTGAGATGAAGCCTGACTGACATCAATTTGAGAACTCCCTACTCAACCAAATGGGGAGTTTAATCACGCATTTAAAGCTTTATTATAGCGATTCAAGCAAAGCTCCTGCAGGCAAAGCCTACTATGTGGTGAAGGTAGTCTCTCCTTCGTTTCATTGTAACCCTACGTTTGTTGTTTTGCTTTCTGTAGGAATATAATCGACCCTAACAATCCGTACGTGTTTTCCTTTTTTGTTTTCACATCTGACCCGCTCCTCAACTGTAAGATGTTCTCGTTTTCACTTTTTTTACAATACTCAGGGCTGGTGGCCTTCACCAGCTTGGATTCCCCTGTTGGCGGCAACAATTTTGATGTTTCAAAACCGGCGTTCTGCACTAGAAAGGGTGTACGACAGTGTACCTCCCCTATCTGTCGTGCTTATATCGGTACCGAAACATTTTTTTGACATTTCGTCACTTAAGTTCTCATATCAGGCTTTCAGCAAAGGTATCAAGCCGGAATTCTTTTCGCTCACTGTTCAACAAGTTACGGGTCAAACATTTTGGTTCGATTCAGGTTCACCTCCGAACCAAATAAAGAACGGTTCAAGTAAGTTCAAACCGCATTGAGTCGGTTCATTCCCATTACGGTTAGGCGGCCAGCTCGGTTTTTAACTCTGCCAAATTTTCAATCTAATGAAAACAGCAGACCCAACGAAACAAAGTATAAAATACACGACGAGTGTCTTATGCAACTTATGTGCATTAATATAGGCCACTCTTCATTGCGTGTTTGTTATTCAGAGGTATCTGCTAGATTCGTTTGGTATTCCCTATTTATTTATTTATTTATTTATTTATTTATTTATTTATTTATTTATTTATTAAATCAAAGCTTTATACCTCTACCAGCCAACGGTGTTTTCACGGCATCCTGGACAATAATCTCTCAACGCGGTGGAGGCGGCGGCGCCGGAAGGGGGGGGGGGGGGAGGGGGGGCGGAGGGCTTCACTCACGGAGCACACTGTAGATGGCGCGGCGAATTCACCCAGCGTTCCCCGCGTGGTGGTGCCTGCCCGCTGGGGGTGCTTCGGCGTTACGGCTTTGTCGTCTGCTTTAGTGACGGTTGCTTTGAGCCTGTTTTGGCGCAGCCTCGCGTCCATTGCGAACTTCCTTCGCACGGCTTGATTAGCTTGCTCGACAGCACCTCCTGGGTAACCCGGACCCGACGGAATTAAGTGGTCGTACAGCAAGGATACGTTAAGGATTAGTTTGAAGGGCGGGAAAACAAAATTTAGACCCCACATATAGAGACATCTGGCCGCTAGAGAAACGCTACCTTTTGCGCACTGCTTGCCACGAATGGGACGCCGTTTTCTAAATTTATGAATACCAATTCGGTTGTGTTTTAAGAGGTATTACAAAAGGCGCAAGGAGCAACTGGTCCTGATAAATAGCGATTACAAAAGTTCCTTCAGCTTTCTCGCAATCCTCAAACTTACTAAACTAACTAGTTTAAATCGGTATAAATGGGAATCACTAAGCTCACACGCCGAATTGTTTCGGTGTCTACGCTTGTGTAGCGCGGTGGTGTAGCCCCGAGCTAGCACATCAGTATATCTAGGTTCTGCTGTATCACCCTTCGAAAGACGCTCCCCTCCGTTTTCTTTCTGCCGACGCACGGCCGGGCTACGGCGGCGGCGTCACCGCTCTAGCCAGTCCGTGGCCGACGCTGCTGCGTTCGGAACGCCGCCCCCACGAATTCCAAGTAACGGCTGGCAGAATCTCTCGTTTCACTCTTTGTAGATCCACGTGTGAGAATTCAAGTGACGTCGCATAGGCAATTGTTGTGGGTGTCGGTAAAAGCTTTGCTTTCCAACCACCTTCACAGCGTGGATTGGAGCCTATTTATTTATTTATTTATTTATTTATTTATTTATTTATTTATTTATTTATTTATTCAGTCCTTCATTCATTCATTCATTTGAAATGCGCCTAAGGGGCCTGACTGTGAAAGTCTTACATAGAGAGGGGGGGTGGGGGCACATCACACAAATATTGTTTATCATGGCAACAACAAAAAAGCACTTTTACTTCGAAATGCTGCGATGAGGCAAAGCGCATCTCCCGACAGGTGACGCCACACCTCGGGCAACCGAACGAGCTCGACAAGGGCTGCATGAAAGTGTCTTAAGACCAGCTTCCAGGCCGCCGATCACATTTGTTCGAACTGCAGGGGCTGAAACTAAATGCTTTAGTGTCGCAGTCAACACAGCACCCCCAGAAATTTCTGTGCACGGGGCGGTAGTGTTTTTTTTTTTTTATTTACGACGACGAAAACATTTGTTCCGAAAAAACCGCTTTGTAGCCGTACCGCCACGCCTTTAAAGTTTCCGAAGATGCAATTCAATGCTTTTGTGACTCGTTGCTAAGGCGCGCGTAGATGGAGTGCGGAACGAGGGGCCATTTACTGGTAAGTTTTATCGACGGTGTTAAATTGCGTTTCAAATTGTTCTCCCAAAATTCGAAGTATGCGTCTAGGCTAGGGAATCTTGGGTCGAGAGCGCTTTTCTATAAGCGGTATGCTGGGATGTTCGTCTCCTTCTCCCCGGTAAACGTCTGGAAAAAATGAGCTCGCACAGGCAGAGCGCCGATTGGAGCACGCCGCCAACATCGTATCTGGTTGGACACGTCAATAACAAAGACTTGCCCGTGGCGGCAATTTTAAGCCATTGAAAGTGCCTGAAGTATCTTTTATGTTTTATGACAGATTTCACTGGCTAGGCTGATGACAACGTTGATTGATATTTTTTCTCATAATATTGATTGCTTTCATGAAAATTGGAGCATTCGAGAAATTAATGCTTGTAGACTCCAGACAGTTCTAAGCACGGATTTAAACCGTGACTACACACGTGCGTAAAAATGTCCCAGTGAACGGCCCGGTATCAAAAGAGCTCACCTGATAGTCTGACACGACCTGCAGTGCCGATTCGGGATGGTAAGGTTGCAATTTGAACAATTTGAAGTTTCGAATGGCTCGCCTAATCGGTTCAGGGTGGGTCAGTGATCCAATTCCAAGTGCTTCCTTCGGTTTCTTCCGGTTGGTTTTCAGCCCCAAGGTGGAGGCGTCAAACATTTCGGTTTGGGCCCTGCTCCGATTCGAGAAAAAGCAAGCGATTAAGTTTCGGCTCTGATTCAGCATCCTGCTGTAGCTAAATCAAGCGATGTTTACTTTTGCTCCTATACCCCCTCATGGCCTGCAGCTGTGCACCTAAAATTTATCGTATTCTATTTTATGATACATTGTCATTAAAGCTTCTACTGGGTGCACCAATGGCGAGCACTGTTAGGACAAATTTCCTTGATAAAAACCGACAATCCTTCCCTAAAGCACTTTGTTCTTATATGTCCGCTTTAAAAATGCTTCGATGGAATTTGATTTGTTCGCACATATGAAGGCGGAGGTCAAAATACTGTTGGCGCTTTTCCATAGGGTTACGGTAAAGAAATAAACCATGTTTGACAACTGGAAATCAAGCGCGCCTGGTGAAGATATTTGGTGGTGCGTCTTTCTTTCCCATGTTGGCGCTGATTAATAGCATTACCGATGTATGCTGCTGTATGGGCAATTACCGCAACGCTGGTGGTTTATTTGCCATTAACTGCATAACCTGCGAGTAGACGGTTATATCGGAAATGAAATCGCGTTTGCGCGTCCTGTCGCACTAAACTCCAGTTAACAAACATCACTGGAACAGACATTTCCGTTAAGCGACCTTGGTAAAATTCCCGCATAAATTCTTGTATACTAAAACTACACTTGGGCGAAGTTTCGTTTAAACGGACTTTTTCTTCGGCGCTCTGCTGTTCGTTCTATTAAAGTGAGTTAATATATGGTAGTAAACCCCCCTTATCAGGCTATAAAATTCCTGTAATCCGCCACCACATCATTCTAAAAAAATACTGTTACTTTCATGTAGAATTTTAAACCAACGACACGTTCATTGCGAAGGAAAAGGGTTGTTCCTTAATGAAAAAAAAGGTTATAATTAGAAGCGTGTATTTGTGTGGGTTAACAGAATACAGATGACAACTATTCGTGGAATTACACAAGAGATTCCGCACCACAAGACACGAGAATGAATAGGTTGGGCGCAGCACAACAATTTTAAAATGTAAGCCCTGATTGAGTATAACTTGCTTTGCAGGAATTTCTTGTGAGTAATACGATGAAGTGCTTCAGCCCAGAATTCACGCCGCATTATAGCAAAGCAAAGCAGGATGAGGCTTTTTTTTTTGTTTTAGCAGCAAACGTGTTTTGGAATTTTTAAATACATTTGTCTTTTTTTTGTTTTTTGTATGGGACGGGTGGAGGTGAGGAACTAAAGAATAGCGAAATTGGTTGCTCTTTGTTGTTTAATCTCACGAATTAATCACGATGCCTTTCGCCTCAAGGTGCAACCGCCCGAGTTCCTTGCCGAGTATTCTGTTTTGAAATTTCCAATTTACTTGCAATCTGCGTGATCCGAAGATGAGCGCTCGCTAAGCAGAAAAGGAATAATATTTGTAGGCATCTTCGAAGAGTAGAGTAGATCAACGCGATTATTCAAATCAGCACCAGTCAATCTAATGCACAAGAAAAAGCTCTAACGGGCCGTTGAACGTTAGCCGAATGGGACGTTTGAGCACGCACCTCATTGAGGAGTGCGCATACTGTATTTGCTCTTTCTTGCCTCCGTTTGGCTCAGACTGAAATGCCTGCACTGTTGGCCGTCCCGCGTAATTCAAATATGTGACAAGAATATTGGGCTTTAAGTACGAAATGCAGTGGCCCTACTTGAGGAATTCTCGGAAAAGGCCGGTTTGGGGTATCGGGAGCAGCTTAAGCAGTGCAACGAAATGTATACATTCCAGAAAAACTGTCACTGCAAGTAACGAAGCCGGGCACTCAAACCTTGTAATTTCCCATACCACTGCCAACAAAGAATTGAAATAGATATTTTTCCCCCAATACCACTCGAATGCATAGCACTTCAGTAGAAAGCGCAGCGTTTCGTTCCGTTTCAAGGTTTGACAGAACGAGAGAAATCCCTGGATGCAAAGTGTCAGAAAATATCGCTGGTATACAAACACACTGTCACAATAAAGCGTCCGAATAAGACAACCCTAAGGTTTATTTCATTAAGTTATAAACTTGCGGCGCCGTTTGTACTCAATAAAAAAACTCGTTGGTTTCGAAGTCGCAGCCTATTCTCGTTCACGCAGTCGGCGCTTTCCCAATGGTAAATTCCGGTCTGGAATAGAAGGAGTCTGATTTGCGGCAATAAAAATCTAGACAAACTCGTGCACTCTTTCAGCATCATGGCCCCATTGTTTATTTTTTCCAAACACTTGATGTTATGGCAAGTATTCAGCTGCTGCTTTTAGGGAGCGCATTTCTCGTTCTTCACCGCACTTTACAGCACATACATGCGAAGAGTTCGGTAAGCGTTAGGCTTCCCGCACACAAGCCCTGCATATTTTTCCCCGTGCCCTGCAGGAGGCGCTTGATACTTGGTGTGAAAAGGCGGTTCGACTACAACGTAGGAATGTCGCTGTCCACTTATGAGGAGGCACCTTGAATACAGTACAACAAAGGCCAGCAGTTTTGAGCAATCGCAAACGAGGTCAAAACTAAAAGCCAAGTTCATTCGGAGAAAGCTTAAAATTGTGTATGACTTGTCCTTTTTCCTGTCCCTGTCCTGAGGTAGATACAGCAAACACCTTCTGAAAAGCACCCACGCTCACGCGCAACACGCCCCCATTCTTACATTCCAGTCTTTATGTTCCCCAAGTAGTAGCCGTAACTATTACATGGACAAAGGGTTCAAGTACCTCTACCAAGTTCAGGAAGCTTTGAAGAGTTCGCTTATCACCTCTACGGAACTACCTCAAAGTTCTTCGGAATCCTTTTCGTTGTTCTTCACTGCTCAATCGTAATGGACTTACGTGGATCCACTTTTTCACAGTGCACCAATGGAGCAAATTTAACGAACAACAACTCGCTACGTGCGATTTGGCTAAAAAAAAAAAGGAAATTCTCTCCCACCCGCCGCGGTGGCTCATTGGCTAAGGCGTTGTGCTGCTCGACGCGGGTTCGATTCCCGGCTGTGGCTGCCGCTTTTCTAATGAGCGCGAAAAGCAAAAACGGCCGCGTGTCGAGGTTTCGGCGCACGTTAAAGATCTCCAGGCGGTCAAGATTAATCCGTATTCCTCGACTACGGCGCGCTTCATCATCAGCCAGGTGCAGCTTTGGCGCGTAAAACCCCACAGCCAATCAAATTCGCTCCTCACCCCGACACCAAAAAATGCGAAAATTCGATCCCAGCCGCGGTGGCTACTGTTCAGATGGAGGCGAAAGGCGAAAACGCCCGCGTGGAGAGATTTCGGCGCACGTTGAAGAGTCTCAGGTGGTCCAAATTAACCTGGAGCCCTCCATTACGGCGCGCCCGAAAGCGCAGGTGTAGCTTCGGTGCTGTAAACCCCGAAATTCGAGCAAAATGCGAGGAAACTTGCGATTACGAAATGCCACAGCGTAGAGTGCAGTGTTCGAGTCAAATCGTAGGCTGGACCTTGTGATTGGCCAGTCTTCCCCTGGGGCCCAATTCTCTGAAACGAGATGCCGTTGTTTTGAAGCGAAGCGGTAGCGCTGCGCAAATGCATGTGTTCTCGGGTCGGGGCACCGCTTTGAGGGCCAGAGACCGAGCAGAAACCCCTGAGGTGAGCACTGTGGCAAGGGTGCAAGCCGACAAGCGGCACTGTAAAAGCGACAGGCAGCGACACGCCCCAACCCGAGAACATATGCATTTACACAGCGCTACCGCGTCGTTTCAAAACGACGGCCTCTCGTTTTAGAGAATCGGGCCCCTGGTCGCAATATTGAGTTCGTCATTCTTATGCATTCTGGGAAAGCAGACCTACGGGAGCTTTTAGGAAAATGTCTCCAGTTATTTACTTGTAACCCACGTGCTGCACCCGTAGGTAGCGTTACTTCCGCCAGCAGAGTTTCTAGGCCTGTGTTCCGCCCCCTTTTCATCCTCGGCTTCCCTCTGTAACTCTGAACTGCTGAAGCTGACATAGTACCACTTAATTTGCGTTCGCTAAGTCCGCGTGCGTGCCGTGGATAGCCGGATGAAATCTCCAATATATTACGGCGATAAATAAATCTGGCTGAAGTATGGCACGCAAACTATGGTGACCGCTACCAAAGAGGCGCTATACATGAAACGGTGGTACACCGACCACCAACGTTTCAGCCCTGCAATTGCGGAAAGACTTAGTGCGATGGCAAGTAGTGACGCGATTTGGAAGGGCGTGCCGCGTCCCGTATGTGGCGTGTTTCACGGGGTTTCAATCTCTACGCCTGTGCTCACGCCTCCGCACCTCTTTTCCGCGTCATTTTTTGCGCACTTTCAGTATTCTAGAAACCAGCATCAAACACAATGAACAAACTAAAGAACCTCGCAGCAGTTTGGCAGGAGCGGCAGCCTGGAAGTGTCAGTTTTGAAGAAGTTCCGCCGTTGGAATTTCCTCGGAGAATACACTCACACACGTGCGCGTCTAATCATGATGTGTTAGACGCCCACTATAACCGGGAATTGTCGGCGGAGATGCGGGTTCTACGAAGACACCGAGCGCATGCATTGCGTCTTCGAAAATTTTGTTTTGTTCGCATTGTTTCACAGTTCCTCGCAGCCGTAAAAACACGTTCCACGCATTCGAAAACTTCCTGCATACTGCTTTTGGTTCGAAATGGTTTATTTAACGGCAGGCGCGTAGATGAGCAGCGCCTTCTGCGAAATCGTCCTCAGCCCGCTTCCATCCAACGCATTTAAATGACGCACGTTCCAGTAATGAATTCACGCCCACGGTTCTATAAAATCTCCGTAACGTCCGGCGTGTTACGTTACAGCTTGCTATTTTGCTAGTGTCACTTGCGATGGGAATGGAAAGCGATACGTGGAGAAATATCGCCTTTCAATTTCCCGATCGGAAACTAGAGCGTTGTTTCCCGCAGAAGGAAAATCGTAGTTCTTGCGTGGAACACCTGACGGCACATTCAGACTCCCAGCATTATAGGTTTTTTTTTTTCTTTTTGGGTTACTGCGGCGCATTTTTAATCCTATAGTTAGGCGCCATGGCAGAGTAAATTCTAAGATGACATTGTGCACAGGCATTTTCCTTAGATCTCCCGTGAAACCGCCGCTTGTTATTGCACCCTGTTGCCCATTTATATGATATTAGCAAAAAAAAATTTAGCGTCGTTATCTTTATTCTAGCTAGTCCTGCCATAGCACACATGTCCCGGGAAATGGATTCCAGCTTTACCCCGTGTAAATATGGCATGACGGATAAGCTGGCAGCCTCGTTCGGGCCAAAAGTGGGCCCCCGATGAACCCATCTGCACTGGGCGATTTGGAAGCGCTGCTGCTTTTTCTCCTCACTTCTACTTGTCCTTGGTTTGCTGTTAAGTTCGAGCCCAGACATTTGCGCGGGCTGTAACAAATAGCGAAAAGCTTCGCGATACAGCTTCAGGCAGGCTTCGGATGTATCCACTTTTCGAGCTTTCCAGCGTACGCTTCTCCGTACAGGGGACGCAAAGAAGACCCGTGGCGTGAGCGAAATTGCACCATGTTTTATTAAGCCGATTCTCGGGCTCACCCCCGGCGCCGCATTGAACAAGAATGCTTTGTAGTGGCACGTATTCTTCGTTGCACAATGCAGCGCTTTCATTTCCTGTTCACAGCCTCGCGCATTACGAAAAGAAAATGCACCAGCGTCTCACACTGACGCCGTGGCACGCTGCAATAATGCCGCCGTGTTTATGTTATATTACTTTCTATTCACGTTGCGTCGCCTCCCCCCCCCCTCCCTCTCCCCATTGTGGTTCAATGTCGTCTCGGTTTTCCTTTTTTTATATTATTGAAAAAATCTTAGCGGGTGCTTATACACAATCATGATTTTTCTGCATCCCTTGAAGTTTTTCACGCTAAACACTAATCGATATTTCGCACAATGCTCCCACAAAGAGATGCTTTCTCGCTGCACAAGACCACGGCTCTCAGATTTTCACCCGCCCCGCTTCAGCATGCACCGCTTTAATCAAGCGAGCCTTCCTAAAAGCAGCCAGCGTTCAAGAATGGGAAAACCATCCGCTAATGCCTGAGCGGGCTATTTTGTATGCGCGTTGTGTAAGGAGATTAAATAGTCGTCGACCGTGTCGAAGGAGGTCTATGTAAAACGCACAAAATGCGCGCCGTTGGCAACAAATTAAATCACCGCTGCTTTGCTTTCGGGAATTCTTGCTTTTCAAACCCTGTGGTTGTTTGTACGCATCGTTGAGCTTGTTGGCAGTTCGTAGCATTCGTTAGGACTTGTTATGGATGCTTCAGCTGCCTAGCTCTTCACTTCACCGTCGCGCAGCGCAGGCAAAACGTTTGGTCAATTGATCCGGAATTTGTGGCTTACTTCAATGGAAGGTTTAAGCCTGCTTTCGAACTAGCGTCAGCGACGGTGGTCGCACGTTTGTTGCTTTGTCTTGTGTGCATTGCCGATGTACCCAAGGTGGCGCAAGTCGTAACTCGTGCTGTCTCTGAGTGCTATGAATGCAGGAACCGGCAAACGGAGCTGCAGCTAGCTGCTCACTTAAATGGCCTCAAGGAAGCGACCGCCTAATGCGAAAGGGGAAAAGATGAAAAGAAGAAAGGAGCTGGCGTTACCTGATGCTTTCTCTAATGGTATCGAGTGTTGTTGTCTCGCGACCGAAATCTATTACGTGTGTAGTAGAGTAGCGATTAAATCGATTTATGAAAAACCAAAAACCGGACGACAAGTTTTGGGACTCTGAATTGTTGGGATGCATAATATTCAGCGTGCTATACTCGTTACGTGCGTTTGTGCGTGCATGTGTGTATGTGTATGTTCATAGATATTAAGGCGTGCCATGTATCCAAGTCGCTGCTGCAGGATGCCTGTGCAATCGATAATGACATTGTGTTTTATTATCTTCGTTGCTTTATCAGGCCTAACACATGATCGTCTTGCCAGACGCCTTTCCACCAGTGGCTGGAGTAATGAGTCTTTGTAAAGAAACTCTTGATCGTGTATCATGATGTGAACACCACCAAGCGTTCATGCTGAAAAGGCTGAAAAAAAGAAACAAAAGAAAACAGCCTCAATTTCGATTCTTTTTCGGATGACTGTGCTTGTGTGCACAGTGGCAATGCCCGCTGTGTCTCTGGAGTGGTATCTGCCAGGTCTTCTGTGTTGCAAATGTGTGGTGCTGCTTACCTGTATTTTGTTTATACATTCAGTGCACGAAGCCGTATTCCTGGAAAATACAGTAGGATAGGCCAGCCCAATCGATATCATTTATTCTGTCACGGCATTTCATCGCCGCTCTGTGAATTGTTCTGGGCTATTCAAGCGTTGCATTACTTTTCATCTAACTAGGGACGCTGAAAAGCAACACCAACACCTCACCAGGTCCGAGGTGCCGTAACTTTTTGTTCATTAACCTTTTCATTTACTTTGTAAACATTAAATTCATCAGCAGAAGTAGCAGTCGGTAATAGTAATTACTAACAACTAATGCGAACTTCCTACTTTGATGACGCGATCCACTTCTTCGAAATCCCCCGAATGACCAGGCAGCCATTGAAGCATGATGTGATTGCCCGCGCACACTACCGCTGAGTGGATTTCACTGATTTCGCACGCAAGCTGACTGCGGTGGTTGGACAGCCTTCTTAGAGCTTGCAAAGCACCCCGCGAATCAGTTCTCTCTCTTCTTCGAAATCAGCGTTTGATTTCGAAGAAGAGAGAGAGCCTGCTCCAATGTGTTTTCCGGGACGTTGTATTAAAACAAGCACATTCCACTTGAGGACAACGTCGGCTTAGGAAATTACTTTACGCAAACAATATGAAAAGTAAACCTGCCTAGGCTAGGCTACTTCGAATGCTGGTTATTGTAAGTGTTGCAATTCCGTTTCTTCTATTTTCTTTGCCGAGTTGTCATTATAAAAACTTATCCTTTTTGATTTATTTATCACAATTTTAAGCTGTTTTTTAAAAGTAAGTACTGCCGCTGGCGTAGAAAGAAAAGAGAGGAAGCAATTCCTCAAATTGCACAAAAGAGTCGGCAGACTTCTTTATTCAGATGAGTCTCTTCTGTAGCCAAGTGTGTCGGAAGTTTTTGGGAAAGGAGGGGTTGGTTGAGAATGGGACAAAGTAGCTGTAACATCAGCGATTAAAGGGCACAGGAAGCATACGACAAAAAGAGCAGATGAGGGAGGGGGGAGTGTTAACGCATTTCAAGACATTTTGGGTGCTGGCAAAAGCGCTGTCCCTTAATACTCTTTGTAGCGATACTCCTGCCTGAGGTAATTTTTTCATAGTTTGGATTTCTCATATTTTACTTACAACGGAATGAAATTTGTGCAAGTGTTTGCGGAAGGAAACGAGCTGTGTATAATGCTGTATGTTGTTCGAGTTTCGTGATAAAACCACTCTGTTCTTCAACCTTGTGGCGTTGAAACACCACGGCTAGTGTCATTTATTTCCCATACAACCGTTAAAGGAGTACTGACACAGAATTTTCGTATTACGTGTTTTTTTTTTTTTTTTTTTTTTTTGCTGTTATGGGTGCCAACCAGCGACCAGTCATATAATGACACATTCGACGGTCCGTCGCAGCGTAAATAATTATTGACAGACCCGTTTATTCATTTCAGTTTCGATTTCGACAAAACGAACACCGAGGCGGTCGCCATGACAGAAGGGCGCTCGTGACGTCACCTTTCTTGTCTCACTACTGCGGGTCTGGACGCGCGCGTCTCCATCATCTCTACGCGCCCGGGCAGCATGACGTCAGTCCCAAAACCATGACGGCATACCCACGCCGGAGCAGCGAGCTCCAACCGCAGCCAGCGCGTTGCCCACGACACGGGGGCCCTCAAGTCGGCAGTTTGGGGCCAGGAGGTGCAGATCGCGCCATGCTGATGCCGATTGCGAAAGGGTATCCGTTATGACCTTCGTCGTGCGCTAAAAGGTCAAAATGAATTTGACAGTACGTTACTCTTGAAACTTGCTACAAAATAACCTTACCTTACCAAAATAACAACCTTACACCAAAAATAAAGTTCTACCTTCCTTATGTGACGTCCCTGGTGAGGAGGGAGGAGGAGGAGAAAGCGAACGGAAAGCCCGAGAGCTTATCCAGGCTTAGAGCCCGTATTGCTACTGGGCACTAGGGAGGGGGTTTGCAGTGGATGAAACAGAGGGCAGGCGAAAAAGAGGGGATAGGAGCGGGGCCGCGCACCCACTTTAGTCCCTTTGTGGGCACTATAGTCTTTCAGCCAAGCCTGTGTCCTTCATAAAACGCAGAAGGGCTTTTGTTGCTTTCTGCGAAGTCGATTGTAGTGGTCGATGTCCTAGAATATTTTTTACTGTGAACGGTTGATTGTCCAATCGGTTGAGCTCGGCGGCCAAAACGCGTCTTTCCTATGAATACTGCGGGCAACTACAAAGCACATGTTCGATTGCCTCTTCAACCTCGCAGGCGTCGCAGTGGGCACTACTGGCCATCCCGATGAGGAAGGAGTAGGCTTTCGTGAATGCCACTCCCAACCACAGCCTACAAAGTAAAGTAGACTGTGATCGAAACAGCCCACACGGAAGACGACGCTGGAGGAGCGGGTTCTTGTTGTGGAGGCGCGGATGCACAAATTCCGGTGTATTCCACTGAGTAATGGAGGTCCTGCGCGCGAACTGACGAAGCACCCTAGTGGCATCGGTCCTTGAAAGCAGAAGCAAGATGGTGCTTTCACTGCCATGGCCTGTCCGGGCAGCTGCATCAGCCAGAACATTGCCGGTTATTCTACAGTGGCTTGGCAGCCACTAAAATAAAATATTATGACCTTTTATGACGGTTTGGTGAAATATTTCTTGAATTTCTGTTACCGGTTGGTGGGAATGACGGTACCGCAGGGCTGCTCGGAAACTTTGCAGGGCGCCTTTGAAGTTGGTAAAAATAGACCATTTTTGGGGAGGAGCTTTTATAATGTATTCAAGAGCTTCACGAATGGCGGCAAGTTCAGTAGCCGTCGAGCTCGGGACGTGGGCCACACGGAATCGAATTTCGGTTGATTCTGATGGTATAACCATCGCACCTGCTAAGCTCGAGGACGTTACAGAACCATCTATGTATTCGATACAACATGGTCTTCGTTGTATTCTCATCGGCAGGTTCGGTCATGTCGGGTACACGTCGCGCCGTTTTGCTGTCGTCGTGGTCGGGAGTCACGTCAGGGTTAGATTGGGTCGTCGGGGTCGGGGCATGTCTTGAATCATGGTCTTCAGCGAGTCGCTGCGTCGTTGGAGGGTTTTTATTTTTCCGCCGTTGTGCAACTTTATACCTCCCGAAGTTGCTGCTTTTAGTTTCCCCCGCGTGGGCTGGGGGACCTTCCACGTGAGAAGTCAGCAGTGCTGCGGCGGTTCGGTGACTGATACGGGTAGGGCGACGGTGAACGGTTGAAGCGGGCTGGTCCTCGGTTGGTGTTGGAGAGGTATTCTTCGATCTCAGCAGGGCGCTGGCCGTATCGGGGGCGTGGGGCGTCGACGGAGAACCCTCGCAAACCGAGCCTCTTGTAGGGACAGCGACGGTAGATGTGGTCGGCCTCTCCGCAGTGGTAGCACAGCGGGCGATTATCGGGCGTTCGCCACACGTCGGTCTTCCTTGGCGTCTGGTATTGGTCTACAGGGCGTCGGGCGGGCGGCATTGGACGGCGGTATGGCTCGGCCTCTTGACGACGGGTTGGAGCAGGGCGGGGTTGACGAACAGCCGAGGAGTAGGTCATGGCTTGTGGTTCGCGGGGTGCTTCCGACGGTGTAGAAGTTCCCAGTGCGTTTTGGACTTCTTCTCTGATTATGTCGGTCAGGGAAGCCACTTGAGGTTGCGGCGTCGTTGGAAAAAGCTTCCGAAGCTCCTCCCTGACCACTGCTCGGATGGTCTCTCGCAATGTATCGGAGCTTCCATATGCGGCACCGATGGTCTCCGAGAACAGCGCGTTGACAGGGCGGTCGTACTGCCTCGTTCGAATTTCTAGCGTCTTCTCCATCGCGGCCGCCTCAGACACGAATTCCGCCACTGTCTTCGGAGGGTTACGGACTAGACAAGCAAAAAGCTCTTGCTTCACTCCTCGCATTAGAAACCTGAGCTTCTTTTCCTCAGTAATTTCAGGGTCCGCACGACGAAAAAGTCGCTTCATCTCCTCAACGAAAATCACGACTCCTTCGTTGGGGTGCTGCGTTCGAGTTTCAAGCAAAAGCTCGGCTCGTTCTTTTCTCACCACGGTAGTGAAGGTCTTAAGGAATTCCCTTTTGAATTGAGTCCAGTCGGTCAAAGAGCTCTCATGGTTCTCGAACCAAGTTCGAGCAGCATCTTCTAAATAAAAGAAGACATGCCGGAAAGTTTCTTCGTCGTCCCACCTGTTGAAGATGCGGACGCGCTCCAGCTTCTCCAACCATTCTTCGGGGTCTTCAGCGGGGGCTCCCCGGAACGATGGCGGTTCTCGGGGCTGCTGCAGGATGATTGGCGACGTTGTTTCTTGCACCATGGTGTTGGTTGCAGCGTTCCTTCTCTCGGGCCCTTCTGGCAGAAGACCAAACTCGGGTAGCAATCCTTGCAGTCGGCGGCTTTCTCTGGTTGGACTGGCTTGGCGGCTTCCAGATGTCGTAGAGAGCATAAAGGCTTAGTACCCAGCACCTCCACCAGATGTCACGAAGCCAAGGACGACGCAGTTGTCTTGAAGGAGAAACAAGTTTATTGGAGTGAACTTGTGCTCCCCTAACAACTCAAAAGAATACAGAGGCGGCGAAGCAGCGGTCAACAACGTGACTAGCACAGGCGAGTATCGTCGAATGAATGCCGCGGCGTCTGCTCTGCAGGCTTTTATCTTTCGGCGCAAGTGTTTCTGGAAACGTCGATTCACATCCAGAACATTGTAGATCACAGAAAATTATTCTGGGCTAGTGGCGTGAGGGCGAAACAGTCTGCTTATCTGAATGTGATAGCCCGTGCGGCATAAAAGTAAAGAATGTAAGACGCGCTTCGTTTGGAACGCAGATAATACAGCCGGGCGTGGCCCGCCAGTAAAAACAAACAATAAATAAACAAACCCATACACGGTTCGCGGCAATATGCTTCCGGTCATTGTTTCGTTCGGGCAGTAACTACATGAAAAACTGTCTGAGAGCCAGTGGCGGAAAGTCGGCCTTCTTTACAATGCCCGGAACATGGAGACGAATCTATGGGGTTGCCAGGCGCCACAACGGGGAGAACGGTGTGACCGCAGGCGTGTAACTCGCCGGTACTTCAGCCCTGTGCGCTGCGGCAATGGCTGCAAATGAAGAGTATGGTCGACTTCGAGGAAGCTGCGCAAGTTGGTGGTAGCCTCGTGAGGAGCCTGATGTGTAGGCGCTGTGTCTCAGTGGCCACAAAAGTTGCTATAGGATGTTTTTTTTTTTTCTGATAGTTTTGCGTTACAGTTTGCTAGCGATATCCAGCACATGCTCCACCGACTAGACGGGCCTACACGGAGTTGAGGGGGAAAGAGGCAGCACAGGTTTGGCCATAAAAACAATTTAATTAACAATGAAGTTGGGCTGGTGCCTGGCGCGCCCACCCGGCGGGAGCCTGTGACTCGTAGGAGCGGGTCAGGAAGGCGGCTGGCGCTGGACCTCGGGGACGGGGTGCACGGGGCGCGCTTGCTCTGTTGCCCCTGAAAGTTTGGGACTCTCGTTCCGGGGCGCGGTGATGCCCACGCACGCTGCAGGGCCATGGGGCCGAACTCAAGGTGCGGCTGCGGGCTCGCTGGTCTGCGTAGGTGGGTACGGGGGAAGCGGCCATACCGTCGTCTCATCTCGACCGGGATGCGGGAGCGCGCTCTCGAATGGCGGCGGCTCCGACGACGGCAAGTGGAGAGCGTTACAATGATGCGTACGGGCCTTCTTATCCCCTCCGCCGTTGCGTGGAGGGAAGGTCTGGTTTCGGAAACAAAAGGACGTGGCCGGTCGTTGCACGCTCCGCGCGCATACTCGACGGTATTGGTACAACTTTATTGATAGTAGTGCCTGCAGACGGCTTGTCGCCCTGGTCTCGACGCCTCCACCGGACGCCTGGGGTTCAGCATGGGGACGACTCCGAAGGACGGTCATTGCTCGGACGCGGCGTGCTACGCGCGTCGGCTCTTCTGGGAATCTGCGCACGCAGTCAGCTGCCGATATGAACGTCCGAACTTCACAATTACAAAAACATCATACATCTTTCAAACAAAAGAATCCAACGTCCAAGTCCTAGATTTTCAGCAACTACAACCAGCAGAGAGAATGCCCGTCTTACACAACGAGAGATGGCCACGCTCACGGGGCCAAGCTCAACCTAAAATTGACCACACCTTCAACATATGGGTTGAGGGAAAGGTGAGATCAGAGGCTGCAACCTGCTCAATGAATAAGGTTTGATGATTTATCCTTAACTTGGCCCGACGAGTCTGAGTTAGAAGGAGTTTAGATCTGACCTGAGGTTCAAGTTAGGCCCAAGGCCAGCGCGCTTAGTTTTCCGTAGGGATATACTCATAAGATTTTGACGAAATAAAACATCACAAGAGGTGGATCCAGTGTGGCCTCAAAGGGGCAAGGAAGGGGGGGGGGGGGGACGCGGCTACCTTGCGGAATTGCCTTGAGTATGGGGCTCAGACAACGATAGAGTTGATAGCGTATCAGTGACAAGTAAATGGCCCCAACTCCACCTCCAATGGCGGAAACAGGCATTATTAAAGGATGAATTGCTGCAGACTGATTGAATAACGAACAATCTGCTAATTATCAAAATTAAAAATATTTAGCGCAGATACAGCAGTTAGATAATCACAAATGGACTCCCGTTTCATATGCGTAGTAGCCCGTTATGCCCCATAAAAAGCTTCAAATGAAACCTAGATTACTATAGAAAACTTATTGATGTGCTTGTAATCAGTGGTGATGCGGCCTACGCTGCTTAATCCGGTCCTGACATGAGCTTGCCTGTCTGTACGTCGTGCTCAATGTTGAGGTTAAAGGGGCCCTGAAAGGCATTTTGAGCACACTAAATAAACTAGCGCAACCGTTAGATTGGGTCGTCAACGTCCTCTGTGCCAAGTATTACTCTTTTACGCGCAGCGGAAAGCTCACACTTTATTTGCAAAGTTTGTCGTTTTTTTCTCACCCTTTCCTTCGTGTTTTTGGACGCCGCCATCTTCACATGTCTACATCATCGATTCCCAGATGTTCGTCATGAGCTAGACATCCTGCTATTGGGCGGCTTTTTCACGCACTTCCGGCAAAGAGATGAGTCGTCTGCTCAGCGTCGGCTCGCCGTCTGATCTGCCATCGGAGTGCCGGAGTGCTTGGGCATTTTACGACAAACGAAACAAGTGTAAAACAAACGCTTAACCGTTTGTATTGAATGCAACACGGCCATAACACGACATGGATATTCTGTTACCTGAGTACGTTCCATAAAGAAAGCGTTGAAGCCCCGTGGAAAATCTTTCGGAGCAATCGCAGAGAACTCCCTGAGCCGAATTCCCGTGTTTGACGCATACATTTTATTCAACTTCAAAGCAATCCAGAGATGCGTTTCTAACGAACACAACGTCACAACATGCGTTGAAAGTCTGAACCACGATTGACAGAGGATGGGTTGCCTCCTGCCCGTCGTAAATTCGGTACTCACCTCGCGCGCGCTTTGCAGGGACGAACAGCAAGTCACTTAACTCTGGCGCACAACCCGATGGCTTTTAGCCACGCACACTGCACATACCCCATGCGAGGTTGAGTCGTACGTCGCTCGAGAAAGATAATCCAGACCATGGGAAGCACTATCCACCCGCAGAAGCACAACGTCGCATTTCATTGCGAAACAAAGGCGTCCACAACACACACACCATCGCCTCCTGTAATGCCAAACGCATCTCACACTTCCCAATGGGAGCATGGGAGTGAGTGGTACGCCTGCAGTGCCCACATGTCGCGAGGTGGGGCCCCAAGCTGAACCGGGATCACGCAACCGTAACTGACTTCTGGGGAGGTTTGTGCCTTGTTGCCAAGGCAACCGATGTTTGAGATTGTCAAAGAAATGGCGCTCGCTCCAGCGCTAGAAAGCTCAGATCCGCGGCGGAGCATGTTTTGCCATTGTTGCCGCTCTCCACCACGCGTCGCCCCAAGCTTAACTGGTCACATGATTGAAGCGTTTTGTGCACGGGTTCTGTATCGGTTTAAAATGTCTTTTTCACATGCCGCCGGCACGAATTACCATCGCCGCAAAATAAGAACCGGCACCAGCGGGGCCACATCTGATACGGCGCTTTTTGGATGAACAGTGCGCGGTGCATCAAGGAACGAGCGCACGACCCTCGCCGTGCGTCTGCGAGTTCGCCGCCGATAAAAAGTCATGTGCCGCCAGCAACGTACACCGCGAAAGGGCAAGGCCAGGCCGCCTCATACATGCAGCCAGATTTTTCGTTCGCTTTTCCAGCCTTGAGGGATTCATGGTGTCAACAAAGCTTGCCCGTAGCAGACGAGTCTGAGCAGCACAAGAGCGGAAGTACGTCACCGCTGCGGAGCGTAGCATCATGGGAGGCAAGGCTCGCGCGCCGTCAACAGCGGAGAGTAAGTCGAAAGGAGGAGGAAACGCGGAGCGACGATAATGCGCGGTTTTTTATTTACGATTTCTCAGCTAATACTCATCGCTTTAACAAAATTCTTGCGGGAGGAGATTGCAAATACATTGCTTTATTTGGGTACATGTACATCCATGCATCGGCGGAAGGTATTTCAGGACCCCTTTAAAAGGAACCAGAAATGAATTTCTCGAAGGCTATTTGTGGCTGCATTGCTTCGCTTAGCCCATCTAATGGATTATTTTACCAATTAGCGACATCGGAAGTTTTGGTTCATCTCTAACGGACCGTAAAAAAGAAAGTGCCGTGCGTAGTTTGCGGCGGCCGCACACCCTATCACAACGACGAAGTTATATGTGAGCCTTCCAAACATTACCTCTAACTTATTTCATAGCTAACATGGCTAACATGCTGACTTTTAACGTTGCTAACATGCTGACTTTTTAACATGCTGACTTTTAACGTGCACGTTAAACGTGCTAGCCATGCAATAAATTTGGCACTGTGGGCTAGCTGGGTGTCCTCACTGCCGACAACGGCAAATGTGCGGAGAAGATGGAACAAGGGGAACGGTACTTTCGAGCGTACTTTCCTTGTTAAAAGTGCACGTAAATCGGCTGAAAAAAATTCTAATATGGTCTACCTATTCTACAGGCTTTCATCTGGTAAGGTTAATCGATGTTTGCAACTCACAACTCACAACCTAATATTAAGCATTTACATTGACCTATCTAATGTCTTTGATTCGCTCCGGCATGACACACTTCTCTGTAAGCTGTACTCGCATGGCGTGCGAGGTGCGGCGTTAGACCTACTACTGCTTTCTTACTTAAGTGACCGTCCGCAGTACGTCTTAATAGGAAAGCATTCTTCTTATTCAAAATCTATAACCACCGGAGAGTCTGAGGGCATCATTTTGGGGCCTCTTTTCTTGTCTGTTTACATAAACGACTTGCACTCCCTCTTGTCAAGGCCACAAGTTTCAATAATATATTATGCCGATGACAGTACTTTCCTCACCCCAAGAAAACAATCGAGTAAATAGAACAAATATTAGATGAAACACTTGGCTTGAACACAACACAATTATTTACTGATAAACGTTGAGAAAACAAAAGCTGTACTTTTTCGGCCGAAAAATAGACTTGTTGTTTTACCGAATGTTTACCTTGGCGGAGACAAAATTCAGGTGGAGGGTGGTGTGAAAGTACGCATATTTTTCTAAAAACCTGAATTTAGACCGCCACGTAAAAAAAATCCACAAACAGCATGCAGGACTACTGGCATCATCAATAAATGTAGGTATACATCACTTAATCGGATTTAACTGCTGTTAATGCACAATTCACTACTTTTGCCACAACTTACGCACCTGGGGCGGTATTCCCGTGTTTTGTCCCTTTTGTGTCCCTTTCAAAAGTGTCCCTTTTGAGCGAGCCGTGATTGGCTAGCAGCGAACACCCGGATGTGACGCCATGCAAGCACGGCGACCGTCGTTTCAGCGAACAGCGCCGCCCGTGGCGAACCGCTCGTCAGTGGAATGCCGGTGGCGGTCAGCGCAGCGTAGTTGTGCATGACTTTCTGTCGTTTTTCTGCGGTGCGGCTTGCAAAGCGAACGTAACCCCACGTGCATTTTTCAGATCGGTAAATCTTGAGTGTGGATGTGACGTTTACATGGTATGCCATGTGTGTTATTTACGCCCATACTCAGTATTTGCACATAGCAGACGACGCTCAATGCACCAAGCTCGAAGTGAAAGTTCGTTGCTTCATGCAATTTTTTCATGTCGGCATGCAGTTTTGCGAATCGAGGAGTATATTCCCGCTAAATGCTCCCACAAAGCCGGTGTGTGCAACCGATCTAGGAATGCTGCGGCGAAGGCCTTTGGCAGTTGATGACGAAACGGCGCCGACGTCGTGCACAAGCGAAAGACAGTGTCTTCGAAGATTTACCTCAAAACAGAAATTGTGATGGATGACGCTTCCGTATCTTCATTACCTACGGCTGAAACGTGTTTAATTTCACAGAAATGCTCTTACTACAGTCATCGGGAATCCTCAATTGATAGTATAAATACCGCATGATAGTAAAATGTTATTGCTTGTCGTGGAGAAGGATTGCTTTACAAGAATTGCAATGGTTTCTGGCTAGTTGGTACATGGTTTTTCAAAAACCAATTCCTGCGTGACTGAAGGACGCAAGAGAGGAGGGTGCCCGAAACCTGTACTCAGCTTCACAACTGAATGCTGCGGTCGGTTTACAAGCTGCCACCTACGCTTGAAAAATCGTGCACACCTCCGTTTAACGACGATGATGGTTTATCGCAAAGCTCTATCGTATGGGTTTCCTTGGTTGCCTTCTGGATTTAAACTTTGACTAGTTAAGCGTCGAATTTGACCAGCACGCAGTTAATTTGGTCTTTTGGTCGCAGCGTCTTTGACTTTGACCATTTCCCATTCGATTTCGCACGAAGAAAGCTTTGTGTTCAACCATCATAATTATTAGATGATTTTGCTATTTAATTTTGAACTTCCATGCCCCTCTCCAAATCTAAACTTTTTCCAGTGGGTCGGAAATGTGTCTGTGGTGGAGTACTCGGGCTGATGCACCCATATTTGAGGCAACTAATCGCGCGTTTTTGGTGTCTTCACCAGGCATTAAACGATTTTTTAGGTACTCTGTAAAGTATAATTAAGCATTAAAAAACACCAGCTGACGTTAACACTGCCACATTTTTTAACTATCGGTGCCAGCCTTTATGCTACGCAGGGGGTAAAACGGGAAGGGGAGGAGGGATGGTTTTTAGCTTGAGCTGTTGATTTGGGGAATAACTTTGGCTCTTAATAAAATGACCACCAGAAACGTGGGTTTTCAACTTCGGCTTTCAGGCTCCCATGCTGTCACAGTGTCGCTCACCAAAACCGAAGGTACAAAGCTTACGATTACAGAAAGTGTAAACTATCGCAACATTTATACGGCTACACGGTAATCCATCTCGTATGCAGGTGCCTTTCTATTTAAAGCACACGTATCGAGGTATCCCAGCGCTAAGGCTGGCGTGGAAACCGTAGTCACTGAAACCAGTGAAGATAATTTAAAGTGGTAGAAATGAGTTCTAATATTGCTAATAGTTTGATTCCTACTCAGATCGCGCGGAGCCAGGCGCAGAGCGCTGCAAAAGCGCTCGTGTCAATGTAGCCCTTCCCCAACCTTACAAGCATCCAATAAGTTTGCGTAGCCGTGAGTGCATTTAAGAAGAAAATAATACTAATAATAGTAGTTTTATTCGTACTCAGAACTGGTGGAGCCAAGCGCAGATCGCTGCAGAAAGTGCTTATGCCATTGCAGCCGATACCCAACTTTAGACGCGTCCGACAAGTTTACGTAATCATTACTGAATCTAAGAACCCAACACATCTGTTTAGACTTCATTTAATCTCACATGTCTGCTCACAACGCCACCAAAACATACAAAGCACCGAAGCAAACACGACAAAAACAACGGGAGGATGTGTAGTCCAATGCACCGGCTCATTCCACTGACGAGGGGAGCGCCGAGTGGTGGCGCCACCCGTCCAGCTGCCCGGTCCCTATGAGCCGTGGCTACTCGGAGCAGACGATTTGGAGCAGACGATTTTTCGTCGCAGTTCGCTCGCGGAACAATAAACACATAAAAGATACTCTGATACGGTTTCACTTCTTTAAAATGTGTTTGCAAGAACAGTTACGCTATTTGAATAAAAGGCCCACTGCTTAACCGGAAGTACGTCACGATGAAAGGGACGCAAAAGGGACGTTTTCGAAAGGGACAGTTACGAGAATACCGCCCCTGGTCTAGAACACTACAACAAAGAAGAACTTAAACCCGCTACTTATAGTTCAAAAAAGTTGCAAGGATAATACCAGAAGTGCCATGTAATTTTCATACGCCTGAACTTTCCAAGAGATTTGACATAATTAAACTTAACAACCACTACGAATACGATTGATTGATTGAAGGGTTGAACGCGCCGACGCAACGAAGGCGATGAGGCGCGCCGTAGTGGAGGGCTCCGGATTAATTTTGACCACCTGGGGATCTTTATCGTGCGCCGAAATCTCGTACACACGGGCGTTTTTGCTTTTCGCCTCCATCAGAAAAGCGGCCGCCGCGGCCGGGAATCGAACCCGCGACCTCGTGCTTAGCAGCGCAACGCCTTAGCCACTGAGCCACCGCGGCGGGTCACTACGAATACCATTTGGCCCATTCATACCTTGCAGCTATAAAAAAAAACAGCTGTTTTTACGAGGGTATAGCGAAATTTAAGAAAAATATTGCTGCTTACAGCCCACGGAAGCCAAAAACAAGGTATATATTCCAGCACCGCACAATCAGTACGGCCATCAATCCCTAACATTCCCCTTAACCGAATTATTTAACAGCCTTACACGACAGTCAATCGGGCCCCAGTAAACTTTCTAAGTCGGCATTAAAAGAATATTTTTGTAACGCGTGTTACAGTCGTGTTTCATTTTGTTGTTAACACCTGCGACGTGCATTCTCTCCTTCCTTCATTTCGCTGCAAATATTACCATGTTAAGCCTGACTGTTTATATGTTGCAGGCTTTTCTTCCTGTGTTCATTGAATGAGCTCCTGATTCCCGATTGCAATACATAGCGGGGACCGCGGCTCTGACAATCTTGATGCCACAGGTAGCATAAGAGGGTTTCCACCATGCTCCTGACAAGTCGCAGACCTCGAGCAAACCCCGTCAGTCAAAAAGGAGACCCCCCTTTACCCTGAGGTGTGCAAGTGCGCTGGCTACTTGCACACCTCAAGCGTAAGTTACTCTTATTATTAGGTGTAAGCAAAATCACTCAAACAGGTAACACTTATATACGTACACATAAATGCCCCAGAAAGTGGGAAATAACACAGCAGTCCGGGTAGCCGAATCGGTGAAGTATCGGACGCGTAATCCGGAGGTTGTGCGTTCGACTCCCACCCGGGGCGCGTGTTTCTCTCCCCTTTCATTCTTTCCGAACATTTAAAAATTCCAGTTCTCACACGAAAAAGAGGCGATCCTACGTCCCCTATACCCTCCATGGCGTTCTTGACTGATGGCATTTATACACCATTTTCCTGTCTAGACGTGAGCGCCTCCATTTTGCTTTTTCTGGCCACACGCCAGCGCCCTCTATGAAGCGATCGTCGCAACCACCATACTGTGCTCGTGGCCTCCGCGATCGGCTGCCGGCAGCAAATCGCGGAGGCCACGCTGTGCTATTAAGTGTTCCGTTCTTCCGAACACAGCAGTGGATTTAGGTCCTAATTTGCTGCTGGCGTAGGCGATGGCGACCCCGGCTGTTGCGAGCAGCAGGTGGTGGTAGTGCGCACTCCGCAGTTCCGTGATACAAACGCTGCCGGTATGGCGCCGACTGACTTAGCAATCGATACCGGGCAGTAAATACGTATTTTCAATGCTATTTGGTCGTGATCTTCACCAATTAGTCATGTCTACGGAAGCACGTACGTCTAATGCGGGGCGAGCACAGCGTGTAGGTCTCGCTGATCCGCGCTCGCGATGGACTCTCGACGAGGCGATGACCACGGTGTTGACATCGAAATTAACTGTGATCCTTTTGAACCAGACTTATTGCTGTTGCTGACGTGCATGAATTAAATGGGCAGAAAAAACTACACGACCGCACAAGCAGTCAAACTGCTATTACAAGATTGTGATCATGATTGGCCTAACTCGCGCAGCATATGTGAGCACTGTCGCTCATATAGCCGATCTTTGTGGAACCTCCGCTTGTACCATGAATGCTTTACGCGATAAACAATGGCTGTTTTGTAATTGCAGTACTTTAGATTCCCTGACAACCCATTAGGATGAGAAGATTTTTTCTTTATAC
Source organism: Haemaphysalis longicornis (assembly GCF_048455015.1). NCBI lineage: Eukaryota > Metazoa > Arthropoda > Arachnida > Ixodida > Ixodidae > Haemaphysalis > Haemaphysalis longicornis. The sequence goes on along the minus strand of NW_027526203.1, from coordinate 289,798,673 downwards.
GCGGGGCGTCCGGGTTCGTCTATTTTTTCAAATAAAACCGTTCGCATACCCCGAACTGCGTTTCCACATTGTGCTGCCTGCTTATCCTGCGATCGGCCAGCAGTGTACGACGAAGAAATTTATTCTTTGATAACGTTTGGCAGTGTTTAGTGTTCGCCTAAAAAAAGAGAAAAAAAACACCATACTTTTTAAACCTTTGGTTTGAAAACGTGGGCTAACCCCAACCAGCCGTAATAACTGAACGGTGTACGTTATTCTATATTGATTATAAGGAAACAGAAGTGATGATAATAGTTAAGGATAAAGTTACTTCTAGCTTTTAAGGTGGTCCCGTTTTGTCGCCCTTGTCGCAGCTTGTGTGTGAAAAATAGATTTTGCACCGTACGCTCCCGTCCAAATGCATCAATCTGGCACGAGAGTTTGTCGTCGGCAAGAAGATTTTGTGGATCAGTGTCCACGGGTAAGTGACGTAGCAGAAACATGTCGCAACCGCACTGCATTTTCGCCACTCCATGCCGTACGCATATGCTGTAGGCGATTTTTTTCTCTGGGTGTTCCCACAATCTATAAGACAGCGCAGAACTGGCCAAACGAAGTTTGCTAACATGGTTTGGCCAGTTTGGTGCAGTCTTAGATTATGGGGCATGCCCCTTGAAAGTCACCGCAGCATAGTTGAAAGTTCCGCAAAAACTGAGCATACGGTGATAATCACTGCACAAGTATGCAGCGGAACTCACTAGGGCGAGTTATATTATTGAGTACAGAGTTTTCGCGTAGCAGCTAGTGTACGCTACGCTAGGGGTGGCGAGTTCCGGGACCTGACTGCGCATGCGCACGCAGGCATGGTGGGGAGGGCCGCCTCCCACCGGAAGGAATGCGTTGGCAGGGCGAAGGGGGCAACGGAACGAATACGCACAGCGCACAGGCCCAGTCGTGTCCCGGTACCGTCCGCCGGTGGCGTAGCGTACGCTAGCTTCTATGCTAGAACGCTACGCTAGGGGCCTATTGTATTGTATTGTATTGTATTGTATTGTATTGTATTGTATTGTATTGTATTGTATTGTAGCGCTATTGTACGTGACGCTTGGGGCGGCGGTTACCGGGACACGACTGGGCATGTGTTCATTCGTGCCCCGCCGTGCCAGCGCCCGCATGCGCAGTCGGGTCCCGGTACCCGCTGATCGTGGCGTGGCGTACGCTAGCCGCTGCGATAAAACTTTAGTTTGCATATGGTGCCTTCGAGTTCGTCTTAAAGGGAGTCTACTGCATATTTTCCCTCTCTCTGGGACATGCATTTTTTAACGTATTTTGGTTCATTGTGGCGTCCATTCTGCCACCTGCCACAGACAGCACCACGGAGCGAGGCGGCGCTACACGCCACAAAGTTGCATTCGTATACAGCGAAGCTGTGCATGGCTAGTGTCTCGCAGTCGTGTCCATGGCAAAAACTCCTAGCGCTATGCAAGTAACAGCAGGCCTCGTTCTTCGGATGCGTATCACCTCACCAGGTTTGGCGAGCGTGCGTACGAGGAGCAACGGCGGAAAGAGCGGCGGGGATACGAATAGCGATGGCGTGCGGTAAACAGGAATGACGGCGCACATCGTGGCCGATGGGCCCGCCGCAAGCGGCATGCCAGGCAGCGTGACGCGCGGCAAAAAGACCCGAGTATACATTACTGCCAAAGCGGAAAACTTTGAAGTGAAGTAGCGTACGCGAAATTCAATAGAAACTTTCTCGATCAACCATTCGGCTTTAGTTGTGGAGTGTGTGATCGGTTGTCCCGTTCGACTTGCGCACACTGGTATCCTTCTCGGGCAGACACGCCCGAATATACACGACGTCGCGGCTCTTAACCGACATGCCCTGTTTGAGTAGAAACCACGCAACTTACATTGCGACATTTCGGTGGTCCTTAGCATGTGCGCGTCCAATGCTGCAAGTATCTGCGCATAACACAATTTACAGCTTCGCTGGCCACCCTGGGTACCTTCGCGGGAGGAATGGCCTTGAATTTTTGCGGAAAGAGCGTTTCATTTCTATTCCCTTTTCTCTGTCGGCTCACACAGCGTATCATTTTGGCTCGCGCAGTTCTGTACCGGCGAGACCCGTGTTACAAACAGTTAAGGACAAACACAAAAACTGGGTCTTCGCTAGAGGGAGATACGGTCGGGTGTGCCGATTTCCGCAGTTCTCTCAAATGCCTGAAGCACCTGACCTCGGAAGCACCTGAAGCACCTGATTTCGGTGGAAAGCATTTACACAAAAATTATTTACCCTCACCCCTGCCCACATTATCGGACAGCGAAGCTGTTGAAATACCAATGAAAATAGCATTAGAAAGCGAATGGCAAACCCGCTTTGAATTGAAATTTGACAATGCTTTGTGTAAGAGCGTATTTTGTAAGCCGAACACAGTTGTTTGTAACTTGCGCTTTCCCATGCTCAGGTAATTAGCTTAACGAAACTTGGAAGGACGACAGTTTTATGCGAGCTGAAAAACATGGGTCGTCGGTTCCGCGGCGGCTTTGTCATGCGGCCTGGATCGGCGGCTTTGTGTTATTTGTATTTACAATGCGACTGATAATTAACCAGGATTCCTGCTGAGATAAAAGTTCCCACGGTTATGTAGTCGTTTCAGTAGTCTAACGTCATGTGATTTGTTTCTGGAAATTTCCGATAAAAACGAGTCACAACGGTTTTCTGCAACAATGCCCCTCCCGTAGAGACCCATGTATTGACGGTGTAGACGCGCGTTCCGCAGTGATCATGGGACAAGTAAATGAAACTCGGCGTAATGATAAAGTCTTCCTAGCGGCCAATTGCACGCTATGATGTTTTATTTTTTCGAGATATCTACATTGCCTTTGCAGCTAGATTTATTTATTTATTTATTTATTTATTTATTTATTTATTTATTTATTTATTTATTTATTTATTTATTTATTTATTTATTTATTTATTTATTTATTTATTTATTTATTTATTTATTCACGATGATGACGCGTCTCATCTCCCCCAAGAAGCTAATGTGTCTATGCTGTACTACTAGTCTAATTTTAACCCTGCTGTCAGCGGCAGAGTGTAGTAAAACTTCTTCCATTACAGGGGGTGGCTGTCATGCGCTACCCTCTAAGGCAATCCCATGGTTCGGCTACGCCACAATTCACTAGAGTGACCAATGCATGCCGCCAAGAATAAAAAATTGGAATATGACAGCTAAGTGCATGCTATTTGACTGAAAAATGCGACCGGCGCTGCGGCCCTGCGCAGTACAGGACATCCCGCTTGCATTGCGCGATGTCACATCGCAGAACGAACTTAAGAGCTAAATCGCATGCGCGGTGTTGTCATTCGCCGAAATTTCAATTAGGGCTGCATGAATTAGTCAATCGCGTGCATTATGGTTAAGCTGAACCACGGTATTGCCTTAGAGCGTAGACGCCTCCCCTCTGCTTTCCCTTCAACAGCATTAATTCCTACCTTGTTTTAGTCGCCTCTACAGTCTTGCGGTCAACTTTCCCGCTGTGTTGCCTTTAAACCCTCGGGCTTCGGGAAAACGATTTCCCACATATGGTTTCGGATCAAACACAACGTGCGGAATCGTTTCTGTTTCCTTTCCGCAGGTCACGCATGCCCCGTCATGCACTTCCCCGCAAAGCGCTCGTTCTCAAGCATCCTTATCCAGCCACAAGAAGCAAACCCCTGCCCATGGAGTCAGCAGAGATATTTCCTTTATAGCGTCAAATTTCTCTTCCCTGCACATTTCCAACGTCTGCGATTTTATTTCTCCCCTCAATTTATTCGTTTCTGTCTAGCCCACTACATGGCCCCCATCTTAATTCTACCCGCCGCGGTGGCTCAGTGGCTAGGGCGTTGCGCTGCTGAGCACGAGGTCGCGGGTTCGATTCCCGGCCGCGGCGGCCGCTTTTCTGATGGAGGCGAAAAGCAAAAACGCCCGTGTGCTCGAGATTTCGGCGCACGTTAAAGATCCCCAGGTGGTCAAAATTAATCCGGAGCCCTCCACTACGGCGCGCCTCATCGCCTGCGTTGCGTCAGCGCGTTAAACACTACAATCTACAATCTACATCTTAATTCTGCAAATTGAAACTTCATTCCTCATGCAGTAGCCCCAGAACACCGGGGAAATAATCAAAGCACTTCGCAGAACATGCATTATAACGCTTTGGAGCTCTTGTATTAGCATTTTCATAAAAACCCGTAGTTAGGTCAGGCACTACGTAAACTTCGCCCGAACGTCACCCATAACGTGTCACACACTTTGTGCACATTTGACATTTGTCACGTTTAGCTATTTCTAGACAGTGGGTAGACATTGTATATACGCATCTGAGTAGGGTCAAACGGGTCACTGACTAGTTTTCTCCAAAGCGACAAATTAGCCTACGGTATCCAAACTGTCCACGCATCACGTCTAACATCACCCCATTGCCTCCAGATATAAGCCTAGTTGCCCATTCAGTTACTTCAGGATACCGGGAAACCATGTATTCAACGGTTGCACATATAAAGAATTCAAACATTGGCATTACAAACTTTCGCCAGATCTTGCAATTTACCCACTCTCACGTTGAACTTGGCCTGTGCATTATCCATGGCATGGCCACCGTTCCGTGCCAATTTAAATTTGGCTCCTCGTCGAGTCACTGGGAAAACAATGTACACGGTCTGTAGACAGTACGTATAACGCTTAGAACCGCTTGAATTTGTCTTCTTTTTCCTTAAGTTGTAATCGATCTACGCATTTTAAAATTTGATGATTGTAGGGTTTAACGCGCCGACGCAACGCAGGCAATGAGGCGCGCCGTAGTGGGGTGCTCCGGATTAATTTTGACCACCTGGGGATCTTTAACGTGCGCCGAAATCTCGTACACACGGGCGTTTTTGCCTTTGGCCTCCATCAGAAAAGCGGCTGCCGCGGCCGGGAATCGAACCCGCGACCTCGTGGCACTTTAAAATTGCCGCCAACCCTCACCCCATCAGTGATATAATGCCCCGCGTGGCCTGAAAATTTTGACACTGTGTCATAATCAGCTCTTTCGGGACAGTTTGGAAACATTCCGCGTACTTTGTGCAACGCCTCCAAATATGGAGACAACCAACATTTGGTCATCTTTCCGAAAAAGCGTAATTAACCCAAAAGTTAAAAACTTCATCCGCACTTCAAACCTGATGTTCCCTATATTCTCTCAAATTTAAATTATGTGCAACGTTTAGTTTTCCCAGGACAGCAGGAAACGTGGTACTATAATGCTTCGCACCTCATGCATTATATATTTTTCTGGAAGACCGTAATGAACCCACAAGCTTTAAACTTTCCTTACACATCGTCCGTAACATTTCATACATTCCCTGCACATTTGAAATCTGTGCCACATTTACTTCTATCATGATAGTGGATTAGCTGCTTCGTATAACCACTCTGAATAGGACGAAAGCGCGCATTTAGTAGATTTTTTCACCCCAAAGAATCTAATTAAACTACAAGTCTCGAAGTTTTACCCCAAATTAAATTCGACATATGCCCGTGTTCCGTCCAACTTTAAAGTCGCTGCACAAATTCGTTCTTTCAGGGCACAGGAAACATACGTAAAGCATGCGATAAAACAACATGCGGTTAACATGCGGGTAGCGTTTCGAGAGCTTGTACTTCGTTGTAAAATGAAAGCGAAAAGAAGCCGCAGCAAATAAGAGGAGGAAAGCGTTCAGTGCAGCGCTCCGCAAGCCGGCAAGCTAGGCAAACGCGGTTTAGCGGGGCTTCCTTTAGGCTTTCATAGATGGCGACACCACCCCGGGCCAAAGTTTTCCGGGAAATTTGAGCGGCTAATGTATAATTTTCATAGCTGCAGTCAGAAGATTCATTTGACACTGGAGAACAATGGACGCGAATTCAGAGGCATTTCTCGAAGATAATTAAGTCTCCTAAAAGCCCTTTCAAGACAGGCTGTAAACAATTTCTGAGAAATACTGTAAACCGGTCCACTTCCTTCCTAAAAGAGAACTCGCCGCGCTACGAAAGATTAACGCCCCGCACATCGTTCCCCTGTGTACCCTAAAGGTCCAACTTATCAACTTCCTGATATCGCAATCAATTACTGCGATGGTTTACAGGAATCAAATGCTGTTTCGAACTCTACCATGAAAGCTGAGGTTTACTATCCGATGAAGGGCAAAAATGACTCTTGCACATCCAAAAGGCGCCCACAAAGACCCTCAAAACTTACAGGAGAGTTCGGCATGCTAAAAAGCGCGACAAGACGGGGACACAAGGGACAGTTACACAGGACGAGCGCTAGTTCTGCGTTGAATTATAGCAGAGGTCTTAGCCAAGAAGTTATTGGCGTTATTAATGCAAGCCGTTGTGGAGTGGTCGTGTAGCCGTGCTAACGTGTTGCACTGAGCCGTCAAAAGAACGTCTTGGAAGACATGTAGACAAGTTCTTGCTAGACGTCTGTCGACAACTTCTTGTTGGTGTCTTAAAACTTGTTTTCGTGAGGTTTCAGGAACTTCTTTCAAGTGTATGCAAAAGCCTTTAACAACATTTTCTGACGGATTCCTTGGCGGCGCTCCCTACGGTATTTACACGAGTTTAGGTCGACCCATTTCTTCAAATTTGAAAAGGTGAAATTGGGGCGGGGGGGGGGGGGGGTAGGAGAGGGAGGGGTCGATATACAATCGAAACTGAAAGTTGTACCGCCGGCGATTGACAGCCGAACGAGAAATCGGGGACGCAACGGCGTAGTTGCAACTGTGTGCTTACTTTCCGACTCTACCTATTGCGTCTAGCCAGTAGTTATTCCGAACGCTAGTTGGCAATACTTTTTTGTGTGTGTGCTCTTACTGGGCTCACACTGGATGACGACGTGCTGTGGGACCACAGCAGCTCTAACGGCAGCCGCAGCACTAGTGAAGACCGAGGATGAGCTGTAGGTCAAGCGACCAATATATATTGGTTGTGGAATGCGCTCATTTGTTGTTTTATATATATATATATATATATATATATATATATATATATATATATATTCTTTTCGACTGGTGATGTGGTGGTGGTTGAGAGAGGGGGGAGGGGGGAGGGGGGAGGGGGGGTCGAACTGCTCGCACTGCTTGTTTAGGCCAGCCTCGGATATTTCCACCAGCCATCATCACAATTTATGCTTTTCGATCACTCACTTCTATTGGCAACCGGTCTCAGAATACAGTTCAAAGATGTTTAATCGAAGAAGGGCGGCCAATCATGGTCCGGCTGATTGAGTGTTCCGAAAGCAGCCGTTCGGCGTGTCAATTGTCCTGACAGCCAATAGCTATATATCCGAGGCTGGCCTATGGAGAGACCTAAGCGGGTAGGACCGCTGAGCATGAATTCGCCGCGAGGTGTCGATAAAACATTTTTCGCGTACGTTTCTAAGTAAATAGGCATTGTATAATTTCAACTTTCTTTTAACCTTACAAATGCATGTATTGCGTGCTGTGAAGACTGAAGATACCAATTTATTACATTTGTAAGAAACAGACTGAATCCGTGATTTTTGACACCCACAAATCTTTAATTTTTAGAAAAAAAAATTAACTAAGAGATGTTGACAGAGCAAAGATTGCAGCAAGAAACTCTCGCAAAGAATAAATGTACCGTTCACCCAGCGTCATGTGGCGGGCATCACAAACGTGGTTTCCTCCCATGAATCCCAGCCCCCTTGTTTGGTGCGTCCAGCCATCTTGCACCATGTCGTCGGGATGCCTGGGTGTAGCATAAAAGACCTGTCACTAAAACAACGCAAAGTGTACGAGTACTAAACACTGAAGGTTGCTATCAAAAAGATATATAGCGGCATTTACTTGCATAAAGATTCACACGATAATACAATAGGTCAAAATTTTGACCTTTTGCGTTGACACAACTAAATAATGTATATGTATCAGTCGCAAAGTATATATTTGGTATACAATGACACGCAGAAAGCGAATATAAAAATTAATAGGAGTTGTATCCATTGGTGGATCTTTAGGAGTGCGTGCTCATTTCAACCCTCTCGATCACGAACCTAAGGCTCGTCCCTGGGCGCCTTGCTCCGGCTTTAGGAGCCCGCAACACGGCGTGTCTTTCATGCCCCTCGCACGCCGTGCCAACCATGCTTAGCGCTCTACCACCTCATTGGTGATGTTTGCTCGCCTTTCCTGTCGCACCTGTTGTTCTGCACCCGAGGCGGCATTTCGTCGCCGTCATTTACATCTCATCCTCTTTTGTCATCTACTGGGCCCTGCACTCGCTTGGTACTCCCGTTTACAACGCGTACAAGCGATGACAAGATGCGTGGAGACGCCGTGCCAAGGACGCGTCGGGCGGAACTTGGGGGCGAGCCGTGCTTCTACTTGACGCTCCCCTAGCAACTATCTTTAGCGGTGCGAACGCAGCGCCACCCAGTCAATGCTGCCACCGGTTCAGCTTACGTCTCCTCTCACCACATGAGCTAAGTCGTTCGCTGTTCTCTGCCGCTCTCTCTCCCCAGGTCGAATGCGAAAATTTTCGCCAATATTCCCCATCTTGTGTCCACGACATAAAACGCGGTAATCTTTATCAATTCTCACTAGCGATTTTAGTTGGCTTGGCCCTTACTCGTCCAAATTAAAAACACACGGAAGAAGGCGTGCACGCTATTCAACTGGCCCCACGTAAGAGAAAAATGACAGGAATACATATTATAAGATGAACATGCACTAGAAAATTTGTGCAGCACAAAAGCCACCTTAGCGGTAGACCTATTTGCACACCATTTTGGCGAGCTTGAATCACAAGGCCCCTGAGTATGCTCGCTCAGGAGCAAGCTTCGTAGAAGTGCGCATGGAAGGAGGAATCATTTGTCAAGCATTTTCTTCCTCCTGCGAGATTGAGGAGAAAAAAATTCTGGATTTTTACGCATTTGACGAATATCTAAGCGCGGAATCAATTCTATCCCTTTTGTACCTAAGGGATTTTAAGGCATACGCAAAGCATGTATATCCATCTTTTCTTATTCCTGAATTTCAAGGAATGCTGTCTTATATAGCCTCTACATCACAGCAGACGGGAACTCTCCAAATTTCAATACGACAACCAGCGGGATGATCTTCGCGAGAATTATTATTGTTAATTGTTGAGTCATAAATTAAAATGAAAGTCTACCAGGAGACAAATTCTCGCCGAGGGGCGGGCAACGGGACGGTCTACTGGTGTATCGGTGGGGAGTAGAAAAAAAAAACAAGAACATAAGTGGAAGTGGAGCAACTAAGTTCTGGACTAAGCCGACTATTTGCACACGCCTCCAAACAAAAAAATATAAAGCGGGAACAGGACATGAAGGAGCTTATCAACAAAAACGAGGTAAATTTTCACAATGCGGGCCAGCTCAAATAAAGTTACAAATAATGTCAAAGCGAAGCAGTCACGGTACAAGGACCGGGCTATAACTAGATTAAGAAAACATGACAAATAGGTATAAAAAGTATAAGAACAGAAAAAAACTCGCACTCAATTTGTGGCACAAGGGTGATTTTAGATAAGATCGAACAAAGGGTGGCTGGTCGACCTCTTCAATTAGCTTGAATTTTTTTATATCATTCCCTGACTACTCTGATGTCCAGATTCGCCAGTATTTTCTCGGAAAAAAAAAATTTTACTTACCCGTGAGAAAATTTGGAACGCGACAAGGTGGGCCCCCGACACTTCCTTCCCCCGACATCTAGCGACATCAATCTACGAAAATATTCATAAAGGGCAATTCTTAAATTTTCCGCTCAATTTACGCCTGCTGTACGTTTCCCTGAAAAAAAGTTTTCTTGCTCAGAAGATAATAGGTATATATTTATCGCAATGAAAGGTCAAATTCGGCTCAGAGCCCATATTTTTTAAACTTTAAGCCCCAATATTACGAAGATTACTTAAGACACAGCCTTCAAATTATACTCAAGTGTGCTCCTTACATCTCTAAACAATCACGCTGAATATTATAATTGTTTAAAAAATGTTTAAAATGCGACGTACGCGCACGCAAGTTTGAAGAAAAAGCTGAAAAAACACAAAGTTCAGACGCCAATATAAAAAAAAATCACATCTTCGATCTTTCTGAACTCCTCCCCAGACTTACATCATCATCAAAAACATGTTGCATCATTTTGTTCCCTGAGTGCGTGGATCGCGAGAGACGAGCCCTGTTCGCCAGTCTCCCCACTACGTACTGTAGTGATAGCGACTTCCCTCAGATCTGTATAAGTTACTTATGTTTCGTGCAAAAGCAAATGACACCTCAACGGATACAATAACTGAGAATGAAAAAGAAAAAAAAGGCATTTACAATGTCCAGTTTCGCACCATAACAAACAATCTGCGCTTAATTTAAAGTGCACAGTATGGGGGCAAATGCCAAGATTGTTAGGTTCAGCCCCATATTAAAAAGAATCACTCTTGCAATTTTTGTGACACTCTCCCAAGATGTTGGCGGCTAAATATACTTTGGTTAGAAGTTAACCACCTTGCATCATACCGAAAATTTCGAAAATGCAGCCCCCCTTTCCTACAAAGGCGGCACAGCTTTAACGTACCCTGGAAATGCGCGCAGTTAACAACAAAAGGGGATGATAGTCTTAAGGTTTAGTTTTTAGAGATTCCTCTGGATTTCTTAAAGCGCTGACACTCTTCCTTTTGATGTGCTATTTTGCTTACCGAATCGCCAACATGCTTGATTTGTGCACACCACAATCCTAAATGCCCTGTATTCGCTCTATAAGGGCAAATGTTTCACAATACGAGAGTGTTAAGTTCGGGCCCCTCACTTAATAATTAAAACCACCCGGCAATTAGATATCTTTCACTGGGGTTAGCTTGTTTACCTGTATTTTGTTTGTTTCCCCGCCGGCCGAGCTGAGTTGTCGTGAGGGGCGTAAGGAGAACCACGGAGGCATCTTTGTTATTCGCCGCGCTTTTGTGTCCACCCGGCGAGCGGGCCCGAAGACGACGCATGCAAACGCGTCGGTGACTTCATAATAGCTGAAAGCGATGTAAGCTTTCGAGGACAGATTTCATTGCGAGAAACCGGCGGAGGGGGACCACTGACATTGTAACGACCGCGATTACCGCCACGAGGATCCCCGAACTGGACAGGAGCTGAAGGTCAGTTAAGTGGTTAAAGATAGGGACGGACAGAGACAGAGAGGAGAGGTGGAGAGCGGGGAGCTCCCACTCGACGCGGGCCTTGCCCGACCTCTTGTTTAAGATCACGAGTCATGAGTTATAAATACGTAATGTAAATAAAGTGTACATATTGTACATTTTGAGTTTACTTGGAGTAGACCGTCGTCGGCCAACGAGCCAGCGAGTCGTCGTTCATCGGATCATCACTTCGATCATCGACGTCGGCGACCGATCCACGTCTGAAGTTTAACTGAGAGGTTGCACACATTTTTGCTTTTTAGTTTGCGGGAACAGCGTGTGCTGGCCTCCATGAAGCGCAACCCTTCTCTTGCATCACGCGCATGCACACTTGTGAGGCGCTCAGAGTGATTGGGGACCGCAAATCGTGCGGCGCGGGAATATTTCCCAAATGACGAGCTGAAGTTCTCAACGCAAAGTCAGACAAAACAGCCCCTGGGTAGTGCGTGATGGCGAGGAAACTCTTGTGAAGACACACTTCAAGACAAAGTAAATGCGGGAAGAATACCGCATGTACAAAGAAGGCTATCTTTACTGCAGCACTAGGCTAACAAAGCCTAATTAATATCCTACTCTTTGCAACCTGGATGAGTCAATTGCAATCGACAGCAAAAAAAATGTGCGCCTGCACGTACTGTCCAACTAGTAAGTTTATGTTGCACACTCAGAAAATACCAGGAACACAAATATGGATTGGCAGTGAATTGAACTGTACAGTCATTTTCAGCGCGCCATCAAATCAGTGCTAATGGCGGAGAGCACAAAAGGTGAGCCTCTCATCGTCGAAAGACTGAATATTCCAGAAGAAGGTAGCGGGGGGGGGGGGAGAGGGAGAGGGGGATGGATTTAGTGGTTGTCATTAGGGAGCCTGGCGACTTTGTATAAAAGGTGCTTGACCATTCAGCATTTCTTAGAGGACTTTCGCTCGTATTTGCAAAGAATGCATGTGACGTAGTTGGAGGGCTCCTTAAACACCAGGTTACATTTTACAACCCGAGGAAGATGTCGAAAATTGCAATTCATACGACCAGACACATAGCAACTGTGTTGACTAAAATGCGCAAGCGTGCACACTTCCGATACGTGCAGCAAAATGAAGTTTGCAACACCATGGCAGAAAAAAAGGAATACTAATCCCTAGTGCATGCGTTCCCCGGCATTGAGTCCGGAAACATGGGGCCCAAACAAACAAACAAGCAAACAATCATGTGATCAGTAGCAGGTATATGTGAAGTACATGGAGAATGGCCTGAGTGAATCATTTAAGAAAACTCTGAATACCTATATGGCAAGCAACGTTAGCTAGACAGCTAATTCGCTGCTACACAGCAGCACACAATTTCGACAGGGTGCCGACTGCGTCAAACGTTAACTTTGAAACTGCCATTTCTCTACTGTATTATGTGTAATTTCACCGCGCATCAGGGATATTTTGTCTTTTGAACAAAAAAATCAAATATATCCAAATTTTAAGGACATAGCTTCATCACTGTTTTCTGCATGAGCAGCCCGCGAGGAGCGTGGCTGTCAGGACTACATTCTCGCGCTGTACACGCCTCAGTATCGATATGATGAAAGGTGTTTTTACTTCTAATCAAATGTATAGTTAGCCGCCAACATCTTGGGAGAGTGTTACAAAAATTGAAATAGTGATTTTTTTTTTATATGGGGCTGAATTTAAAAGTCTTGGCATTACCCCACCCCCCTCAACTGTGCACTTTAAATTGGGCGCAGATTGTTTGTTATGGTGCCAACATGGACATTCAAAATGCCGCTTTTTCTTTTTCATTCTCAGTTATTGTATCCATTGAGGGGTCATTTGCCTTTTGCACGAAACATAAGTAACTTATACAGATCTGAGGGAAGTCGCTATCACTACAGTACGTAGTGGGGAGCCCGCCGAACAGGGCTCCTCTCTCGCGCTCCACGCGCTCCGGGAACAAAATGCTGCAACATGTTTTTGATGATGATGTAAGTACGTGTAAAGGCCTACGTCTGGGGAGGAGTTCAGAAAAATCGAAGACATGATTTTCTTTATATTGGCCTCTGAACTTTGTGTTTTTTCAGCATTTCCTTCAAACTTGCGTGCGTTGAACTAAACGTTTTTTTTACAATTATAATATTCAGCGTGATTGTATAATTTTAAGGCTGTGTCTTGAGTACTTTCCGTAATACTGAGGCTTAAAGTTTAAAAAAATGGGCTGTGAGCCGAATTTGACCTTTCACCGCGGTAAATATATACCTATATTCTTCGCAGCAACAAAGAATTTTTTTCAGAGAAACGTACAGCAGGCGTAAATTGAGCGCAAAATTTACGAATTGCCCCTTATGAATATTTTCGTAGATTGATGTCGCTAGATTTGGCCGAGGAGCACGGGGGAAGGAAGTGTCGGGGGCCCACCTTGTCGCGTTCCAAATTTTTTTACGGTTAAGTAAATTTTTTTAGAGAAAATACTGGTGAATCTGGACATCAGAGCAGTCAGGGAATGATATAAAAATTAAAGCTAATTGAAGAGGTCTACCAGCCACCGTTTGTTCGATGTTATCTGAAATCACCCGTAAAATACAACACAACAAAGGAAAAGAGGAAAGAGAAGAGGGCGTAAGAAGAACGGGCGAGGAGGAACTACTAAGAGTTACAATAATCGAAGTTATAACCCGCATTGGACAGCACAGACGCCTCAACCGGGACCAGTATGTACATAAGGTTATCACCATCTTCATTTCTGTTAAGCATTGAGGACGATGCTAGAAGATGGCCTTGCCGCCAGGGTGTCGAACCGGAACCGGAACCGAACCGAAAACCGGAACTGAACCCGAATTTTCACCCGGAACCGGAGCTGAACCGGAACCGTATTTTTTCCGCCATTTTGGAACTGAACCCGAACCGGAACGAATTGAAGGAACCGTTCCGAACCGGTTCCGGGGCTTCAAAACTGTAATTTCTAGTTTTCGAGTATGGTGCCCCACCTTGTGTTCGAAGATATTTTTACCACTCGCCCGACAGCACCACAAAATATTTTGGATAGTCTGCAGTATCACAATAACCCACCAGGTTCTCTGCTTATTATTACCATCATTTAATGTAAAGTTGACCGTATATGCTATCAGTTTGCTTTAGATATTGCTTATCTCCCTCAGTTTGCTTTTTCATTCAGACAAAGTTAAGCTAGAACGTATATTCAGCACATCATGGATTGTTCCTCCTGATTTCTATCGGCATGGTGTTTATTATTGTGTAAACTTGTTAATGTGTTGTTAATTTGAGTGCATTCCTGCCCCCTTGTGAAGGCATCATTGACATTATCAACAATGAATCCATATCTTCCACTCATTTTAGTTTGAACAGGCAGTTATATAAAAACAGCGGTGAGACACAAACACTCCAAGTTATCCAAGTCATCGGTGCCTTTTCTTGTAGAGTGCCGTTGTGTACTTTCTGCTCTCAGAGAGCATGAGAACTGAAACAAAATTGGGGGGGGGGGGGGGGGGGGCGCTTTTTAATTTCCGCTTTCAAAGTAGATGCGGCCGAATTTCTGTATTATCTTGAATCTTCTCTACCTCAAAGTTAAAGGTAGCATGAAAAAAAGTCGAATAATGCGGATTAGCAGGTAGACTGGAGTGGACTTGCCAGATGAGTGAATGAGCTAATGTGATTTAGTAGTTTTAGTGTGTTGATTAATTTGGATTAGAGGAATTAGCGGGTCGGTTAAGGTGGACTAGAGGCTCGTACCAACCACGATACCTTTGGGGTCCTTGGCATTTGTAAATATTGCGGTGGTCTCCTCGACCAATCAGGAAATTTAGTTTCGAAGAAAATAGCCGGAAAGTTATGTGACGACCACCTGAATGCTATAAAATGTTTTTCTTTATGCACGTTTTGCGCTGTTACGTTGTTTCTGGTGTAAGAGTGACATCTCGAACTGAAGTTAGTAAATAATTACCTAACGCATATTTTATATTCATCTAAGGGTTTTAAAAAACAAATATACGGGGTGTTACGACGATAATTATAACATTAAAAAAATTCATGAGCGAACCGCTGCTCGGTTCGCACGCAAACTTCACACAAAGGCCGCATTTTGTGGTATATTTTGTTTGACACCGGGAAAAACGACGACACTTGCCTGCTTATTGTGAAAATAAGTGAAATCGATTTTCGCCTATGGTAAAATCGCGGCCGAGGAAAATGGCGGTCTCAGGGTCCCAAGCTGTGTGGAGTGCCTGGGGCCCTGAGACACCTAGTGGGCGGCTGCAACAAATCTACCCTAGACCCCACCCCCTTAAAACCTCGACCTTTCTAAAGAGCTTTGGGAGAGACCCTTGGCCAGCTCAAGCCTGGAAGTTCAGCTGCGCCTGATCGAAAGGGCTGTCGACTCGGCCCGAGCTGAAGGCGTCCTTGAATGAGGACGCCTCTCTGAAACTTTTCCTCGATTTGATTAAAGTTCATTCTCTCTCTCTCTCTAAAAGCGACCATTACCGCAGCTAGCTACCGCACTATGCTACTATCTTTCCTAGAACCCAATCGCCGCCACCTATGGCTGAAGTGTCATTAGCAAGTTGTAATCGCTGGTCAGTGAGCCCTTATCCTTCCGTCTAACAGGTATGTTAGCAGATGGAAGGTGTGGAGAATGACATCCCGTTAAACGCCACCTGCAACGGTTTACAGTGAAGGCTGATGCCGACGCGGGACAGTTTTCGACTTCTAGCATTGCTACTGATCTCGTGTTAAAGCTAAAACGCCATTGAAACTATGGGTAAGTAAAAAGCGTAACAGACCAACCAATTAATTTTAAATGTGAAATTTTCCCTCGCCGTGAGAAAATACGTGCGCGTGCGCGCGTGCATGGGTCGACATCTGATGTTAACAAAATAGACAGCGGGCGTACAGCCTCTCTGCTACCCAGATAAGTTTCCTGCCCCAAAAAGAGGCTTCCCGGTTGCCAGTAAACTACCTGCCTGCCTGTCTGCCTGCCGGCCAGAAGATTCCGGCGAGGTTGCGGGATTTGGAGACGAGGGGCGACCTGGCGCCTGGCGGGGGGGGGGGGGGGGGGGGGGGGGGAAGGGCGCGAAGCCGCTCCCCGGAGACGCTCGAGGGTACCAAAAAACTATGGTGGACGGACAGGTCGTCTTCTTAGTGGACGGACGGGGCAATGGACATCCTGCAGAGAGGCTGTCCAGAAGGTTCTGGCGAGGATGCCACACCAAGGAAGATGAGGAGGAGGAGTCGGAGGCACCGGGGCGCTTCCAACTGATCAGGAGGCTACACGCTTGCCTTCCAGAAGACTGAGGCAAAGCTACATCATTTGAAGCCCGGCCTGTCACTCGTCGGCGAGGGGAGTGGATCACACGGCACTACACGGAGCCACGTTTTAGAGCGCAGCTTTTAAGCGCCCGCTCCTGTGGTTTCGCCTACTCCCTTAGCGTCGCCGGCGTTGTAACCGAGAGAACGAAAAGGCCACCGAAGATAGAGTAAGCACGAAAGCGGTGGATGAAAGTACGGCGAAAGTGTGAGGGGAAGGGACATGCTCGCCGGTGGCGACGCGCAACGAGATAGCGACAGAGTATAATGTGCGCAGACCTGCGTTCGCTGATGACGCGATAGGCTTCCTGAGACGCAGCAGCTATGCGCCGTCGCTGAGGAAGCTGCAGTTCACGCCGCACTGAAATTTCGCATTAGCGAGTATCGCAATTGTAAGCCATTTTTTTGTTTCCTCAAGAAAACTTCAGGATATGAAACTCCGGGTTTCTGAGCCAAGAATAAAGTTAAAATAAGTTGTACAAATGAATGAAACCGTACAAATAAAAATAGACTTCCGCCCATAAAAACTACTGATTTCCCCTACACACATATATGCAGCCTTAAGTGTCCCAGCGAACCCTTTATTTCGTTTCAGTTAGTGTTTTAATCGAAAACATAGAAAACATTTTGTAATTGATTGTACAGTTAACAGGACGCTTGAACACTTTCTATAAACGTTTTCAGTCTTTACGTCGCTTCTGGAAGCGCTGAGAAATGTATCGCCATTGCCAGCATGGGGCGGGACTGCGTGATTTGCATGTCGCAGCGGATACGCCATCGTTTCTGCTTTGATTTTGCGACCTTCTTTTTAAATTGGACATCAAGGGCGTTCCTTGGTGTAATTTAGGGAAAGCCGGCAAATAGCCGCTACACCCCTGCAATAACGTAATTCCAGCGGCCGAAGAATGCCGAGACTGGGAAGAAGAGATAAATATTTTGAGCAAGTTTGTAAGTTCTCTGATGGGCATAGAGCAGTAATTTTTGGCTGAGGTACTTCGCGACCCCGTAATATAACTAGAGGATGTATTGGTTCTGCAAGCATTCAAGATTTAGAAAAAAGTTGACAAAAGTGTTTAGGGTCCGTTTAAGTTGGCCAAAGCAAAACATTTCCACAAACAAACCTATATTATGACTTCGTTTTTATACTGACGTCACAGAGAAACGAAAACCGAGCACACAAAAAATAGAAAAAAAACTCATGCCTTTCTTTCCCGAACCCGTTTGAACCCGTTTGAACCGGTTCGAACCGGTTCGAACCGGAACGGAATGGTGCTCCGGAACCGAACCCGAACCGAACCCGAAAGGCTTGAACCCGAACCCGAACCGAACCCGAAAAAATACCGGTTCGACACCCTGCTTGCCGCAGAGCTCGCGCATTCTTCTGGTTTGCTGTTGTGTTTGTGTCTATTTAATATCCTCAAGGCTTAGTAAATATTAAGCGAGCCCCCTCTATTTCCAGGAAACTAGGTTAGCCTCCTGGATAAAGTCCAACAAGGAACGGTATGCAGGGCCATAGAGCCCCGATGGTAATGGGCGCCTTGCCGCAAATTTAGGCCTGCTTCCATGAGACATTTCCATCGAATGTCCGTAATAAGTGGTGAAGGTCTGACGGAACCGTTTCATTAGAGCAGGTTCGGCATTTGACGTGCCATTGGTAGTCCCCTTTCCATCCACAAGTGCATGCAGGAGTAAGAGCCACCTCCAGCCGGATCCTTCGTAGTACAACTTTCTCCATCCTGGTAAAATTGAGGGGGAGGAGAACCGAACACGAACGTATGAGAGCACGCGTTCGGCGTCGAAAATTCTCCTTTGCAGCCATTCGTGTGGCCCATCGGTCACTTGGGAGCTGGGCGTGGGATAATGGGACCGGGCAGTTGTATGACAAGAAGTCAGCCCGTTCATTTCTTACGATACTGGTGTGACCAGAAAGCCATGGCACAAGCACCTTTGATGGAATTTTGCTGTGGAGCTGGTGGATTCGTTGGCAGATGATGGGGGTCTGCACAGCCTGTTTCAGGTAGTGGATCACTTGTGTAGAGTCGGTACGAAGATTGATGGTTTTCAAGGCTTCATTGGAGGCGGCTGTACACAGCAGGGCGTCCTGTATAGCCTGAAATTCCAGCAGGATTGCGGCGCATGTGGCAGGGGCGTAGGGAATACGGCCTTCGATGCTGGGATGAGTGGGGCTGGTCCACGCTGTGACTCCCCGTGTCCTGTGCATGAAGCGTCGGTGTACAAGAGGCATTGATTGTCTGAACCCGGGTCATTTAGGAGGGGAGAGAGCTGTACTTTACCCTCCTTGGTCCGCCGTTTCTGCAGGCGGCTTGTCTTGTTGGAAGTTATAACCGTATAACCCCAGGGTGGAAAGTCATCCTGACTTTCCGGAGGAGTTAAGGTGCCCGGATTGAAGTGGTCGTACAGTGCATGGTCGTTCTGCAGACATGAATACTTCGACAGTAACACAGCTCGGCGTTGATTTATGAGCTCGTTGATTACATTGATCTGAGCTTGTTCTTGGAGGACCGGCATCGGAGTGATGCGAGGGAGACCGGTGATAGCTCGCATGGCTTCTCTATTGATAGCTTCCAGTTTAGCGTGTTGGGAAACGGTTAGACGCTGAAAATGGGCTTCATAAACCAATCATTGTTGGATCACAACGAACACCATCCTCCGAGGGACCTCAGTTCTTGCACCACACTTTTTTTTTTGCAATGCGATGGATTAGGCGAATGGTATTTGCCGTCGTTTGCCTCACTGCTTTCACCAATCCTGTAGCGGTTCCAGTCTGGTGATTATGCAGGCCCAGAATACGGAGCTCTGTTGCTTCGGCAAGCTGATGAGTGCCTATACGTATAGATGGAAGGTGGACGGCAAGCTTCTTAAGGTCAACTTTGTTAGCATCTGTCATGTACTGCGTCTTCTCGGCGGACACAGTAAGGCCAACCTTCGCTGCAGATGCCTGGATAACCTCAGGAACATTCTGCAGCGCTGTGTACTGTACTTGTATGTTCTTGTGTGCCAACCATACTGTGACATCATCCGCATAGATAAATAAGCGTGTGTGCTGCACAGTGTCGAGCTGCCACGCTAAGTGAATAAATACAATGTTAAAACGCATGGGTGACAGCACAGCTCCCTGGGGAATACCACACACTCAGTGAAACAGTCCTACTGGCTTCCCCTCTACACGGACAGTGAATGTACGTTTTTTTTAAAAGGTGGCGACATAATCAACCACACGACGTGGCAGGCCCAACTCAAGCATAGCACGAATGATGGCGTCATGGGCTAGATTAGCATACGCCTTTGAAATATCTGTTGCAAGTATAGTACGAGTGGCGTGGCTGCGGGAGGAGACATTCAAGATGTCTTCGGCCAACATCGCCAAACCATCTTCCCTGCCAAGACCAGGACGAAACACGATTTGTGCTGGGTGATATTTGCAATGCTTTTCCAGCCACCAAGAAAGACGTGTCGCCAGCATTCGTTCTGCAAGATTACAGCTGGTGGGTGTCAAGAAGATTGGGCGGAGATTTTCTAATCTGTCAGGAGGTTTTCCAGGCTTAGCTAATGGGATAACTATTGAGTGCTTCCATTCCGCCGGGATTTTTGAGGTTGAGGTTGCCCATGTCTCATTAATGATATCCAGCATAGTATTGAGGATATCTCCCTCCAGGTTTTGGTAAACCTCGTACGGTATACCACCTGGGCCTGGTGTGGTACGTTTTTTGGAGCATTCAATAGCGGCCATTAGTTCCGGAAGCGTAAACAAAGTCCACAGGCCGTCCGTGTCTGCTGCAGGACGAGGAGGATCTAGGGGAAGCGTGTGCGACACATCGTATACAGGGAAAAATTGTCGAGCTGACCGTTTGGCAAATTCTTCTCGAGTCTCCTGAGCTTCAATGCGGGAGCTTGCCACTGGATCGGGTGGTCGACGACCGTTTTCCATTGCTCGGAATGTGCTCCAAAGTGTGCGATTTGATGTGCGGCCATTCATACCGTCGCACCACCATAGCCACCTTTCACGTGAAAGAACCTTTTCGTATTGTCGGGCTTTGGCTGTAAGGCGGTTAACCTTGATCCTGTCCGGGAGGGAGTCCGGATTTCTCCGAGCAGCGATGTCTGCTCGTTTCCGTGCCGCCTACAAATTAAGGAGGTGCATGTCAGGGTTCGGTTTGGCCTCCTCTACCCACGTTTCGATCGTAGCCTCCTTTAGCTTTTGAGTCCGTATACTGTGTACTGTAGATCCCGATAGCGGCACGTCCGCAGTAAGTGAACGGAATTTGTCCCAGTTGGTAATACAGGACTTCCGCTTGACTTTGGAGGTGGTGTGCGGGCGTAGATCAATAAGTATGGGGAGGTGATCACTGCCCCAGGCGTCTGGCTGAACCTGCCAGTAGGGCGTCCGATTTCCCATCCACCACGTTAGATCGGGAGAATTTGTAGTAGTCGTTTTGGTAGGCGTGAAAGGAGCATTGAGAAGCTGACACGCCGCGTCGAAAAAGGTCTCGTAAATTTTTGTGCCACGCCGGGAGGTCATTGCGTATCCCCATTCCATGTGTGGTGCATTAAAGTCACTACCGACAAGGATTGGGACGCCCAGGTACGCTCTTCGTAAATGAGCAAACCAGCCAAGACGTAAACGGGCCGATGGCGCAGGGCGTATATAGAACGAGACAAGTATCACCGTACCACGCGGAAGGCGTACGTGAACAGCAACTACTGCCTGGCTGGTGTTACACCAAGCACTAAGGTCTATCTGTGTATGTGGGAATTGAGTAGATACATACACGGCAGCCTTGTCGGGATGGGCATCCGTGGCATTCTTGCGCCCATCTGGTATGGTAGGGAAATGATACCCCAAAAAATGAGGTAGTGGGTGCAATGCATTATGTTCATGCAAGAGCAGTGCCAATATCCGTAGCTTACCGTATTGCACTTGAAATTTAAGTTCTCCGATTTTGTTTGCGAGGCCCCGGCAATTCCACTGTAGGATGCCTGGGTGAGTTGACGTTGAGAGTTTTGCGTTGTCCCGAGTTTGCTGCTCTCTAGGGATTGCTACCGCCATTGTGCGAGGAGGGGCGATACAAAGTCCAGGAGCGTCAAAACAGCCGCGACTATCGAAGATGAAAGGGGAGAGAGGAGGATGCGCACAGCCTCAACGAGAGAGGACAGCGCCGCCGAACACAGGCCCCCAGTGTTTCGCTCGTCTTTTGCTTCACGCTGATGTCGCAGTGAAGCTCGGCGAGCAGACACTGAATATCGCGTGGTTGGAGTCGTCGTAGCCGGGGCTACCACAGGCACCCCTGCAGATGCAGGTGGTTCCGCTTGCCTGGGAGTATAATCATGCTATGCTGCTGGACAGCGCTCTGCCAGTGCTGATGCAGCAGGGGGCGCCTGCTGTGGCCCGCGTTGAAGAACTGGTAAGGCCGGAAAGTCCTCTTCAACGTTATTCGAAGATTGGACTCGCAGTTTGCTTGGTTTAAGCTTCCTTGCACCCTGTGCCACGCCCTATATAAAGCCGATTTCGCTGACTTGTAGTCAGTCTTATTAGCAGACGAGCTTAAAAATAGCCTTCTCATCACGCCGGGCCGAGCTCTGAGCAGATGTGGATTCGTCATTTTTGCTGCAGTTCGGGCAGAAGTTGCGATGTAAGCTGGTTCTGTTGCACAGCTTTAAATCTGTGTAAAAAAGCGAGGCGCACAAAGCGAAAGCACGAAGCTAATGTTCGAGCAACTCAAAAAGCTTGCTACTACTACAGTCGAAAATTTGATTTCAACAATTCACACGCATTGGTAAGCTCTACCAAACCAATCCGGGGTGCTAGTTGGTCTGACATGATTAGAAATAATTTTCACTATTGTCGGAACAAGCAGAAACCCAGAACACAGCGCTGCGTGGTTACCGTAATTACCCGGTTCTAACGCGCCCCCGATTCTAACGCGCACCCGATTTTCCTGTCAAAAAAAAAACGAAAAAACTTTCACCTCCGATCGTAACGCGCACGGAACATTGTGAGCAAGAAAAACGAATGCGAGAGAAACGGGCGATTTATTTCCCGTAATAATCTCACTCATCTCGTTCCTCGTCGCTCTCCGCTGACCACAACATCTCGTACTCGGTGCCGTCAAGCGCGTTCGCGATGCCTCACTTCTGAACGAACGTTCAACCATGGTCGATGGGATCGTGTCCCACGCCTCGCACGCCCATCCCACGAGCTTCTCCAGAGGCGCACGCTTCAGCCGACCGCTCGTTTTGAACGCGGAAGAGCCGCTGCTGCCATTGCTGTTATCAAGCGCGCAAGTGGAACGATTTGACGATTTGTGTGAACGCCGATAGAAAAGCCCAGGCGCCTATGCTTCCTGTGTCCGAAAAATTGTTGCTAAAAGCTTTGGTGCCATCCTGAGATGGCGATGCGATGGGTGGGACGAAATTTCCGCTGTTGCGGCAATTTCGGTTTCGTATCCGATTCTAACGCATATGCGGTTTTTCGACCTATTTTTCCGGAAAAAAAGTGCGCGTTAGAATCGGGTGGGTACGGTATCCTTTTCTTTGTACCGTTTTCTGCGCAAATTCTTTCTGATTGCTGAACAACACCTAAAAACTATACGCTTTTCAACCATTTCAACAGGCCCCGTAGTCTACTAGGCAGCGCGTAGCGCAGTGTCGACAAAGCGCCCCACCTTCCAGGTATGGCGCTGCCTGTTAGCGTTGTCACTCTGCGTAGCTCCTCTCATTTCTTGTTTCCTTACGCCCAAGTTATATCGCAATATATTGGTTGGCTATGGATCACTGGTATGTCTTAGTTAGTATTGCTCATTCAAAAGTGGTCTGGTATCAGCACCAACTAACCCAACTGTAGATTTTACTGGTTTTATAAGTGCAGTGAAGACGACGTTCCGACTGAGGAGACGGCAAAGGGTCCTAACGTCGGAATCATATCTTCAAGATCGGGTGCTTTGACGACATTATGCTAGGTGCCGCTTAGTCTGGCACATGGCTTTTTTAAGTGCTTACAAAGTTTGGGGTTTTGTCACCAGTCACTTATGAATTACGAATAATTCGTGCAAACAACGGCGCAACAATGTCGCGTGGTGTGTTGCTCTTTCTATGAGGAAATTATTTCTAACCATGTCGGAACAACTAGCCCCGGGATTGCGCTGGGGAAGTTTTACCGGCGTGTGCTACACATTTGAGTAAAATTTCGCGAATACATTTATACTGCAGTAGGCTGTTAAACTTGGTCTTGCAGTAGCTTCATGCTTCCATTTTGTGCACCCCGCTTTGCGCACAGCTCTAAGATTGTAAAGAGAGCGGATTTCTGAGGCTATTTGGATCTAACAGGGAGGCATAATGCAAAAGAAAAAGTTTGTCCCTGTAAAGTTGAATAAATGATCGTAAATTCACTGTGAAAAAACAACGGGGGATAGTTAGAACTTTCGAAGAATGTGAAGGCGAAGGCGTAGTTGGGCCTCCTGTTGATTGCTGCCGAACTTTCTGTTGAACTTTGCAGTCGCGCCCGTCAACATTTAGCCAGCCCCCTGGGCAGCACCCTTCGAAGCTGGTTCGCCATCGCCAGCAGCCTCCCAGCCTCCTCTTCGTCCCCGTCGGAACCTTCACCTCTCGAGGCCGCTCATATATTTTGCATTTTTATTTTTAATTGGCAGGTATACTGTGGGCCGATTGGGCCGTTACAGAGGAGGGGAACAAATCCCCCTGAAAACCTATCGTCGCTGACAAAGTAGCAATGTATGCTAAGGCAGTGCACGCGAAATGCATTAGTACTTGCAGCAGCGGCCGTACCCTCATCGCGGACTGCTCATTCCCTTTCCCGACGTACGATACCTGGCTCGCCCCTCTCTCTTCGATTTTCTTTGCGGTTCTTACAATGGAACCTTACAATGATTTTTTTTTATTTCACGCGTTCCATGACACGTAGAGATCTAAAGTTTCCGCCCTGAAAAGCAGCAGCACTTGCTCCCACGTTCCAGCCGGCCGCTCCCAAAAGGGAAAGCGGGGTCCTTCAATGGTGAAAATTATACATGGATGGGGAAGGATTTTAAACACATCTCTACTGCTAATTGGGCAAGAAAGTGGGCCCCCTTGGTACTCATTTTAATAAAACCAGGCAAAGTGAAGGCACGGTTAGAGAGAGAGAGAGAGAGAGAGAGAGAGAGAGAGAGAGAGAGAGAGAGACCAAAGGATGCGGGGTACAAATGAAAGAGGAATGAGAACCGTGCGAGAAGGCAGAAATATTCCCGTTATTGGTCAGGGATGGAGCCATGGGGGTGGCTGGAGGTTCGAAAGGAAGTTTCCAGCTAGGAAGCACGCAGAGGCTTCAATTCTGAAAAGGAACCTTGTAAATGAACGCACTCGGCCCGGAAGCCGTAAAGCGATCACGTATGCGTGCCGTGAACCTTCAAAGGGGGAGGCCATCGCGGGTGGCCATTAGTACCACGTGCGGCATTGAAGGTTCAAGGGCGGTGCTCTTTCTGAAGCATCGATGGCGTTTACGGCAACCGTCGGAGGCGAAAACCGCCTGCTAGCGCGCAGACAGGAAATCGCAAATTTGAAGAACACATTAAATACCGGTAAAAGATAACTGATGAGGACGAATGAAAATCAACAAGCAAAAGAAACGAGCAAATGCTTTTTTGTAAAAGCGCAACCTTTGTCTGCCAAGCTGAACGCAGAAGGCGTACGCAATTACGCCTCTCATTCAGGAGAAGCCATGAAACAAGCACGGACAGTCAAATGTTAACCTAGCTTGCGCTAGTGGTGCAAAGCTGGAGAAACAGCAGAGCTGGCCGCCCCTCTTCCTTCATCGGAGATCCGGCTGTTGCACCTCACATTTATTTCTTAACCTGCCGCTGAAAGTTCTCCATGACTGGCAGGCCCGGATTGTTACGTCCGCAGGCTTTCACATCTCTCCCAAAGTGTACCGCGTTAGCACGCGCTAGAACCCGCGGCAACCGGCTTCACCGACTCGACGTCTGTAGCGCGAAATCGGCGTCTCTGCTCCCTACTTCAGGCGCGAACGCACGTGAACAGGCGAGGAGGACAGCAGGCAACAGATCACGCCACGAACGCTGGGAAGAGTGTTCTCAAAGGTCGAGCTGGCCGACGCCGGGCGCTCCTCACGAGGCGCGCGCTCACGTGCGCTCGGTATTTCTCCAAGGTAATTTTTCGCAAGCTCTTCACGTGGCGCAAGCCTGGACGACACTGCTGTACACGACCCTTTATACCATGTGTTGCCCAGTGACGTCATGGCGTGACGAACGCCTGCTAACTAATGAGAATGTGAATGGAATCGTAAAAGGATATGCATGTTTTTGTATAAACAGGGTGAAGATGGGGCAATGAGAGGGGGAACGTTATGCGGCCAAAGTGTGCGGCGTTTAGTCGAATGAGTTCAAAGTACACAGCGAGATATACGCAGTGGATTTTTTGCATATCTGAAACAGATGCGCACACTGTCAAAAAAAAAATGGGGGGGGGGGGGGGGGGGGATTTTTTGAATCTAATATGCTTGCTTTGCTGAGAAAGACGTAGAATGACAATGGCAATTCGGTGACTTCCGGCATGTACCGCTATTCTAATTGATTCGGTTGTAGATTTCGTAGGTTGCAGACTATCCAAGCATTGAGATTTAGCTAGAGCTTGTTGCCCCATTGGACACGAGGACGAGCGCACTGCAAGGCCCGCAGAGAACTCGGCAAGCTTCGGCAAGGACTCGGTTCAAGTACGCGCAATCCGGACGTCGTGTCTTCGGGTCCAACCAGGCAGCATGTTTTTGTAAAGTTTCTTTTCTTTTCAAACGCTTCAAAAAATAAATGTGTTTCAACAATAAAAGGTGATGAATGACTTTCCTTATGCCTTACGTGGCTTTCTTCTCTCTCTCTCTCTCTCTCTCTCTCTCTCTCTCTCTCTCTCTCTCTCTCTCTCTGTGCGTGTGTTTGTGCGTGCGCCTGTGTTTGTGATTAACTCAAAGAAAAACACAGCAATGCGCCTTCACCCTGTCTTTGCTGAAGAATCCCACAAAAATTAGTGAAAACTGCAAATTGAAAGAAAAGCTGTGGACACGTGTACAGCAAGCTATTAATACCCCGTTGCAATAAAGCAGCATCACCCCGAATTTTAGCCAGTACTCTCACTACTATTGAGTTGTAACTGTAATATAGCTTGGCCATTGGATGTGTGGTAGGTCCAGATTCCATATTTTAGGGAAAAAATGGCCGCGTAGTTGCTTGCTTCGTGGCAAATATCGTCGAAAGACGATAGTCTTCTGCCACACCTGCCATGTGACTCTTTCTCCGCTTTCTTCTCCCGCTCTTCACACTTTTCCCCTACCACTGAATTTGATGGAGGTTTGTTCTACGCGATTCAATTTTTCTGCCATTGCACTGCTCGCGCGCCATCTATTACGACAGCACGCATCCTTTTCTCTATCTTTTGTTTTTTGTTCCGCCTGCAAGAGCACGAGCGGAAGCTCTGTTCTCTTTTGGGCTTGATTTTATCTCGCACGACATGGAGCTTTCTGCGCCATTTTTAACGCGCTATTTTTTTATTTGCTTTCGTGAAAACTATCCCGACGTGTACTCTTAACTAACAAAACGCGGAAGCTATTGGTTGAGTGCTTATAATTTGCCTCAAATGTACCTGAAGTTTCCTTTGCGCTAAATAACGATATACGTATATGACTAACGCCACCAGTTTTTGGAACGGTTTTGCCTGTAAATACTTCTTTCTGAAGAATTGTTTCAACTTTTGGACGGAAGGCTGAATCGAGGGACAGACAGACAGACATACAGACGGACAAAAATTTTCGCATTTAAGTAGCCCAGGAAAGGCTATCGTCTTTAGAAAGAGGCCTCAGAAAACCTTTCCCCACAAGGCGAACTCAGCTTTGCATTATATCGCACTTCCGTACGAAGCTGAACTTTGAGCATCGCGCTTTTTTTTTTCCGTTTTTCTTTTTTCGTGCAGACTGTGAAAGGAGATTTAAAGAAAGGAAAACATCAAGAAGCAAGACAGTGAGAAAAAGAAAATGGCATGAAAATCAGAGCTAGTGAGGAAAGCAAGAGTGCTCGGGTGGGGAGGCCGGTGTATGTATGGGTAGCATGCAGTCCAGTTCCGTGCGTAAAGTTCACTAGTGACGTGCAATATATGTTCTGTCGCACCCATCGGTTGTAGTCATCAGGTTTATCCGAACGGAGGCCACCTGAGCGCATTGTCCCGAGCTGTCCTTGACCATTGTTCATCGCGCAATAACCTCATTGCTCATAGCCGCATGGCCCACGCGAGGCCTATCTAACCCCAAAAGATTGCTAGCATGGGCTATATGTGTTCGGGCTCGGTTGATGGAATTGTGTAAAGGCGCGATAAAACATGCTGCGATAAGTGGTTTACGATTCAGAGGCTTCCAAATCACAGCAGTGTTTACCTTTGTACACCTTTGTTTTTTGTTTTTCCTAGAACTCATCTCAGTGTTTTGTAGTTCAGAGCACGTACACTCAAAGGTCCGCTCCGTGTTGTGTGCCTTCGCCCTAGTTTCTATTTAAATAAACATAGATGCATCATGAGCCGACCGTTCCTTTACTAACGGCATAACAACGGTTCTACGAAATCAACGCCACGTAAATACTGAATCCCTTTCGTTACAACATTCGCATCAACGGAAACTTCATTGCTTGTGTAATTCATTTGATGTTGGCGAATAATTACCATTGTGATGCCGTACCATTTCCGGCAGAAGATACAGGTGGCGTTCAAGGTAAGCGACATTATGGCCAACATCTTTTATTTAAACCCGGGTCAAAACGGGGCGCATGCTGTGTCATTCAGAAGTGTAGGTTTTTCGATTTATACGTTAGTTAATGTTCAGTACAGAGTTGTCGCCGTAAGGAGCCACAGCTGCGGAACGTTACGTCGTAAGTCTTTTTGCAATTTCTTGTCAGCACGACCCCTCCCCTCTAAAGAACCTGCCGTACTGAGATCGAAGTCTCGAGCAAGCAGGACCTGAGATGCTCATCGAAGGTGTTCGTCATTCTGTTATGTATCTATTTTAACGGTGCGCAAGTCGAACGATAGGGGCATAATCCATCACTTCACGTAGGCCTGATCATGTGTCAGCTGATCGCTGCATCATCGGCGGAAATAGCGGAGCCCTTCCCTTTGTTTACGCATGGGGTCTCCGAACTAGGCCGCGCTGTCACCCCTCTGCTGTTTCCGGCTTGACAGATTTGTCCCGCTGGCGCATGGGGGCTGATTCAGTAAGTTGAGTTGCTTCCTTTCGCAGGGCTGCCCCCTACCTATAGGACCCCTTCGGAAATTCACCTGCAGGTAAGCCGGGGCTCTTCGAGGTCTGCACCCTTTAGTTCTATCCCCAAACACACATAGAGCACGTAAGATAAAACGCACAACGCTACGAAAAAACGAGGAAAGAAAAGTTGACGGCAGCTTGCTACGGCCGACCCATACCCATTGGGTGTAAACCAACAGTTGCCCCCTAAACAAAGTTGGGAAGGATGTTTTGAAGGGCACGAATATTATGCACGTAGCCCGTGAATATAAGAGGTCTCTGTGCTTTCCCTGTTTACGTGAACAGGTTTCCTAGAATGTGAAGCAGTGTGATCACCGCTTGCTTTCCGGCTAGAAATTGAGGAGTGCGGATATCCGCCTCGTTAGTCTACATCACTGTGAATGGGGGGGGGGGGGGGGGGGGGGGGGGGGGGGTTGTGCAGTTATTTGCGTCCTCCCATTGAGAGAACCACGGCTCTTTTGTCTATCTACGTAGTCTTCTCAGTAGGAGATTAAACTCTGGCTGCCCCCCCCCCCCCCTCCACCCCTCATGTCCACCTGAGCAGTATTGCTATAGTGAGTGCATGGCGCTTCGATCGCGATACCGTTTTTTTTTTTTTTTTTTGCGCTGTGTGCTACCGCACGTTGAATTTGTGTGCCAAGCGTTGCGCTATTTGAAATTTTATAATACGGTATGGTGCTGAGGAAAGGGTTCATGACGCCGCAGTCTTTGGTGTTGTGAAGTAAGAAAACTGTCTAGACGAATGCATATGCTGGTGGTGGGGCGAAGTGGCCAGGCGGAGGCAGAGTGGGGAGGCGTGTTCTTGCAATCCAGTAATGATGGCGGATTTCAGCTCTGAAATAGGAGGTATGAAGGATGTTGGCACTGTTCAGAACGCATGGTCGATCCTGCTTAGTCAAGAGTGACAGGAACCTCAGTGCATTCACTACGTCCACTCTTGATTAGTGAAGATTAGTAAGTGTGGGTGCCGCAAATGCAGTAGTAGTGTACTCAGTATATGTTCTTTGAAGTTAAACTAAAGGCGAACATGGAGAATAAGCAGAACTTCTGTACAGCCTGTGATGTTTGTTGCTTGAAAATTGCGTCGTCGTATGATGAATGACGTAACGAGTGTGATGCGATTTGTTTACTGGACCTACGTGGAAAAATATTCTCTGTGAGAAGCATTACAGAAGATAATGCCAAAATAAGCTTCTCAACGCGAGAAAAGTGCTCGGAATTCTGCATTTAAGAAGGACGATATTCCAGTAAACGCAAATAAAGAAACCAGCTCCACCTCCTGATACGTTTGCGGAACGCCGGTTTGCTATAACCATGTTGGGTCAATATTCGGCCTGGTGAGCTATAGCAGAATGCTATTAATAATTTGGGGTGGAAGTAGCTTAGCATGTTGGGGAAAAATGTCGTCAAACGTAGCCTCCCGAGTACAGAACATGCGAAATAGCAACTGGAGGAAAACTTGTTTATCGGGCATAGACAGCATTCGGGGGAAAAATTCTCATACGATCTCCTCAAGGTCATGCGACCTACTGCGGTAGTTGTTGACGTACAGCTACGCGATTGCAACGATTCCGAAGAACAATATTAACGACGATAGTCTTTCTTGGGCTACTTAAACCCAGAAATGTTGGTCTGTCTGTATGTCTGTCTGTCCGTCTGTCTGTCTGTGACTCGATTCAGCCACCCGGCCAAAGTAAAATAATGCCTGCGCAATAGTCTTATATAGTCACAGCTAAATCTACCCGTCTAAGCCCGGTGTAATGTTCATACTTGTGAACATTGTTGAAGAAGAACAATACATTACGCAAATATAAGACCACAAATTAATACAGAAGTTATATTTGCCGTGTTCCTTTATAAAAAATCATATATGCTTGACTTTTGCGAAATTAAATACTTAATCAACTGCAGAAAAAAATTCCCTCCGCCGTCGCCTGCTGTCGCCCGCGCCGCTATAGCTTCTGGCGGCATTTTAAGAAATCAAGTGGCCACAGTTACGAAAGGTTCAACTAGATAGGTTCCACGGTCTGCTTGCAACGCACGTGGAGTAGAGAAACGCGGTTCTATAAACGATGAAGTAGGCTGCCTCGATTCACGCGTCTCTTCGCCGTACGGCAGCGTTGGCATCGAGACAGCCGGTTTTGAGCAGTGGAACGCGGTAAATTTAAAATGATTTAAGCAAACCTGTGGCGTCTTTACCTTGGGAGGAGCGCGACTCAAGAGGAACAACGTGAGAGGTGAGCAGGAAAGCAAAGGGGGGCATTTCCTTGGTAAATTTCTACAAAGACTATCGTCTTTTGACGACATTTGCAACGAAAGGAGCAGATACGCGGCCAATTTTTTTCATATGGTGCTTTCTGAAGTTGTCCCTTTAAAACGAGGAAATAAATCCCGAGGGGGGACATATGCGCCCTGTGTGCGTATGGGTATTGGCATTGGCACTTTTGATCAATATCCCGCGTAAGCATGTGCCACGCCTGTGTGACATCCTGTACACTGTACAAATGCACAGGATGATACTTATATTTTTAATTATACGCCTATTAATTAGGGACACGAGGAAATCAAAGTAAAAATGCGTGACTGCCGCGACTGGAGCGTCACGTACTCTTCAGACACAATTACGCATCTGTTCAGCAGCGCATGCGCGTAGAGTAGACAACACAAGGACCGTGTCCACGAATTAGTTATGTTATCTTAGAAAACACTACTCCATCAGGCAGCAATTAAAATGCGCGGGAGAAGTGATTTAGCAATTTCACATTAGTTTCTTCGCTTTTCGTTTGATACAGCTGTCTTTTTTCTTTCCTTCTACGGCATTGAGCACCGACTACCGGCAGAGTTAATGGACAGTTTGAGGAGATTCAGAGTACCCCATCCAAGTTCACTTCCTTTGGATGGTGCTCAATATAGAAGCTGAGAAGGGTTAAACTAAGCTCATTCGAAGGGACGCTTTCAGAGAGTGGTCTCTCCTGTAGCTTTTGCCATAGCGGTGAAACCGCAACGTGTTCCTCTATATCTTAACTCGTTCCGGCTTTTTGCATATCGCACGCTGGTGCAACATCACTTTGAACTCTACACTAACCTCCGTCAGAGAATGAGGGACAGGCTAGATCATTTTTCTCACTTTCTCTCGGATAGTGTCTCCAAGCGGCAGAAGGTACTTCCACGTCAATGTACAGTGGAGAGGGCCGGTATAGCTACTGCATAAAAAGGCTGATATATATATATATATATATATATATATATATATATATATATATATATATATATATATATATATATATATATATATATATATATATATATATATTATTATTATTATTATTAATGGCTTGGTCACGTGAGGGCCGCGCTTCCTCTACGTCGCTCATCTCGGCGCGCCAGCGGCGGGGTTCCGCCCGCACCGGGCCCGCTGTGGCGCTAATGCGTGAGTGGTGTAATAATAGCGTGCACGTTGCGGCAGCGGTGGTGCAGGGATCGGTCATGACAGACCACAACGCCCTCTGACTTGTGACGACCTTAACGCGACCGTCGGCGGCGGGCCGCAAACGCCCTCTAGTTTCCGCCTCGGGCTCTTCCGCCCCGGCCGTCATTTGTGTGCTTTTCTTCTGCTTGCGTTTGTGGCGCATCCGGCGGCGTCGCACGCAGCTGCACGCGTCGGCGGCCTGGTGACAGGGGGCCGAGAAACAACACCACGCCCCAAGGTCTTTCCCGGCGGCCCTCCCCACCCGCGACGCCGCCGCCGCCGCTAACGGGCCACTCGGAGCCCCTGGCGCCCCCCCGGCAGCCAGCGCCGTAGTACCCGGGTGAGTGGATCATCTGCCTACTGCTCACGTGCACCATTGATCCCCGCGGCCGCACGAGCCGCTGGACGTCGCCGCCTGTGCCCGGCCTAGCGTGCGCGCACCCCGCGTGGACGCCGCCAGTAACGCGCCCTGCGCGGAAGCCCGCTTGTCGTACTCGCGCGGACTCTTGGCGGTGCGCGCCGCTCTGTGCGGTTGGTATTTTACTTCCAGCGCGTTTGTTCGTTCGTGCGGCGATAAACGGAAGGCTAGACAAAACTTACTTAATTCGTAGTGCCGCTTCAAATCAGCCGTGACAGCGTGAATACATGTGAAACGAAGAGTGGATAACTTTGTGTCATGTACAGTAGCAAGGATTACTTAGATAACCGGTTAAGTGAGTTCTTTCGTTTTGTGGCCTGTAGAGGCTTAAAAAAATTCACGTCGATGAGCTGTAAGCGAAACGAATACGGCGTCCATTTATACGAACGCATTACTTCCGCTCAGTACAGACGCAGCCGGAAGCCGACTGGAATACGCATTGGGAAGTTGCCAATCCTTTCGTTATTCCATCATTTATTTGAACTGAAAAATGTAAGAACCGTGACTTTGGCTAAATTTCTTTCCACAAATCGAAATATGCGCGTTGAATCGGGAATCGGACGTCCGGAAACGCGTTCCTTTGGATAGAGTTCCAAATATACAGGAGATGCACCCCGTTACAGTATTATTTCGCGCATATAGTTTAGAAATATATTTTTACAACAATTCTACTTCACAAACGGATATAATCGGGAAAACTTACCGATAGACTCACATCATTTTCTGGATGAACCCAACATGTAGTCGAAAAACGCAGGCTCACTTTTGGCACCGTGCGCGCAGGAGGAATCGGCAGGCGCAGAAATTAACTACTTTCTACCCTTGTAAAGACTATGAGAGTAAAGGACAGTGTAGTTTACCAGTTTCTGGCCTATCCAGGTCCGTTCGAGATTAGTGGCATGTGCCCTCTACTTGCGTAACTATCTTATTGCAGGGCGCAAAGGCCTTACCAGCTTGGGGAGCGCGAGAGATGCGATGAGGGCACTGCTATCATCTTAGTCGGCGTTTCAGGTCCCTGAATCCCGTCGAACTCGCTCGCTCACTTCGAGACGTCCTGCTTCGTTTATGACGCTATTTAGTTGATGGTTTACGCAAATAATTGACGTAATTACTGAAACAGTTCCTCGTTTAAATGAAATAAATATATAAACGATGACTGTCGGGGTAGAAATTGTAAAAGGGAATTATTAGCGCTCATATCACAAAAAATAACTGATAATGTTGTTGGTGGAAGGTGGAAACGGTGAATCACACGTAATGTTAAAAAACAAAACAAGATGACGCGTGGCATGTTCCACCACTTTCGCTACACTCCCTGGACGGCTGAACGCTAATCCAGATCAAAAACAGTATTAAATTTTCACTGCTGCCCCGACCGGCTTTGCCGATTTTCCGTTCGGGTACCGTTCGGCGTGATGCGACACCTTGCGTCCGCTGCTCCACACCGGAAAAGGGGCGGGAAAAGGAAAAAAAGAAAGAAATACAGAGTTATCTAAGGTTTTTTTTTGTCTCTCTCTTTTCGGAGTGCTCAGAAACCTCTAACAGTATAGTGTACTTGCAGCCAGACACGGTAGAAAAAGCAAGAATTTACCTTTGCAATTCAACCAACGAGTGTGGTAGCTGCAGCAGTGCATAATTATCCCTTGTGGGCAACTTACTGTAACACCCGCCACGGTGGCTCAGTGGCTAAGGCGTTGCGCTGCTGAGCACGAGGTCGCGGGTTCGATTTCCGGCCGCGGCGGCCGCTTTTCTGATGGAGGCGAAAAGCAAAAACGCCCGTGTGTTCGAGATTTCGGCGCACGATAAAGATCCCCAGGTGGTCAAAATTAATCCGGCGCCCTCCACTACGGCGCGCCTCATCGCCTCCGTTGCGTTGGCGCGTTAAACCCTACAATCAATCAATCAACTTACTGTAACACTCACAAAAGAAACAACTCCTTAGAACTTTGGAGTTATTTTTAAATATATTTCTCATGGTATAACAAAGAAGAAAGAAAGAGAAGAAGCTATATGCCGAAGGAAATTTTCATTTTGTTCATACTTCATTAGGTGGCTCTCACTGCACGCGTTCGACTGTTTATACAATTGCTTTCCAGAGCGCTACATTCACTTTGTGAAGGATCGCACACCGAAGTGAATGCAATAATAGCCTTGAGAGCTTTTGCCATGTTCTGCCAATTTCTGCCAGCCCTGATCAATTTTTTTCAGATCTTTCGGTTTCTTTTATTTTTTTTTTAATCCGTCAATGCAAATGTCAGAAATAGATGTGGATCCTTTACGTAAAAAGGGAGTAAGGTTGCTTTGCACTTCTTACAGAAATTAAGGAAATTACGTGTAAACATAACGAGTCAAACTAAATATTTATGACAGCTTGCCTTCAGGTTTGCAAGGCGTATAAGATATTAATGGAGGTACCAGCGGAATTTTTCATGAGCGTAGTCGACGAGAACAACTTCCGCGTATAGGCGAAACGAGTACTGATCCCGTTTGCGCGAAAGAGCAAGAGGAACGCGACGTTTTCCTCTGACTAACAAGCCTCTACGGGACTTTGAGTGAGCAGGAAGAAGAATAAAAAAGGAGCAAATGCGATACATAGCCCGCCGCCTCCGTTCCCAGCCGGGACATTTGTTCCTCGTTGGCTTCCTCTCCCCGCCGGCCGCTCACGAAGCGAGATCTCTTCGCGGCGCCGCGTTTTTCCCATCGCGTCTCGTTCCGGTCGATCCGACCAAGGACATCTCGCGCCGCCGCACATGATGAGCAGAGGAGTCAATTTTGACACGTCAGTACATTGCTCCTTGTTTGTACCGTACCGTCAACGCAGAGACAAAAAAAAAAAACACTCAATTTATTTCGACGAGGAGTGCTTAAGTAATGCGAAACATATATCGATCACGGGAATCGTTTTCACCAGCATTGATCGGTGATGTTGTTTCTATTTACATATAAATTGAGTCTGTATGGTTTGACTATACTCGGGAACAAGTTAACAACGGCAGTAGCTCATGCACGATATCACTCCGCCGAAGCGACGGACCCGGATGTCAACAGGCGCTCGCGTCTTGAAAGGAGATTTCTATGAATGCGTAATATCATCTGCCTCTTCTCACGTAGTTTGTTTGTCGTCGTTGCAGCACTTTATGGGCATATAAAGTCCAAAAAACCACGGAAACGGCTCGGGCCATGTTCAAAATATTCCCAGTAAAGCACTACTTGCGCCGCGCGGAGTAACAGCCGGCTGCGGTGATGAGGCACAGCGGCAACTTCCGTTGCCGTTCTTAACCTGTACCCGAGTATAGCAGTAGGTTTTACTGCGGGCCTCCCCTGAGCCACTGTTCTGTATAACTCGTACAGAGAACGACGTCGTGCAATACCAGGCAATTGCTAAAAGCGAAATGAATGCTGTTTTCGACCGTGATTCTATGGGCGTTTATAATAAAGCGTACCAAGTTTTGGTGTGGTCCTTGGTTACTTTTAAGCGTGAAACGTGATGTAATCTGTTTTAGAGTAAGTACATTAAATCGAGAGCTACGACCTATTTTCGCAACAATACCCTCTTCCCATCGAATGTCACGTATTAGAAAGCGGCTTTGTGTCCGCAAACCGGAGCTAAATGAACTGCGTTTCCAAACTGCGATGAAAGGCCTTTCTGACGTGCCCGTAAAGTTTAGCAGCGTTGTAGATTATTTTAACCGCCAATCGTCATGCGACGTACCTTGTTTATGCCGGGGATAGCAGACCGAGAATTCGTCTCTTTACCGCAAGAGTACTTTGACGCATTTCGGGAAGCGGTGAGACACGAGAAATGATGGTCGTTCTTAAGCTGTGATTTGAGAAGCGCCAAGAGCGACCAGTTTAAGGATGCGTCACCTAGCTTTGTACATACTAGCTAACAAACATGACGTGATTTTTGCAATGTATTTGCATTTTACGAGACTCGCGGTTTTTTTTTTTTTTTTTTTTTCGCAAGCGCACGCCCACCAAGAAGAGTTCTCATTCACGCCAACAAACCTGGAGAAATTCTCCGAGGAATGTTTCAGGTGTAAAACAAACTTTCAATTAGGTCTACCAGATGGATATTCGGAACGTATAAACAGGGTGCATTGACACCAGACTGTGTCGGCACCACCTCACACCCTGGTCCATTCACAGTGACACCTCGAGGGCGAAACCTTGATAGGAAGGGGGGGGGGGGGGGGGTACTTGCCGTGCGAAGGCGGTGTTTGCGTTGGCCGTCTCCGTCGCATTTTATGAGATGCTGTCCCTCGAGTACCTGACGCCTCCCATATTCGCGATGTTGAACGTATTTGACGTTAGTGCGTCCGTTTTATATGAGAACGCCAATGACCTCTCCCTGGAAAAGGCGTCGACCGCATGAAATGCAATGAAGCTTCCGTGCTAACAATCCAGCAGGCAAGAAAGTGAACAAGCTGGCACTACTGCCACATCACTTGCTGCTCCCATCTATTCTTTCCCAACCATGTAGTGTGGATGTGCTATATCGGGTATGTTAACACGAGTCTGGGACAGTTTGTTCTTCCTTTTCTGTGACAACCGATTACCCCTTTTATTCTCGACGCCAGATGCATTACTCTCAACATCTATCCAAAACGAGTGGGAAAAGGAAAAAATGTTCCCGGAAAAAATGGTCCCAGTGCAAATCTAGGAAAAATGGTCCCATGCTCGGGTCGACGTGTTTCCTTTCAACTTAGTAAGATCTGAACTCTTCTTGCGGTTTCGATTTTCACCCTTCGCGTTTTATCTAAAGGGTTGAGAAATAGATGGGAGGCTTTAATATTATTCATTCATGGGCTAGAAATGAACGCATCTGGAGGCTAAAACCTAACAAAGCAAATTCAATAGACAGACATGCGGACGGACGGACGGTTTTATGGATGGATGAATGGACGGATGTGTGTACAGATGGATGGATGGATGGATGGTAGGGCTGAGCATCGATTAAAAATTTTAATCTAGTTAATCGGCAGGCAATTATCGAATAATTGATTGGTTTATCAGTTGTTGTGGAGTACAGAAAGAATAAAAAATAATACTACGTTTCCAGTTACAAGCCCCCTTTCTTGATGTAAGGTAATCAACACGGAGGCATTGAAATCGTATACATTCCCGCATTTTAAAGCAATATCGTGTGTGTGTGTGTGTGTGTGTGTGTGTGTGTGTGTGTGTGTGTGTGTGTGTGTGTGTGTGTGTGTGTGTGTGTGTCCGTCCGTCCGCCCGTCCGTCCGTCCGTCCGTCCGTCCGTCCGTATAGGCTAACAGACCTTTGCGTGGTACAGACGTGGCGCGAACGCACCTTTAACTGTCGCCATTTCTCGAATAGCGAGGTCGTAGCCTCTCGTCTTCGACTACATGCGGTTGCGGTTCTAACCATGGTATTACAAAATGGGTTGTTGCTATGTAAGGCGGTGCCCTCAAACATGCTTACGCAAAGTTTTGGGGGACTTGATAACTGGTCTACTCGCGTCAGTTGAGGTCAACCGATTAACTGGTTAAAGAATTTATTCGCGAACAACGCATTAATCGATTAATCGGTAGGTTAATCGATCAATCACCCACCCCTAAGGATGGGTGACATGGACAGTAGCCCGAACAACAGGCATCCGAGACTCGAGCTACCAGAGTTTAAATAACATGACATAAAGGGACAACACAAACTTGGTTGTAGGTATGTTGTTCATGCCATGTTTTCTGTTTAAAACACAAAATCCGGTCGGAACAGAGAGAAGACGTACACCGGTACTCTCCCCGAACGCGTTTTGTGCTACCAATTTTTCCGGGACCAATATTTCCGACACAACTTTTTCCTACCTTGGCTTTGGGACCATTTTTTCTGGCACCATTTCTACCGGAACTGTTTTTTTCCGGGACCATTTCTTTTTCAGGGCACGTACGTTTGTGTGGGAATGGGCAGTTTACTCTTGGTGATATTACAGGACACTTCAGATCCATCCGACAAAGGACTGTTCTTTTTGCTGTTGTCGTTGCTGCTGCTGCTGCCATCATTTGACGCAAAGTGTACAAATCATGATGTTTTATCCCTCCACCCCTAAATTTACCATTACAGCCGGTAACCCACAGTCCTATATTTCGAGAACGGCGTTCACTCGTGGTGTAACTTATCCATCACTTCGTAGCCACGCAGTGATGGTCAACATAAGGTTCCTTCTAGCAATAGTCTTGGCGTACCCTGGTGGCGCCGCTTTATACCCCGCCCGTCCTGTTCGTTCCGGAAACATCATTTGCCCCGTATTCGGCGCTTTTTGTTCTTTATGTGGCATCAGCTTGCGTGTTTGTCTATATAACAGCATTTTGTAGAATTAGTCCTTTGGTGAACAGATTTTCAATGGATGCGGAAGAAGTTCGTTCGTAAGGCATATGCACTCGCGACATCATGGAAGGGCTTCCTATAATCAGAAAACAGAGGCGACGAATGTGTTGCCGTGTAGTGCCCTACACAAGGCAGAAAAAAACACCGGGTAGGTTTCAATCAAGTGCTGCATCACCCGTGCGCAGTAAATGGAGTAATTATGCCTTTCATTAATTTTGTGACCTTATTGTTAAAAGAAGTACCGGAGCACGCGGTTTCCACTCTCTGAAATGCCTGTTAAAGCTAGCCCGCATGCGCAAAAGCTAGGCCTCGAAAATTAGCCCTTCGGCAACACCGGAGCCATTCAGTGCGCCGGCACATCCACTTCTGTGCGCACGGAGACATGAGCGTCATCCTTCCGCGCACTCCCGCGTTGACTTTAAGATTGTAAACAGAAAGTAAACAGAAACGTTTAAGCTAATCTCGTCATAATATTCATTAGAATATGTGTGATACGAACGGAGGCCGTTTTGAAGACCAGGAATTTCAGGACAATAAGCGCTAGGGAAGCTGCACAGCGGCGGAAGCAACTAAGAGGACGTACTTGTGATAAAAAGCGGAGAGGCGAATAGCGCAAGACGGCGGAAACCGGATATAGAGCAAATTTCCTCGAGCGGGTTACTGACAGCGGCGATAAGAGTAGAACGGAAATATTTAATAAAGCTGATTTACATCCCCTACACTATCAGCGACCGCGGGTCCGCTTCACCACAAGGCTCATGAATGACCAATCATAACGATAAACCAGCTAAACGTGGCTCTCGCTGTGACATCACGCAATCGGTGCACGAGATTTTTCATTGCGCGATGCCACAGTGCGGAATACATGTTTTGCTGACATTACGTCTGGCATCGTTATTAAGTTGCTCGTTAGATGTATTAATCGGTCGTTCACGCGCAATGCGTCAAGGCAGACCCGCCGAATATTCGCGGCACATGCCACCGCTCCGATACAAAAGCACGCACTCACTCACCCCTCACTTACTTAATAAATAAATAAATAAATAAATAAATAAATAAATAAATAAATAAATAAATCACTAGTTTATTAACATACCCGGGGACAACCGATAGGTATTCGTACTTGCGCACGGGTGTACGAACAAATGGTCCCGGAACTTATGGTCCCGGAACAAATGGTCCCAGTCACCTCTTCGGGCAAAAAAATTCTATAAAACTTTACGTGGGTTCTCTGTTCAAATTTCTTGTATCTTGCTGGAGTGCAGTTTATAATTTCGTGAGTTTTTTTACATTTTGGTTTTCTTTGTTTTTCCGATTCCGTTAAACCGGTTATCTCAATTTACGCTATTATAACGATTAAACGCAGTGTTCCTGCCAACCATGCATTTTTCAGGTAGTGCAGGGCATTACACGATTGGCCCGTTTGGGGAATTTTTTTGGTCATATTTCCGCCGTTTTTATCCGGCCTTTTTCATTATGTCTTCGTGTTTTTTATACGTTGAATATTGATATTCTTATTTATTACTTCTCTCTCTCTCTCTCTCTCTCTCTCTCTCTCTCTCTCTCTCTCTCTCTCTTCCGTTATTGAACTTTTGTATGTTTTCATTTTTCTGTTTTTGACTTTTTGGTTTATCAAAATATCATTATTTCAATTATCTGTTTTGTCACTATATAACCAATGGATTGCTACTTGCAAACACAGGGCAACAAAGAAGCCACGTGTAAAGCATGTGGCTCCATCCATGATTTACAGAATACGTAGAGGCATGCCTCAGAAAGAAGCGCAACTAGCTTCCTGTGAGCAAGCACTTCACGGGTGAGTGCGTAGTGAGTTCTCTGCCCCCTCTCTCCCCCTCAGAAGTTTTCTGTCACCGCAACTATTTCCACGCACGGCCAGACCCCACGCTCCCTTCCCATTCAAGATAGTTTCCGAGTCCAGCCGGGTTCCAGGAAACGGCACCTGTCGCGGGACGCCGCTAGTAAGTGAGGTTGGTGACAGGCAGAGTCTCGAGACATGCGGACGTCTGATCACGAGCATCGGCTGAGCCACTGGTCAATCCATGGGCTGCCGCGACAGTCAGCACCATGGCCAATTTCTTCTAAAGAGGGCAATGAGCTCCATATCAAGCAAAGAAATATGTTACCGAAGCGAGTACACTTACAGCCACTACATGAGAAAATTATGGCAGCCCGTTATTGTATTCGCTTCAAACACCGGCCGAGGGCTCCCAGTACACGCTGATTTTGATTTAAATGTCTGCCACCGGTTTGCCGGGTATTCGGAATAACAAAAAAGGCGAGCAAAGGAAGCACGCGAGGACGTACATGTGCGACAAAAAATTTGTATACCGCATTTCATTCAAGTAAATTCAGCCTTAGCAAATATATTATATATCAACAGATGCAAAATACATTGTGCACAAATACAAACATATAAACATAAATACATTGACCCCTTTCATTTCCTCATTCAGGCGCCCATGCATAGGTGCAGTAGTGGTGGGACCATTTGTTCCGGGACCATTAGTTCCGGCACCATTTGTTCCGGCACCATTTATTCCGCGACGGGAGTTGTTCATACCAGGACTACTGGTTAATCTTGACTGCATCGTTGACGTCCTTCACCAAGGTGCAAGAGCCCGTGACAAGATATATAAATATATTGAGAGGCCGAGGTTCACTTGAGAGACCGGTGTTCGGGCGACCTTTTATTCGGGGCCTTTGAGCGAAGAACGAGAGAGTACACGCCATGATGATGAGTATGTACAGGGTGAGGACGAAGGGCTGGGGAACGTCCGCTAATGTTAATGAATATTATGTATTGATAAAGTGGAAGCAATGAAGGCAGTCCGGAGTTACCAAAAGCGGATACGCCAACCGGCACCGGTAGATTGACCAAGGATGCTCCATATATATATATATATATATATATATATATATCAGCCTATTTATGAAGTAGCTATAACTGGTTTAACTTATGTATGTTCAGAAGTCATCTTCGTCATCTACTGCTTTGATGCTACGCGAAGCCCGCTTACATTGCCTTTCTCACCCCGGAAGGTAAGTTCCTGTGCTGCCTTCCAGCTCCCCAAAACTTGGCTATCACTTAACTGCGAGGTGAAGTGCAGCGAGCGATCATCGAAACAACTAAGTAGCGAAGAAATGGTGCTATGACACGGAACACAGTAGTGGCAATGCGGAAAACATCGGTATCGAAGTTGTATCCTTTTTCATTTAATTGATTGATTGATTGTAGGGTTTCACGCGCCGACGCAACGCAGGCGATGAGGCGCGCCGTAGTGGAGGGCTCCGGATTAATTTTGACCACCTGGGGATCTTTAACGTGCGCCGAAATCTCGTACACACGGGCGTTTTTGCTTTTCGCCTCCATCAGAAAAGCGGCCGCCGCGGCCGGGAATCGAACCCGCGACCTCGTGCTCAGCAGCGCAACGCCTTAGCCACTGAGCCACCGCGGCGGGTTTTTCATTTAATTGCGTTGATTGATTGACTGTGGGGTCTATCGCGCCGAATTAAGCTACACCACCTGGGCTATGAGGCGCGCCGCATTTGGGGGCTGAAGATTAATTTTGGTCGCATGAAAACCTTTAACGTGCGCCGAAATCTATTTTATTGTGTCAGTGTTAAGTCTTCATATGTCGATTTAAAACCGTTGCATCTGTTAATTAATATGCCCGAAATTGTCTAAACAGGCCTAAAGAAGTCACGAGAAAAATTATCTGATAGCGCCATTGTATTCTTTTTTTATTTTTTGCGAGTTTTCAAATGACCGGCTACCATTTATGCACAAAAAGTGGCCAGATTACATCAAAATGCGGTAAGTCGATCTCTAAAATCCGCTCAAATAGTAGCACCGTGTCCACCGTGTCCGTGCAGGCGATCTACTCCAAGACAATAAAATCCTACCTGTTCGTAAGTTATTTTTTATATCATACCCCTTCCTCTGTTTCAATTGCGAAATACACAGCTACAGTTTGAGTTTATTGTTTCAGTGTTCTTACGAAACAATAATGTGACCAGATTTGCAACGAACCTTAACTTTTTTCTACCCGCGTCGCGCACAAATTATGGAAAAATGACCTCTGCCTTTGCGGCTATTTCTTTAAGGAATGACATGCCTCTTTCTGTTAAATCGATGTCTACTTTGTCATCATTCAAAAAGTCGCTTAAAAGTTTTCTGTTAAATTATTAGCTGCCTGTTTATGGGCTTTTGGGGGGCTTTGGGTTTTTGGGTTATGCAATTTAGATAATTGTATTTTGATTGACAATGTCCGCCGTTAAAGTAGATGTGATTTTTTTTTCGTTTTTTTTCTCTTATTTCCTTCTTTGTGTTGATTTTCATTGCCTGTTGTGTCACTTGGCTTATAATGATTACTCACCCCACTATTTTGCATAATTGATTGCCATTCACTGTATTACATGTTGCTTGTTTACTTAATCTAATTTATTGATTGTTGTAATTCATCGAGGGTCCCGTTACGGTTTTTAACTTTGGGACCCTCGTCTGTATAATACTATTACTGTACTACTTTTTTGGAATGAATATTAAACTGAAACTACAACTGAAACAGAAATTATTTGGCACAGGTCTTGGCTTTGGACTGTAAAAATCGGCACTTCATAAAGCACTTTCTTGCGCTGCTGCGCAACATCCACGGTGTCCGTCAGGACAGGCTGTGGCAATGGGCGGCATCGGAGGTTCATTTACGTGCACCGCATTGTTAGCACAATAGTAGTGGACGCATCAAGCAAGCCCGTGGAAAGTAACTCGCCTTATCGTCTACCGGTCGGAAATTTGTCACTCACACGGCAAGGACCACTTGCACAAATATTTGAAAATCGCTTC
This sequence comes from Haemaphysalis longicornis, assembly GCF_048455015.1. NCBI lineage: Eukaryota > Metazoa > Arthropoda > Arachnida > Ixodida > Ixodidae > Haemaphysalis > Haemaphysalis longicornis. The sequence goes on along the minus strand of NW_027526203.1, from coordinate 289,754,752 downwards.
CCTTTAGCGATCATTTCTATTAGACCCTCGAGTAATTGTTGGTTGGAGTTCCGCCTCGCACGCCAACTGGAGGTTGGGGTGGCTTTGCGGTCTTCCGGGTAGCCGATCTCCTCATTGCAGACAAATGGGGCCTCGAAGACGAAGTTGAAGTACGCCAGGAATATTTATGTACACTTATTTACATTTGTACATTACAGTCAAAAGCGGGAAACATTGGGACTGACTTCCTCGGCAAAGCCGATGGTGCACGCACCGCACCGTAAATCAGAACGGCCGGCCGGACTCTCGCGCTCCGTTTTTAGAACACGGAGAGTCCAGCCCACATGCAGAAAACATCCAATCATGACACCCCACCAATATGATGGACACGTACACTCGCTCCCTCTATGTGGCAAGAGCGCACAGAAATATACAAGACGAAAATACCCCTCTCCCCCCGTGGGGTACTCTTTGACCTGTCCTCCTCGCATTCCCCACCAGGCCGTCGCCCTCATCGGCTGCGTGTTTCTCGGAAAATGAAGGGTGCGGACAGGCCGGCGGGACGTGGTCCCTTGGCCTCCTGAACGGGTTGCCGCGGGCAGCCGACACCACTGCCTGCGATGAGTCACGCATTCCCACGTGCGAGCGGCTCACGCGCGTCCCTCCCGGTTTCCGTGCGCCGCGAGAAATTCCCGGGGGTCTGGTTGCCATCCTGCCCGGGTGAACGGCCTTCCCGATTCTGTGCGGAACCGTCGACATCTTTACACGCCCCCCCTAAAATTCTCCAAGGGGTCCCACGACTTCCTTTGAGAATAAACCCAACCAAAGAATCGACGGTTGACCGTACATGCCCTGGGGAGGGATAACGCGTACTGGGGCGCGCTTGCCCAATTACGGCGCGCCGGCGCTGAAAACACTTTGTAGCGAGAACAAAACAAAAACAAATACGCCATGCTACATAGGCGCCTTATTACTGCGTGCAGACGCGCAACAACACTCGTGTAGCGCGAACAAAACAAAAACAAATATGCCATGCTACATAGGCGCCTTATTACTGCGTGCAGACGCGCAACAACACTCGTGTAGCGCGAACAAAACGCGCCAAACACGCACTTGAGGGAAACACTGTAACTTCAGTTCTACACATGCATACACCCTACACTGTTGCACTCCTACGCGCACCGTGCACATGTTGAGTCTGCTGCAGTTGCGTCCCATGGAAGTGTCACTGCACTTGTCTTCTAGGAATCGTGTCCTCTCCACCCTTCTCCCCGTCGCGACCACCGCTGTCTGTTTCCCAGTTCTGGTTCGACAACCTAGACAGTGCGTCGGCGTTACCGTGTGCGTTCCCTTTTCGGTGCTGAACCACCACATTGTATCGCTGCAAAGCGAGCGCCCAGCGCGTTAGCTTTGCTCCCTGTGGCACGTTCAGGGTGAGAAAGGAGAGGGGGTTGTGGTCCGACACCACCGTAACCTGGGCGCCAAACAGCCAGAGGTCGAACTTTCCCAGCCCCCAGATCACCGCGAATGCTTCTCTCTCGATGGTTGACCATCGCGCCTGCGTTGGAGAGAATCTGTGACTCGCGAACGCGATCGGTCGCTCGGAGCCATCCGCAGCACGCTGTGAGAGACAGGCTCCCGCCGCAACCGCTGAGGCGTCCGTGTGCAGCCAAAACGGCTTGTCGATATCTGGCGTACCGAGCGCTGTGGCTTCGCAGAGTGCCGCCTTGAGTCTCTGAAAGGCTCTTTCAGCTTCGGCTGGCCACGGAATTTTGCTAGGAATCTTTTTCCCTGTCAGCTCCGTCAACGGCGCTGCCACCTCCGCGTAGTTAGGCACGTATCCTCGGTAATAACCGCACAGCCCGAGCACACTACGGAGCTCTTTCTTGGTTTCTGGTGCTTTCAGCCCCCTAATTGCGGACAATTTGTCAGGGTCGGGCGCGTGGTTCCCCGAGCCTACTACGTGTCCCAAGTACCGGATGGACCCTCTTGCCACTTGGCACTTCTCGAGCTTTACTTTCAAGTTCGCTCTCTGCAACGCCGCGAAGACGGCATGCAAGTGTCGCACGTGATCGGTCAGCGTTTCGCTGAACACCGCAATGTCGTCAAGGTACGCGCACGCGTAGGCAGAGTGCGGGAGTAGGAGCTCGTTCATGGCTCGTTGAAATGTCTGAGCTGCGTTTTTTAGCCCAAACGGCATCACCCTCCACGCAAACTGCCCCCGGTGGCAGACAAAAGCGGTGAGGAGCTGAGCTGATCGCGCTAGCGGCACCTGCCAATACCCTCTCCTAAGGTCGAGTAGAGTGATGTAATTCGCACTTCCTACGCTCATGACGAGCTCTTGCTGCAATGCCATTGGGTAAGCGTCGGCCACTGTCCCCGCATTGAGCTTCCTGAAGTCTACACACATTCTTATCGACCCGTCCTTTTTGGTGACGCATACAACCGGGTGAGCATGGGGGCTTTCGCAGGGGTATATAAGATCCATATCGAGCAGCTCGTCCACCTGCTTGCCCACTTCGCCTTTCAAGCTTGCGGGTGTTCGGTACGGGTAGCCCGACTTGGGGGGAAGCCCTCCTCCAGGAGAATCCTGTGCTCCGCTACTTTAGCTACCCCTAGCCTGTCATGGAATAGGCCTCGGTGTTCTCTGAACACTTTGCGAATTAGGCTGCGCTCTTCCGGCTTCAGGTGAGCCGTCATGTCCTCTGGGAGGATCGATACCGCCTCTCGTGTCGGCCTAGGTCTAGGTACATATTCTATTTCCCCGAACGCCCGGTCCTCATCGAAGATCACCCCGACCGTCATTGCTCGCCTCTGATACGACCGCAGCTTGCTGGCGTGAACCAGCTTCCTACCTCCTTCTGGTATCTCCACGAAGTATGAGTGTTCGCGAAACTTTCCGACAACACTTCCCGGCCCCTTCCACTGTGGAAACATCTTTCCTGGGCGCTGATCGTCAAACACCAGTACACTGTCGCCTATCTCAAAGGCTTTGCTCTTCGCCCTTCGGTTGTGCTGGGTCGCGTACGCGTTCTGCTGCTTTGAGCTTATCAACTCTGCTACCTCCGCCGCATGCTCCAAACGCGCCTTCAGTTCTTGCATATACTGTGATGGGGACGGTCCCAGTGTCGCTGGTACACTCATCTGCCCTTCCCAGCCGCGCTTTAACACGGCTAACGGGCCGGTTGGCTCACGCCCATACAACATTTGGAACGGCGCTATTCCTGTCGTGTCGTGCGGCACTTCGCGGTACGCCCATAAAAGGAACGGTACAAATTTGTCCCATTCTCTTCCTTCGTCCTGGATTATATGGTACAGCATGTTTTTGAACGTTCTGTTCCAGCGCTCTACAGCTCCATTGCTCTCGGGGTGACCCGGAGTAGAAAACCTCGGGGAGCAGCCTAACCTCTTCAAAAATTCCTTTGTGAGTTCAGCCGTGAAGTTCGTCCCGCAGTCGGAAGCGACGACCTCGGGTATCCCTGTTCGGCTGAACACCGTCAGGAGGGCGTCACAGGTAGATTTCGCGCTGAGGGAGCGCAAGCACACCACCTCGGGCCAGCGTGTGCACAAGTCGATGATGCACAATGCGTACCGATGCCCCCTCCCTGAGGGTGGATCCAGTGGGCCGATAACGTCGACGTTAACCTGCTCAAACGGATATCGCGGCCTCGCTAAGGGTTCTATCGGCACCCTGTCCGTCTGGCGGCGATCGGACCTCGTCTGACACCCATGGCAGCTGTCGCAATATCTCCGCACATCTCCCTCAATCCCTGGCCAATAAAAGCTGTACTTGATTCGTGCCTTGGTTTTTCTCAACCCAAGGTGGCCTCCCCAGTTTGACTCATGGGCTAACTTAAGGACCTCCTCCCGCCGGGACTCGGGGAGCACCAACTGCATTACTGGTTTCCCCAGCAATTTATCCTTGTGGTAGAGTAGCCGATCTACCTCCGTCATGCCTGCTTTCCCGACCCTGGCGTTTTCCCAGCATTCTCGCAAAGTAACATCACTCCGTTGCTCCTTTTTGAAAACTGCCGTAGCACTGCTTTCCCCTGTTACGCTGTCATCTGTTTTCTCCGTGTCATGCAAATCGCTTTCACTCTCTTTCCCGGTGACGATGTGCACTCCAGCGTGGGGCGTTGCGATCTCTTTGACTGGCTCTACGTCCGGTTCGACCGACGCTTGCTCTGCCTGTTCGACCCCCCTGTAGTCTCTGACCTGGCGGTTATCTGTTGCTCCCACGCCTTTCACGTCCCACTCTTCCCTCAGGGACTCCCAGGCTTCTTCTGACAGCAAGCAGTCTGTCTTCGACACTAGTTTGTCGGTCAGGGCGCATACTACTGGCACCGCCTCTCGTATGTCCGAGAAAATGCCCAAGTCACGGTTTATTATAAGGGGCACGACTGCGAGTTTAGCCTGCACTTTCTCGCCAAAAGCTGACACTAACTCAATGGATCCATACGGTTTAATCAAATCCGGAGGAACCATGCTCTCTCGCACGACCGTTATTTCGGCACCTGTGTCCAAAATTGCGTTAATACGCCTATCCTGACACGCCAGCGTTACCGGTCTTAGTTCGCTTTGTGCGGCGACCCCTTCCTGTGTTGCCACACGTGCGGAGAGGCTGTCCCCTTTGGCGTTGGGTGCCGCTCCCCTCGAGTTGTGTGGGCAGTCGGCCTTCTTGTGTCCCATTGAGCCGCACGAGAAGCACCCTCTATACCATTGCCTTGTGTCTGTCCGCTGCGTGCCTCCCGAATCGCGTGTGAGTCGGTCTGGGTCTCTCTTTCCCTCTCGTGTATGCGAGCTCTCCTCCGTTCTCTGCTCGGGCTTTTTCACCGCGCTGTCTTTGCCCCGCGCCTCCTCGAACGTTTGCAGCAGCGCCGCCAATGTTGGCGTTTTCTTCCACCCCTCACCCTCCTGCAAAGTTACGTATCGGAGAGCCTCTTCAGATAGCGTGTTCTTAAGCTGGTCTGCTACTAGCAACTCAACTAGCCCTTCAAACGTGTTGACACCCCTTTCTTCAACGTAGCAATTAAAATAACTCTGCAGGCGAGTTGCGAACGCCCTCCAGCCTTCACTAGGTAGCTTCTTCGAGGTTAGGAACCTCCTTCGATATTCCCCTGCCGAGAGCTTCAACTCCTCTAGCACCACTTTTTTCAGCACTTCATACTCCCTGTGCTGCGATGGTGTCAAGCGCGTTGAAAGGAACCGCACCTTCTCCGCAATCAGAGGGAATACAATTTGGCCCCAGTGTTCCTTCGGCACAGCGTACGCTTCCAGAGTGTGTTCTACTGCCTCGAACCAGACAGGCACTTCTGCTTCTGCCGGAAACTTCGGTAGCGCTCCTGACAACCATTTTGAGTACCGACACAACTCCGCCCGCGCGTCACTTCTCTCCAACACTGCGGCGTTTTGCGCCGCATTTTCTTCTCTCCTACTCGCTCGTAATTTTTCCAGCTCGAGCTCGAGTTCGAGGGCCCGGCGCCTCTCCTCCGCAGCTCTGACCTCCAGTTTTTTCATGTCCATTGCCGTCTGGCTAAACGGCGCTCCAGGCGCGGACAAACTGCCGTCCGACACAACCGTCTCCTCCCCGTCGCCCATTGTTCTCACCTTCCGCCTGTCCGGGTTTAAATGCGCGAACCGCGTGTTCATGCACCCCTTAGTGCCCACCCAGACAGCGATGCTCACGCCAAGGTGAAGAACAAAGAGGACTCACCCTCCGACGAGATGCGACGCGCTGGCTCTTGACTTCCGTTGCTGTCGTTGCCGCCGTCGCCGGTCTCGTTGCCGCCGTTGCCAATGGAGTACGCGGCCGGTCCTTGTGACACGCCGCCCTCCCTCCAAGTGGTGGCTTCCCAGCTGTCACCGCTGACCCAGCAGTGGACTCGTCCCGAATCCGCCGCTGCTCGCCTCTCCGGTGTCTCGAACACCGTCGTCCGACGTCGTAGCCGGTGACCGCTGTGCTGAATCCGCTGACTCCCTTTTCATTCCTTCCTTGCTCGTCGTTGCTCTTAGTCTACTCCTCCGCTACCCGTCCTGCCGACTGCGCCAGTAATTGTTGGTTGGAGTTCCGCCTCGCACGCCAACTGGAGGTTGGGGTGGCTTTGCGGTCTTCCGGGTAGCCGATCTCCTCATTGCAGACAAATGGGGCCTCGAAGACGAAGTTGAAGTACGCCAGGAATATTTATGTACACTTATTTACATTTGTACATTACAGTCAAAAGCGGGAAACATTGGGACTGACTTCCTCGGCAAAGCCGATGGTGCACGCACCGCACCGTAAATCAGAACGGCCGGCCGGACTCTCGCGCTCCGTTTTTAGAACACGGAGAGTCCAGCCCACATGCAGAAAACATCCAATCATGACACCCCACCAATATGATGGACACGTACACTCGCTCCCTCTATGTGGCAAGAGCGCACAGAAATATACAAGACGAAAATACCCCTCTCCCCCCGTGGGGTACTCTTTGACCTGTCCTCCTCGCATTCCCCACCAGGCCGTCGCCCTCATCGGCTGCGTGTTTCTCGGAAAATGAAGGGTGCGGACAGGCCGGCGGGACGTGGTCCCTTGGCCTCCTGAACGGGTTGCCGCGGGCAGCCGACACCACTGCCTGCGATGAGTCACGCATTCCCACGTGCGAGCGGCTCACGCGCGTCCCTCCCGGTTTCCGTGCGCCGCGAGAAATTCCCGGGGGTCTGGTTGCCATCCTGCCCGGGTGAACGGCCTTCCCGATTCTGTGCGGAACCGTCGACATCTTTACACCTCGCTTCTGCAAAGGTTTACCTCACTGAAGCTGGCTATTGGCGTAATGTATTCTAGACTAGCGAATGCGATATTTCTTTGAAGGCAACGCCGCTAGGCTCGTGTCCCTATAGGGTTTGGATTTTATTGGGGAGGCACTTCTGCCTTAGCTTCCTGGACTTCCCCCGTGAGATCAAGCCATGGCAATGGCGTCCCCGTTATTAAGGATCCAGGGGAACAGCTGGCGCCGCAGCGGGAAGGGGGACGGGGGTATGTGCTTGCCTGACGTTAGGCCTAACACTACGCTTTGATGTCTGACGTCATTCAAAGGGTACCCGCAGCTCGGCGTACAATAAGTTTGACGTTTTTGGCAGGTCGCGGCTAAATGTTAGGTCGGCCAAACGTCGATCTTGAACCTACACCTAACAAGGTCGATAGAGTGGCGAAGTTTTCTATTAGTACCAGTGACGGAAAGGGAAAATGATGATGATGACGCTTTCGAACCTACATCGTAGGCCCAGATGTCCTCTGCAAGTCGAGTCAAGCTTGCCGACAGCAGCCCGTACTTGCAGAGGTGTATAGGACAACGCTTTATAATCCGGCAAATCAGCTGAATCATTTCAGTCCTTTTTTTATAATCAAAACACTAGGAGGTTCGACCACAAGAAATCTTTTCGCGTAGCGAAGGGTAACATACCCACAAAGTAGCGTACATCCGCGATGGTGTATTGGGCAACGCTTTTTAAGCAAGAATGTATACATATATGCTGCTTTGGCATGATTTTGGGGGGTTGGCGCAACTAAACGGTCCGTCATTTTTTTTTCTTCGGGTTTGTCTCTCATTGACGCTTCGGGGTTATTTTTTGTGTACGTGCGGCGTGCGCAAATGTACGTGCGTGTGTGTTTGTGTGTTGGCCAAATGTTGGAAATCAAATATCTAGGTGGGATCGGTTGCGAGGAAATATATATATATTTCCTCGCAACAGATCGCACCTAGATATTCGATATATATATATATATATATATAAGAAAACTTTGAACAAGGTAGAAACCACGATTGTTGCCAATGTTTCAGCAAAGAGACTTGCCTTCGTCCCGGCAACCACTCGCCTGGCTAGCACGCTTTATATAGGGCACTTCCTTCTCTTCTCTCACCTGGAGACCTACCCCTATATAAAGCGTGCCAGCCAGGCGAGTGGTTGCCGGGACGAAGGCAAGTCTCTTTGCTGAAACGTTGGCAACAATCGTGGTTTCTACCTCGTTCTAAGTTTTCTTTTCTTGTGTTTTGTGTTCTCCACCATCTTCCAAGTTTTATTGCTCCCTATATATATATATATATATATATATATATATATATATATATATATATATATATATATATATGTTATTGGTTTATGTAATATGTAATGTTCTAGTCTACTCGTCACGGTGGGGGAGTACAAAGCATGTTCTTTTCTTTTTTGCACGCTAACATGTTCGTCTTTCCGTCGTGGAAGTTTTGCAACAACGCTGAAGTACAAAAATGTCCGTTTGCCGAATTTCGGCGCATATTATGTTCTAAATTAATCCGCAACGTGCAAGTACTACACGGCGCCTATAGTTGCAGGTAGTTTTGAATTTTTGTTGCATTAAGCCCGATTTTTAATGTGTTATTCTTTGTACTCCAACGCAAGCGTAGAGGTGGGTGTGCAGATCTGAGCCCGTGGAAAGAAAGCTTTTGCAGTATCTGACAATTCGGCAGTTACTACAAAATTTTCGTTAGTTCAAATCGAAAATGGTTGGCTAACTGTTAAACCAATAGCGGCTCCAATTATCTAGTAGAAGCATGTTTTCCCCGGATAGCATAAATGGTTTGAGGGCACGGGACCTAGGTCGTCTCCCAGTCAACCCAACTGGTAAACGAAAGTCGGCCCTGAGAGCCTACAGCCGCATAGGCGTGGACGGTGACTTCACTTGTCCCTGAACTGGGTGACCAATGAACGCTCGCCCTGCCGGGTGACCTAACTTCCCGCGGATGGCTGATAAGACAAGGTGTTCAATCCACTGCACCCACTATAAATGTAGTAGTGCTGTTGCACCTCGTCAAGTGACAACTTTTCCCACTGACAAAGGACTGTGGCGCAATGAGGCGGCTATTTTGCTGCACCCTTGCCGCGAACTGATTGTTTGGGATAGGTTGTTCGTGTCCCACCCAAGTTCTTGCACCACCAAGGTGGAGCTACACCGGGGATATAAGGCCCACCGTATGGCTAAGGATTGATTCGGACCTCCTATGAGTCTTAAACACGCGCCCAAATGTCCTCACACAACAGTCTTCGTCGTTCGCTTCCGTCAGAAAAAACGTGGACCCCGCGGCCGGTAATCGAACTCGCGACCGCGTACTAACTACAGTGCAATGCCCTTGCCACCGAGCCACCGCGGCGGGTCAGCATTGAGCATACAAATTTTAAAAACAGACGCCGAACACGTGTCGACGTTTTCTTGCCGCCTGCCATATGGCTGAGCTGCATCTAATCTCAGCTCTAATACCACCGCTGTATCTTATCTCCCGTCCGCACGGCTAGGTGGAGTGGTGGGCTTGTCTGCGAAGGTCACATCTGGAATCATTTCTGTAGCTCCGTCAGCGATTTTGCCGCCTGATAGTTCTCCGCAATCGGTTTCGGCTGCTGCAGGAGAATCGACTCTAAGAGCTCCCACCAAGTATGACTATGCCATGCGACTCAGGCGGAACTTTCTTTATAAAGACGCTTCTCTTCCGGGGTAGAGAGAGAGAGAGAGAGAGAGAGAGAGATTTTTAATCAAAAGAGAGGAAATGTCTCTGTCGGAGAGCTTCAATGGAGTCTGGGTGCCTCCGTCCAGGGTGTTGCTCTCAGTGTAAGATCGGTTGAGTATGTTCCAATATGCTACTGCCCATAGCCCCGTTTACATTGACCCGACGAGGGCGCGTTGAGTCGAAATAAACAGGTTTTTTGGACTCGACCCCCCATGTATAAGCGGACGGGGTGGGTCAGAGAGCCGTCGCGGCGAGTCCAGTCAACTCGGAGGCAGGGGGTGGGTTAGCTCTCTCGTCGGGCTGAGTCGGCGGGCCGCGGGGAGCAGAATACCGTATCTGCGCGGTTCTAACGCGCCCCCAATCGTAACGCGCGGGTAACCTCGCGCAGGAAAATTCGAAGAAAAAAAAATGTGACACTGACGTTACTGCGCAGATGGAAAAGACATGACACCACGTACCTGGAAGAGAGATTTTATTTGGCGTATGCAGCTCTGGAAGCCAATAATGAATTGTGCTTCACAAGGTTGCTTATCCAGCTGCTGCTGGAAATAAAGTTATAGCGGGGAACACTGAAGCTGCCTGCGATTTCAAGTGCCTTGATCTTCATAATTCTAAGCGTTAGGGGCTAAGCAGAAGCACAAAAAAAAATGTGCAACAGCTGACCAGGGTATGCGGCATGCCATTGAGGCTTCAGTGCGCCGAAATTCCCTCACGTGGTGTTGACAGATTTTTTTTATTGGATTGAGTTGTATTTTGCGGGTACTTAGTGTCCGTTGCGCATGGGAATGCTGCTTGCCGCTTTAAAGCCTATTTCGGTTTTGAGCCCGATTGTAACGCGCACACAAATATTAAGCTACCTTTTAGCAAAAGAGGGTGAGCGTTAGAATCGTGAAAATACGGTAGCCCCTCTTCCGCGAACCCCGCCGCTCCCCTCACCTCGATTCTTTGGACGGGGTTCATATAAACTCGGACGCGTCGAGGTAAGCTGAACCCGCCACTCAACTCACCCCGCCCCCGTCGCGTCCATGTACACGGGGCTCATGAGTTGTTGGCTCCTGCCGCGTCTGTGTAGGCCTGCAGTTGGTTCAGCTCCCTCTTCGGTTTCTTATTAAAGTAATTTGGTCTCATGGATCTTCTTTCTGTGTGCCGGATTGGATCCATATTATTCGGTATGGGGGCCACCTTGAATTTTTGCCAGTCTCGTGCCGGGGTATAGACATCCTGCTTTCGTCGATCTGGCGAGATAACTCACGCGTTTCAGCAGGCACTGCGGACGTTTCCGGTTCGAGGGTGGAGAGCGCGTGCGGCTCGCTTTGAGGTGTCGCATGTTTCGAACTGAAATCGTTTGTAGCGGAAGCGTTACAAGCGAGTAATTCTCGCACTAAGCGCCTCAAATAAAAAAGCACTCGGGATACTTCTGTCGGGATAGTCCTGTCCACTTCTTTCTTATTGTGTCCCTGTTAGTAAGCGCTGTTCCCCAAGATCCTTCAGGCTCTTGGGGGACGCTTCCTGGGGTTGCCGTCACTGATATTATGATGGACAAGTAGCCAAAGCTATTCAGACACCAGTCCAATCCGACAAGGCATCATTTTTTTCCATGTACGCAAATTCTAACGATTGTGATAGTGCCTTTATTTGAAAGCAGTTCCTTATTCCCGGCGAAGCGTACAGGCTGTACGATTTGAGTCAAGTCATGTGCTTAGCACCGTCATTCGGCGAAATTTTCTTGTTGGCTGCATGGATCGGTTACTCGAGTGTACTGACGTGAAGCTGAACCACGGGGTTGTCTTAGAATGGATGCAAAGGTATCATTTTATAGTCGAGTCGTGCTCTTCTAAGCCTCGATATTCGCTGAACCAACTCCCTCTATAGCAATGATCGATGGTGAAGGGGCAAAAGATCATAGAACATTCCCCGAACCTGTACATAATCCCACCGCCGTTTCTCTTCCACTTGGGCAACAATCACAAATGGAAATAAAACACATGCTTTCAATAATATGGGGAAGATTGACATCCGGGTCTTATGGACGGCTTCCAATTTTTTCTTACTGCATGGTAATATGATGACCAAAACAATAGCATCAAAAATAGCGGAATAATAGTTATTAGGCCCTTTCATAATGACAGAAGGGCATAAAATTACCTAAAAAAACAGCAACTTCCTCCTCGGGCATCGTACATTACTGCGTGGAGGATCAATGTGGCAAAACAGAATTGAATTGCAGATAATTGCGCGACTTGTGGCTGTGTAGTGCAGAGCGTTTATCAGATGACCGCAGGGGAGGTATATTGGTAATCCATTTTCTATAGTCACTCCGCTCCACCATCTATTAATTGCTTTCTAGTGTGATTCAGCTTTTTTCTGGCTTCCTGCAGTAAGCATCCAATTGCCCAAAAATTCGTGATTTCGAGAGCCGAGGAAACTGGAGAGCCCCAGTGAGAAGTGGTTCTCGCCAGGAGCCTCTTATGAGCTTGAACTTAGTCCCGCTCACTATTCCGCACCTTCATCCCCCGGTTAAGGACGAGGGGGAGGACACAATGAAGGTGGCTGTTACGGTGCGTCATGATGTGCGTATACATGCAGGGAAAAGACTTCTTTTGAGTTGGGATAGGCCATGTTCTCAGGCGAAACCCTCCTCCTAGGGAACGCATTAGCTCTGCGACCTACCTATGTGGCCTCAGCTGCTGTGTCACTTCCGTGATTCGCAAAGACGGAGTTTTCGCCTGAGCTATAATTGAAACCTAAATTGGTATGACTACATGACATAGATTATGCATGGGCCACCATGGTTCATTTCACATGCTGCGGAAGCTACACAGCTTGAGGCTTCGAGGATATAGTTGACGCCAAACTCCCCGTAACACCCCGCAGAGGCCGGTTGAAGAAAAGTGACTGTGAGTGCTCTGGAGGACATTACCGTCCTCCTGTTGTGCAGGCGGAACCGCCTCGGCACGCAGTCCTCCATGAGACGTCCTAGTCAGTTAGACCCCGGTTAGCTGAGAATTGTGCAGCCTCCACAGTGCTGCATGCAGCTCGTGAAATGATATACAGACACATGCGTATTCACATCCTCATTATACGCACGCAGCGGCTTCGCAGATTTCGCCAGTGCCTGAGAGTCGTTTAAACTCCCCTCATTCACAGCCGATTGGGACTTTGTTCGTCAGGTAGGTTATTTGGCGGAACGTCGTCAACAACACGAACCCGCAAGTTATACGTGACTAAGTGCGAAAGGATATGAGGTAAACCTTTCCACTGTGCACTTTTTCCCTGGTGTGCCGGAAACAGCGGTGAGCTTATGCGCGGTTCCGGGAAAGTTAGGCTGGATTTGTACAGTGAGCCCTTGTCTAGACATCACGGTTGGTAATTCTGGTGTGCTGAAGCGAAGCAGCCCAACGGAAATGTATTGGTGTGTAACAAGGCGGACAATCGCTAATTGCAAGTAGCGCGTAAGGAAGGAGGTTTAGCGGAGTGACAACAAGGCTGCAGTGAACAGCCGGGACGGGCGCTTCTCCTAACTCGTTAATTTCGAAATCTGCTGGCATATATAGTAAGTATACGCCAGTAAGTGTGTATACAGTTGAACCTCGTTAAGGAACGTATGGTCCCGGAACAAATGGTCCCAACTCGAAAGTAGGAACGAATGGTCCCGGAACTTATTGTCCAGGAACAAATGGTCCCAGGCGCCTCTTCAGGCAAAATGATTCTATAAAACTCACGTGGGTTCTCTGTTCAAATTTGTTGTATCTTGCTGGAGTGCAGTTTATAATTTCTTTAGTTCTTAATTTTTTTTCTTTGTTTTTGAGATTCCGTTAAACCGGTTATCTCAATTCACGCTATTGTAACGATTAAACGCGGTATTTCTGCCAACCATGCATTTTTGTGCTAGTTCAGGGCATCACACGATTGGCCCGTTTGGGGAATTTTTTTATTCGTATTTCCGTCGTTTTTCTCCGGCCTTTTTTTTTTTTGTCTTCGCGTTTTTTATACGTTCAAGACGAATATTCTTATTTATTACTCCTCTCTCTCTCTTCCGTTATTGGATTTTTGTAGTGTTCTCATTTTCTGTGTTTTCGACTTTTTGGTTTATCAAAATGTCGTTATTTCAATTGTCTGCCTTGTCACTCTACAACCAATCACTGCTAATCGCAAACACAGGGGGAAAAAAGAAGTCACGCGGGAAACATGCGGCTCCATCCATGATTTACAGAATACGTAGAGGCATTCCTCAGAAAGAAGCGCCATTAGTTTCTTGTGGGCAAGCACTTCAAGGGTGTGTACGTAGTTAGTTCTCTGCCCCCTCCCTCCCCCTCGGAAGTTTTCTCAGTCACCGCAACTATTTCACGCACGGTCATGCTTAACGCAACCTTCCCGCTTGAAAAGATAGTTTGTGAGTCGGGCCGCGTTCCAGGAAGCCGCACCTGTCGCGGAACGCCGCTAGTAAGCGAGGTTGGTGACAGGCACAGTCTCGAGACATGCGGACGTCTGATCGCAAGCATCAGCTGAGCCACTGGTCAAGCCAGGCTGTCGCGACAGTCAGCACCATGACCAATTTCTTCTAAAGAGGGCATTGAGGGCCATCTCAAGCAAAGAAATATGCTGCCGAAGCAAGTGCACTGATGGGCCACTACATGAGAAAATTATGGCAGCCCGTTATTGTATTCGCTTCAAACACCTGCCGAGGGCTGCCCAGTACACGCTGATTTTGATTTAAATGTCTGCCACTGGTTTGCCTGGTATTCGGAATATCAAAAAAAGGCTAGCAAAGGAAGCACGCGAGGACGTACATGCCCGGCAAAAAATTTGTATACCGCATTTCACTCAAGTAAATTCAGCCTTAGCAAATTATATAAACAGATGCAAAATACATTGTGCACAAATACAAACATATACACATAAATACATTGACCCCTTTCCTTCCCTCATACAGGCGCTCATGAATGCGAGCAGTAGTGGTGGCACCATTTCTCCCTAGTTTGAAGTTGGGACCATTTGTTCCGGAACCACTTGTTCCGGGACCATTTGTTCCGGGACCATTAGTTTCGGGACCATTTATTCCGCGACCGAGATTGAACTAGTGGGGCTCCCTTTGGTTGGCGGTACAGCGCACGCTACCAGCATTAGAAACACATGCGCGATAAAGTAGACGGTATTGCACGTCCTTCGGAGTGCACTTTCAATAATTACGTGCTGCGAAAGTACGGCATACGCAATGGTACGGCATATGCAACGAAGAGAGGCCGCGTGGTTTATGCCAGCTACTTCAGTGTACACGGAGCAAGCGCGCGGTTACGGGTTTGGGAAGCTACGGAGAGTAGTGTCGCGTTGAACTTTGGCCTTGGGCTTCGAATGTCATGAAATGTAGCCTGCTCGGACGGGCAATATTGTTCGAATTACCCATGGCATGCGTTTCAGGTACGAATTAGCCAGTTTTCCCCCCACTCAAATACACGTCACTTTACCGGGACAAATAAACCAGTTCGAATTGTCCGCTGTTTCGAATTATGTGACTTCGACTTAACAAGGGTCAACTGTATATATTACGCACACACACTCATCCCCCCCCCCCCCAACGCGCGCGCACGCACGCACGCACGCACACACACACACGCGCGCGCACGCTCAGGCAATATCATTACATAAATGTGGTCGTAACCCACATTAAAAACATTATTCTTTGTAGAGAGCTCATTGACACACATCCGCATCTTCGCTTGGTTCGAAACGCTTCTGTAATGTCCCGTGTCAGGACATCTGAGCTTTCTTTCTCAATTTTTTTTTTGTTTTGTTTTTCCAACTGGGCTGCACAATGTCAGTCTTTGACCAGGGTCAGTCAGTGACCCCGCCCCGCTTCTTGTCGACAGGGCATGTTCTCGTAGGCGGTCAGTCACACATCGACCGGTTTAGCCCACGCAAACACGTCAACGGTATTTCGTAGACACCTTCGTTACATTTTACAAAGCCGATTTCGAACTAAGCAGTTGCGAGTAGGGCCAGTCCCGTCTGTTCACTACAGCCCTGTCGTCACTAGGCTAAACATTCTTCCTTATCGTGAACCAACTCGCTCAACAACACGGTTTATGTAATCCATTGCGATATCGTTGAGGCTAGGCACCTTCACGCACAGAGTAACAAGTTACCACCAAACCACTGCCGCCACACATTCGATTCGTGTGCGCCCGTATAAGGGCACGGGATTATCCACTGACTGATTATCCATGGTGTAACCCGAGAAATTTATGAGCAGTTTTGGTGGCATAAGTGAAGCCCAAAGGCGACGGGGGCAAGTTTGCTTGAGCCAAGCATGGCAAGATTTTTCTCGTCAAATAAAAAAAGGGAACGGAAGAACAACGAGGACAGGACGAGCTGGCTGTCCTCGTGGATCAGTCTCAGGCTGTCAGTTTTATGCTGCATGCCGTTTACTTCGGTGTTAATTGATATTTCGAGTGGGAGCCACGTGGAATGTGAATGCACAAAGCGATGCTCATATTGCGTAATGTCACAGCGCACACCGAATTTTTGAGTCAATAGTATGCTGCCTCGCATATGCCTCGCTTCATCATTGGCATATTTTACTCTGACCACAAGCATTAGTGATTCAGGGACGTTGTAATGAAGCAGACCCACTGGTGTATTAAGCGTGTCATTCACAAAGGCTCAATCATCGCGGACGTTCCGTTAGTGGGGCAGATAGATTTAAATGTCTTGATATTATCAGCATACAAAAAAAGGCGGGTCACTAAACTTGGAGGGAACATCATTAATAAAATGGCAGTTGGCTCAGAAAGATGTCAAGTGCAGGAAGTGCAAACACGCAAAAAAAAAAAAAAATTGGCTCCAATCCACTGGAAAGGAAAGCTTTAAACGACGCCCACAACAGTTGCCCTTGCGACATCACTTGAATTTACACACGTGGCTCTACAAACAGCGAAACCAGAGATTCTGCCAGCCGTTACCTGGAATTCGCGGGGGCACGCCCCGAGCGCAGGAGCGTCGGCCACGGCCGGGCTAGAGCGGCGGACGACGACGCCGCTGTAGCCCGGTCGTGCGTCGGCAGAAAACGGCGAGGAGCGTCTTTCGAAGGGATATACAGTGGAACCTAGCCATCCTGATGTGCTAGCTAGGGGCTACACCACCGCGCGACACAAGCGCAGACACCGGAACAATTCGGCATGTGAGCTTAGTGATTCCCATTTATACCGATTCAAACTAGTTATTTTAGTAGGTTTGATAATTGCGAGAAAGCTGAGGGAACATTTATAATCGCTATTTATCAGATCCAGCTGCTCCTTCCGCCTTTTGAAATACATGTTAAAACACAACGGAATTCTTATTCACTAATTTAGAAAACGGAGTCACATTCGTGGCAAGCATTGCGCAAAAGGTAGCGTTTATCTAGCGGCCAGATGTCTGTATGTGGTCTCTACCCCCGCCCTGCAAATCAATCCTTAACGTATCTTTGCCGTACGACCACTTAATTCCGGAAACGGAAAAAATGGTCCCGGAAAAAATGGTCCCGGAGAAAATGGTCCCGGAAAAAATGGTCCCGGAAAAAATGGTCCCAGTGACCATCTAGGAAAAAATGGTCCCATGCTCCAGTCGACGTGTTTCCCTTCAAGTTAGTCAGATCTGAACTTTTTTGCGGCTTTGCTTTTGTGCGTTTGCGTTTTAGCTAAAGGGATGAGAAAGAGATGGAATGCTTTAATATTCCTACAAGGGGCAGAAATTAACTCCTGTGGAGGCTAAAATCTGGATGGATGGGTGGGCGATGTACGTACAGATGGATGGATGTATAGATGGACAGTAGGGCTGAGTACCGATTAAAAATTTAGTGCACGTAATTGGATTAAAACCGCCCAAACAACAGCGAGGCCTGGAACAGCCGGTTTAGAAGCTTAGTCGGACACAACTATCTCAGTGTATGGAAGGTCATTAAAGCTCTACGCTGCGAGGTTTCATCAGAATCGGTGTAAATTGAAATCGGGATTTACGCGTTGATGCTCCGCCTTGCTTTAGCCTTCGTTTCTGCGCAGTACGGCCCAAACCCAACTCTCGATCGTAAAGTCATATCAAAATTAAAATATTAAAGCTAAAGATTTAAGTTAATGTCTGGGACATATCGTGCACCGAAATGATCGCACCGAAGCATCGTGCACCGAAACGTCCGTGCGCTGAAAAGTCCGTGCACCGAAATGTGCGTGCACGTAAATATCCGTGCACCGACATGTCCGTGCACCGAAATGTCCGGCCGCCGAAATATAAATGTAAATACAATTAAAATATACGATCTTTAACTTCAAATCATGAATAAACAAAGGAAAAAAACATTGAAGAGAAACAAATAGCAACAAAGAGTGTAAGAAAAAGTTAAGAAAAAAAAACGTAAAAAATTCCAGGGGGTGCTTACAACTCTCTGAGAATGTGAAGGCGAAATTTTCTGTTGATATGCCTTGAAATTTCATACGAACTTAACGGTCGCCCCCGTCCACTTCTGATTAGCCCCCTGGGCAGCCCCCTCTGACGCTTCTTCCTTTTACTACACATCACCAGGATCCTGTTTTTCGTGTCGGTACCTTCACCTGTCGAGGTTGTGTGGAAGCGGTTTACCCTCCTCACAACGTGCGGGTTCAAAACAGAGATGTGCTGAGATTTATGATGCTATATGTGGTTGAGACGTCATCAATGCGAAACATCTGTGGATTAAGCTAGCGTAACGGCAAATTAGGAAATAAATATGGGAGGGGCCATGAAAACAACCTAACCTGAATTTCGGTAAAACAAACGTTCTTGGTGCGATTAACCGGATTTACTCGAACAAGACTACTTTTCCTGCCTTGGCTTCGGGACCAATTTTTCCGGGACCATTTTTTCCTACCTTGGATTTGGGACCATTTTTTCCGGGACCATTTCTTCCGGGACCATTTTTTCCAGGACCATTTTTTCCGGGACCATTTTTTCCTACACCCCTTAATTCCGTCGAGTGCGGGTTACCCAGGAGGTGCTGTCGAACACGTTAATCAAGCCGTGCGAAGGAAGCGCGCAATGGACGCGAAGCACGCCAGAATAGGCCAAAAACAACCGTCGCGAAAGCAGACGACAAAGCCGTCCCTCCAACGCGCCCGCCGGTGCGAGCAGGGAGCTGCGCGCGGGGAACGCTGGGTAATAGCGCCCCATCGCCGCGCCATCTACACTGTGATCCGGGAGGGAAAACCGCCCTCCCCCTCCTCATCCGCGTTCGGAGTTTCTTGTCTCGCACGCCACGAAGGAATCGTTGGCTGGTGGAGGTAGAAATTTTTGCTTTAAAAATGGCCATGCATCTGTTTGCTTCGCTGCAATGTCGAAAGACGGTAGTCTACTGCCGCCCTTACCACGCAACTCCCTCTCCTCTTTCCGCCACCCAGCTCTCACGTTCTCCCCCAACCCCCCTCGCCCCTCCCGTGATAAACGCAAGGGTAGTTTCTTCAATTCAATACAATTTCTCCACGCGCGGACTGCTCGGGCGACATCTGTTGGAATCTTTTGTGACTATCCTGCTTTTACTGTGTGAGAGGGAGTTATGCATCTCTCTCCTGTGTGTACACATCTTCGAAGGCTGGGTTCCGTTTTATTTTTTCGTCACAAGTATGTACAGTCGGCAAAAGCCTTGTCTATAACGCGCGAGCGCCGTGCTCTGGACTGCTCAGGAGACATCTAGTGATAACGCCTCGTTTGAGACCGGTAGAATGTGAGCATGCGCGACCCGCATCAGCGCGAGGGCTGTTTTTCTTGTCGCTGTGCCCGTCGCCTTGCCCTCCGTACCTTGTTTCGCCGTGAGAAGCGCTGCCTGCGCTGCTGGGCCGGGAAACAATAGTGGATATTAGCGAATGGTAGTACAGCGTTGGCTGCGTTTAACTACATGCAACGCTTAATTTTTGCGGCGCCCTACGCAATTTAGACAGGAGTTTTTTTTTCTGTATGCAAGACAACGAACAACAATCGCCGAAAACGCATCGCTGCCGATGTTTTAGAGTGACTAGATATCGGTCCGTGATTGCTTGCACAGTGCATTAAGTATTAAGTATTGCGGCGTTAGCCCGTCATCAGTGACGTGCAAAGCCGAGTCTAGAAACCGGATAGTGGTGCACGCGGTACTTATGCAGCTATTGGCAGGAGGATAACGCAATGAACCGCTGTGTGCCAAAACTAATGCAGACGAAAAAATTACGCCCACCTCCCCTCGCGGGAACCCTGGTGTGATGCGGCGCTGAGGGGGGGGGGGGGTTCAAGCGCGAGCGGAGAGCAACCGTCGACCGAAAGGCCGCCGGAGAGCGGCACACCGGTTATATGCGCTGCGCGCCAGAAGGAGAGGAGACCGCGGAGAGAGAGAGTACTGCATATGCGCTGCACCGCGCGCAGCGCCGCCCACCGGCGGAGTGAGAGCGCGCTGGGCCGCACACCCGCAGATGTTGAGAGAGAGTGTTCGCTCTCACCTGGGCACGCGCCGGCGCCAGTGCGTCTGCCGCGGCTATGACGCAACACAATCCAACACAATCCACTTTAATCCAATCCAAATCCAATCCAAGCCAAGCCAAGCCAATCGAATCCAATGCCCCTCGCGAGAGAGTGTTCGCTATCGGAGAGGAGAGGGGGTGAGCGGAGGAGAGTGCGGACGCCGACGACGACGGACGCACGCAGGAAGGACAGGGGCGCCGACAAGAGATGCTCTCAGCGTCGTATCTAAAACTCGTACAGCGCGCGCTAAGGCGGGTAATCTCCGCTTTTGTTTCCCGGCCCAGCAGCGCAGGCATGCAGGGCTTATTACGGTTAAAGAAGGTGTGGAAGCCAAGGCGACGGGCACAGCGTGGAGGGACACAGCCGTCGCGCTGATACGGGCCGCGCATGCTCGCTATCAACCTATCTCAAACCAGGCGTTATCACTAGGTATCTCCCGCGCAGTCAGGAGTACGCCATTGGAGTGTTATAGACCAGACTTTTGCCGACTGTACTACAGGCCCAGCACAAAACTATTCTATTGTTGGGATTGGAACTCACTCCTCGGCCCCAAGCTCTTTCTTAAAGCGAAGCTTTTTACCTCTACCCCCCAAGGGTTCTGTCGCGACCGTTGGTGTCAACAGAAAATTCCCGCGAACAAATAAAAGAAGTTACTGGCACCGTAAGGAATCGAACCTGGAAACCTGGAGCGAATAGCGAAACGGAGGTGAGAGCCGTTTGTCTTACCGATTGAGCTACGAGCCCAAGCAGAGACGTGGACACAGACGGTGCACTCACCGAGCACATCTGCGGGTTTACCCCCTGCGTCCTCGCTGAATGCCACGTGATAGCTTCACGCGACCTCTCACGCCACCGTGCGCTCCACCCAAGGCACGTGCAGTGACCGTGTGCGCGCCTTACGCACGAGCTAGGAGGTATAAGAATTAAATGAAGCTCACACCAACGCATGACATGTCTCCGTCTTGGCCATCGATCTCCTCACCTCTGTGGGTGGCGGGAGAGACAAAGCAGGAGTGAGATCATCTGACAACGGGTTTGAGCTTTCTCTAATATTACAAAAAAAAAAGAAAGTGTTTTCACTCTTCTGCTTCACGAATACAACTTAACCAACCACCGTTCATGAATCATGCACTGATTTAACCTTAGCAAAGAATATCTCTGAAGTAATAAATGGCGCGGTTAAGTGCATTTCACTTGTCTGTCGCTTCACTCTTCGTAGAGCCACGTGTGTGAATTCAAGTGACGTCGCATGGGTAACCGTTGTGGGCGTGCTTCACAGCTTCGCTTTCCAACCAGCTTCACAGGGTGGATCAGCGTGCATTTTTTTTACCTCGCAACACTTCAACACCGTCTTTTAACGCATTTTTTAGTCTATCGGAAAAACCAGGCCCACATCTATTTTGATTACAAGGACGATGGTAGAGTGATGTGTCAGTTATGTTTTTTTATGTTTTGCCACAAATATACCTGAGGTTTTATTTTCGCTGAAGAATGTTGATATGTATAAAGCATTCCACGTGTTTTAGAAGTTTGGAAAGGTTTCGCCTATATCTAGTTTTTGTTCAAGTGTTTATTCAAATTTTGGCCGGGTGGCTGAAGTGAGTGACACAGACCAAAATCTTTGCGCTTAGGTGGCCCAACAAATACTATCGCCGTAAAAAATATCCCGCATCGGTTTGTGTCAAGGCTGAGTGGGGGGCGTGGGCCTACACGGATACCAATTACACGATGTCTTTAGCGTTTCTGTATAGCGCATACCTCCTGTTTGTATTATGCCATAGGACAAAACGCTGTGTCGTTTAAATTCACTTGATGCGATATACTTGGACAAAAAATGCGTATACCATACTTGTGTTATGCAATAAATGGGGATGTCTTGTTGATATAAAAATTAGTCGAAGTACTGAATTCGTTGTGACGGTAATCTAGAATTTTAGAGCATTTTCCCCCTTCGAAAACTGTATATGATCAATTATTATTACCTTATTATGTTACCACTTGCACGCCGCAAAATTCCAGGTGCAAATATATCTTGTCATGATGGTGCAGCTATATTAGTGTGCATTTTTTCCTAGAATGTTTAAACCGGTACGCCCTCTTTTGCCATTTTTGTATGTCAACTCAAGACACAAAAAAAAAAGCTAGCTGCTTTTAATTTGTGTGAGAATATTATGATTGCCTGTGAGGGGGTCGGGGCTATGTCAGGCGTTGTCCGCCCTTAGCCCCTACCTCCTCTTAAAGGCTATCTAAGAAATTAATAAAAAAAATCAAAGTAAATGAGATCCAATCGGTCTCTTTTCTGAAAAGCTCCCGAAGCGGGAGACCAACTAACAAGTTAGTGGGCGCCAATCGCGCAACGAGGAGACCGTGTAGTTGTGGTAGAAACGCAGTTCTGATCTAAATAAAAGTAGCGTGAGCAGAATGGTCCCAAACGGCTTAAAATGGGTGCGTGTAATAGCAGCTGGCCAGTAATTCGTAGGGTCGAATTTCAAGCATGATATAGTGTGGGTGCTACACGTGATGCTGCTGCTGCTGATGATGATGATGGTGGTGGTGCTGGTGCTGGTGGTGATGATGACGACGATGACGATGACAATGTCTGGGCGACCTCGAGATTGTGTGCGGAATCTGGGAATATATATAGCAGTGCACTCTGCTGCCACCAACTAAGGCGACCGCGGGCTTCGCGAAGGCAAATACTTAGCATGGCGGGAGGCGAGCAAGGTCGGCGCCACTTCCGATGTCGCACCGTGCTACGCCCACTGTCGCGAAGCCGTGACCAGAACGGCAATACACCACCGCGGAGATCAGCGGAGGTGTCCCGCATTGATCCCACGCACTGCTCTTTGACACGGTCAACCCACGGATATACACAACACCGTGGCGGGCGAATCACGACATAAGTCACCAATGGCAACTTTCGCATTCGTGCATACAGAGCACATAGAAAGACGAAGGCGTATACAGGAAGCAAAAACCCGATGTATATATTTGTGGCCTTCATTATTCCGGGCGTAGGCCTCTGCCTTGTGGTTTCTTCAAGCATGTTTTCAGCTCCGCGATGTGTGCAAAGAACATTATATATATGACTCGGGAGCCATTGAAGTTCCGGCTACACGTGGGTGATGTATAAAGTGAGCCGTAATTTAGACCACCTGGGGATGTTCAACGTCAATATCAACAAGTCAGTTCGCTCGTGTGTATCCATATATTCGTACGTGCCCTCAAGATCACAGCTGTAATGGCCCACTTCCGGGCTAACAGTATTAATAAAAAAAATCAATGAAATGAAAAAAAAAATTAAAAAAGGCTGTCATGAGTACGAAAAGTACATACTTGAGTTCTTCAAACAGCGCCACTAATACGCCGCACGGCAAGGTTGTTTTGATCGTAGACCGAGATTGAAGTAACTCCGAAGCTATTTTTTTTTTCTTTTACGAGGACGCCAAAGATGTCAGCATTGCCTAACTACTTTATTAGGTTCAAGTAAAGAATGTGTAAGCCAAGATTCGGGTTGGTACGGCCGTTTCTACGCGTATTTTCTTTGGAAAATTAACTACATGTGGCGTTTCTCTTCCGCCATGCATCCTTTGCTGTGGCGTCACATTGGGAGGTCCTCAGGGTGGCACTTAGCGGTCTCTGAGCACGTTAAAGCTTCATTAGCGTGCTGAGAGGAAGCAAGGGGTTGATACACACAATAAAGTATGCAAAAATAAAGGTTCCAATACAGAGGTAGTGTTAAACCACTGCTCTAGTTCGAGGCGTCGCTAAGCATTACGCTTGTGTTCTGTCTTCTTCCGAGCTCTAGCTGAGAGGCATGGGTCACACCCCCTAAGGAGCTTGAAGAGCTTTATTGGACCACAATATTAAATCACTTTTGGACACAGGCTCCTAAATCTCTCTCTCTCTCTCTCTCTCTCTATATATATATATATATATATATATATATATATATATATATATATATATATGAGCCCCTCATTTCCTATTCTGATTCGCTATATATATATATATATATATATATATATATATATATAGGGTTTGTAAATGAGGGGCTCGTTAGAAAATACAGGAAGTCTGGCTGCCGGCATTTCTTCCTGTATATATATATATATATATATATATATATATATATATATATATATCAGGGTGTCGAACCGAAAAAAATACCGGTTCGGTTACGGTTCGGGTTCGGGTGAAATAATTTCGTTCCGGTTCAGTTCCGGTTCGACAAAATCACGTACCGAACCGGTTCGCGAACCGGTTCGATTAGTTGAATTATCACTAAAATTAGAAAAAAAAACATTTACTAGTTTAAAACGACCGTCAAATCAAAACACAAACTGACATTCAAAATGGTGCTGCTCCCCAAGGGCAGTGGCGCAATTGCAAAGGAAACTTTAAACAATTAGGAGATATTAGAAAAACACATGAAGTGGCGACGATTTACCACCTTCTTTATCGCTCAGACTTTCTGTTGTCCTAGCAACTATTCATAAAGCCAACGCCAAGAGATATGATGGTGGGATATATTTTCTGTCCTTTCCTTTTTTGTTGAAATCGCAATTGTCGCTATGCAATCGCCCATCACGCTAACCTTGAGGCCTTAAATTTAGTCCTGCGTACGGGCGTGTTCAAATACCAGCGCTTAATAACAATGGCGCACATTTTTTATGTTTGTAACAAAACAGAAAAATTCTACAACAGGCACATAAATACTACCAATGAATTAGATTATTTGGTAACCCTGAATAATTTGTTAGCTGTCACCTTATCGAATGTGTTAGCCACACTTTTGTTAAAAGTAAGCTTTAGTTACGCTCAGTCACTGCATTATTGCTCTGACCACTGCAATTCCTTTTGCGATACCGAAAGTGTGCATTACAATCAGTATGTCATCGTACCGCCTGAACCCCTACCATCGTTCCGTGTGCTACATTGCGGAATCTTATAACAGATAATGCGGTTACAAAATGAAAGGGAAATTTGACACGTGGAGCATGAGATGGGACTTTTTGGGTAGACGCTCTTTAATTCGTCCACAGCAGTACTCCCCTCCGGAACGAGTAGCAGTAGAAGCAATGTAGCGAGTTGGGCAAACGGCTTAGCAAACAGCTTAGCCACTGAGCAGCTCCTGCGGTCACACTTGTCAAGTATTAATAATTTGCAGGTGTCGGACCTTTCAACAAATTATGAAATGCAAAAAGTTTGCACACATCGGGTGTGAGCTTTCGCTGTTGCGCAGTGGAGCACTCCTGCAGCCTGATTTCTCCAATGAAGTCGCAGCTAGGGAAGGGCAAAGTCGTTTTATATCACCTGCAAGCTGCCGAGAATGACATTTCGTTTGGTCAGCTTGCACTACGCTCGCGCCTCCAGCAGCAACAGACCAATGCTACATTGGTGCTCATTCATTTCCCCTGTTGTTACATAAAGCGTGATAGTGTTCAATTGTCTGGAGGGGAAAGTGCGCGAGCAAGTACGAAGTTGATGGTACGGAAAAGAAAAAAAGGCCTGAATTGCATTGACTGTGCAATATCAACAACAGAGGGTCGAACCGTTTCGGCATGAACCGGTAACCGTTATTTCTTTTTCCGGTTCAGTTCCGGTTCGGGTTCAGCGTGCTCAAAAAATAACGGTTCGGGTTCGGGTTCAGTTCCGGAAAAAATACCGGTTCGGTTCCGGTTTTCGGTTCGGTTCGGTTCCGGTTCGACACCCTGATATATATATATATATATATATATATATATATATATATATATATATATATATATATATATATATATATATATATATATATATATATATATATATATATATATATATATATATATATATATTGCGTGCTTTTGCGGATGCTGATAACCACAGAAAAGTAACCCCCGAATCGATGAAAACCAAAAAAAAAAAAAGAATAATCGCGCCCTTGGCTCGCCCTTGGACAGAAAAAAATAACCAGCTTCCCAGACCTCTTCCAGGGAATATGAGTGCACGTGCAAGGTTTTTGAAGTTATATATGCCTTCCGTGAACTCGCAGGACTCCCATGTTGGAGGGAGGAACTGGTATGTTATTTACTTTATGTGGTTCTTTGTATTAAAGATTTCCATGGAAGCTTCCGAAGTGCGCACAGCAAGTAATGGCCAGTTCTGTTGAAAGCTAGCCCATATTTTGACAAGATTGATTTTACCGTCCCCGTGTCAGCGCGAACTTAGAGCGGACATTTTCTAGCCTGTGTTTCCTCAGCCGCGAAGAGTTAACGCGCACGTGTGTCAGATAAATCACTTACGATGTGGCTGCTAGTTTGCTTTTTTTTTTTCAACAAACGTTAATACCGTTGTTGGGAAATTGTTGCGGTGACGTTATTGTTGTTTATTTCTTGCTCATTCGTACATTCCTTGCCGAAAAGCGGTTGGTATGCACTCAGGTTATGCAATATGAGTTACGTTACCATTTCTGTAGTTATTTCAATTTATAACCGTCTAGGAAATGCAGTAGCTTGATAACACGAACCGAGAAAAATGGCAATTTGTATCCAGCTCCGACGTTGAGCACCGAAAAACACCGATACCGAGGAGGAAATCAACATCGAAAAGACGCTCCCGAGTTTGAAGGAATATTAACAATGAAAACACGGAACCCTAAAAAAAAAGGAAACATTGACCTTGATTTATCACCAGAGAACCGCGTACACGCCACAGCTATACCCTAGAATCAGGGTTCTGCACGGCTGGTGAGCACCTCTTCTCCTCACATGTCATCACCAGGTGTCGCGCGGCAGGCAATATTTTACAACTTTCACGTTTAAAATTCATAGTTTTGTGAATTTTGTGAAGCGGGCCAATTACCCTTCCCTCAAAGCTCCCAGTGCCTGGTCAATCACCCAAGTTTGTACGTGCCACGAAGAAATCAACAACAACAACGAAAACTTTTATTGTTTTCGTTGTGAACGTTGCCAACAAGATGAATGTTACCAACGCAGAAACCGGCCGCTGTGCACGACCATGGCGTTGTGCTGCTGAATTCAAGGACGCGGGTGTTCGATTCCCGGCCGCGGCGGCCGCTTTTCTGGTGAAGGCGAAAAGCAAAAGCGCCCGTGTTTTCGAGATTTCGGCGCACGTTAAAGATCCCCAGGTGATCAAAATTAGTTCGGAGCCCTCCAATATGGCGCGCCTCATCACCTGTGTAGCGTCGGCGCGTTAAACCGTACAATAAATCAACCTGCGTTGGTAACGGTTCATCTTGTGTTCAACTCATCTGTATGTGTACATAGTTTTGAATATGTATTGTAGATATCGTTTCATATATTGACTTATAGTGCAATAAATACCATGTGGAAAACAGCGAAAAAGAGATAGCACAATTCGCAGAGCAATGGGCTGATACTCTGCAGACCCGGTTTGAAATCCCGTCATATCATGCGGGCGTTTTCAAAGCGAAGCTTTTTACCTCTACCCCCCAAGGGTTCTGTCGTGACCGTTGGTGTCAACAGAAAATTCCCACGAAGAAATAAAAGAAGTTACTGGCACCGCCAGGAATAGAACGTGGAGCGAATAGCGAAACAGAGGTGAGAGCCCGTTGTCTTACCGATTGAGCTACGAGCCCAAGCGGAGACGGGGGACACAGACGGTGCACTCACCGAGCATATATGCGGGTTTACCCCCTGCGTTCTCGCTGAATGCCACGTGATAGCTTCACGCGACCTCTCACGCCGCCGTGCGCTCCACCCACGGCACGTTCAGCTACCGTGTGCGCGCCTTACGCATGAGCTAGGAGTGGGTGGCGGGAGAGACAAAGCAGGAGTGAGATCATCTGACACCGGGCGGGTTTGAGCTTTCTCTAATTTTATAAAAAAAGTGTTTCCACTCTTCTGCTTCACGAATACAACTCGACCAACCACCGTTCATGAATCATGCATTGATTTAACCTTAGCAAAGAATATCTCTGAAGTAATAAATGGCGTGGTTAATTGCATTTCACTTGTATGTCGCTTCACTCTACGTAGAGCCACGTGTGTGAATTCAAGTGACGTCGCATGGGTAATCGTTGTGGGTGTGCTTCACAGCTTCGCTTTCCAACCAGCTTCACAGGGTGGATCAGCGTGCATTTTTTTGTTATTTATTCTTTGCTGCGGCGGCTTTTTTTTTTTTTTGACCGGACAGAGACGACGAAAACAAAAACTATAACAACAACAACAGCTACTACTGCAACTACTACTGCTAAAACAGCACCAGCAACGGTGCTTTTTTGCAGAATGTGGCACTTACGGCTCTCGCCTTAAAAAGACACCCGGAGCTGGCCGGGTGCCGACATTAGGACCACAAAAAAGGCTAGAAGGTATAGAATTAAAAGTTACCCCCATCCTTATAGGACGAAACTATTAGGATGGCAGCCTTAGATCAATGTGACAACCCAGTCTAAAATCACAACAGGAATACCGCGAAAACCTAACAGGAATTCCTGTCGTACGACAGAAAACTTTGTTGTGACAACAGAAGTCCTGTTGTTACGACAGACCCATCTGCTGTTACGACACACATTTCTGTCGTAACGACAAAAGTCAATTTTCGCAACGACAAGCATTCCTGTAGTTGCAACAGAACTGCCATTTACGCTATTCCTCACAATGGGCAATAACAATCAAACCATGCGCAACTACCGATGGAACATCAGGATCACGACAAGACACGCCTTCGGCACGACGGAACATCAAAATCAAGACAGGAATACGAATCACGACAGAACACCAGAGTCCCGACACGGCAAGACTACGACAAGATGACAGTACGACACGCGAAAATACGACAAAACTACAGAATTTTTTTCTGTCGTCTTTTTCGACAGGGAATGCATTATTAAAAACACAGAACGCTGTCGACAAATCAACCACACAAAATAAAGCGTTGCAGTACCGCATCGATGAGCTTGAAGGCAGATCACGGCGTGAGAATCTAATCATTCGGAGCCATCTGCTTCAAAACGAACCTGGGAACAAGCAGAAAAAAAGTTAATTTTTTTTTCTTCTGATGTTGACACATTCACACCATATTCAACACACCGCGCGCACAGATTGGGATTTTTCCCTCAAAAATACTTTATCATCCCTCCCTAAAGAAAGTTGAGATAAGCGCGAAAGTTTTTTTAAAACAACCATGCGTCAGAATGTGTCAAAACTTTCGGTAAAAGTGCGTCCAACCTTCGCAGAAGATGCGTCCAATCGATCGCCATACCTTCACGAGCCCATGCGCGATATTTCGCTTACTAATAATAATATTATCAATAATAACAATAGTTCAATCAATCAATCAATCAATCATTTATTTGCGTGCCCAGGAACAGCAGGGGGGCCTTTGTTCTGGCGCACGGAAACAAAAAACACACTAAACAAGATGTATATATCTTCCAAAGAAAAAATATTGGAGTAATAGCAGTGGTTACAGACGAAGAAAACTACACATTTTGACACACACACACAAACACACACACTTACAAGCACCCATTCATGCACACAAGTAATGCCTAACAGTGAGGCATGTCTGACTGAAAGACACTTAGAAAGTTAATAAAAGCAAAAGAACGAAAGGATAGCTTATGTTGAAGTCACAGAATGAAAGTCAATTAAGCTCATGGACACAGGGATAAAAGACAAATACAGAATAAGTGAAGTTGACAGTTACACCAATACAAACTCACAGACGTGTTTACGAAACAGAGTAGGGCAACTATTAAATATATCAAGGTAATCCGAACACCGATTATAGGTGCATTGCAGTTGGAACATAGGGCACAAGACACGCAGACATTTGGGATTGTAGAAGGTATCATGTTTCCTGGTCCACTTTTGCGGCACGTAAATAGGAACATGTTGTAGCAGCTCAACAGAAGACACTATGCCATGAATAATTTTAAAGAGAAAGAGAATATCAGCCTTATTCCGCCTGGAGGTTAGGCGTGATAGCGTCAATGAAGAGGGTGTTCCAGGGTTATAATTACTACTATCGCCGAAGCGATGGTTGAAGAGAGATATAAACTTATTTTGGACCCTTTCGATAAGCACACGGTTTGTTTTGCACGTGCTATTCCAGACTACAGATGCATACTCAAGCTGAGGACGACGTATAGTTGTGTAGAGCTTGAGAAGAGAATTCGGCTCCTTGAACTGCTTCGACACGCGACACACAATGCCAAGCGACCGAAGAGCTCTAGTACTTACCTGGATATGTGGAGAGACGCTCAGTTTACTGTCGAAATTGACGCCTAGGTCATTAACTTCTACCATACGTGTTAATAATAATAATAATAATAATAATAATAATAATAATAATAATAATAATAATAATAATAATAATAATAATAATAATAATAATAATAATAATTGCTTTTATAGTGTTCAGGAACAGCGGAAGCCTTGGTGCTGGCGCACAGGGAGGGCAAAAGGCATCAATGAAATACATCAACAGCTGGCAAGTAAACAGTCAGTGAGCAAAAAAATTAGAAGAAACTACAACTGAAAGAAGATTAAAAATAAAATAGTGTAATTTAACCAACATTACACAATCAATAGAAACTGTAATGTCTTGCCCATTGCAAAAATACATCATACAATAAGCGTAACGATAAGGAAAGGTAAGTGAAAAGTAGAAAGTCTTTACAAGATCGGGGTACCGTAAATGTTCAATTTCAAACGAACGCATGAAATGAATACGGCAAATTATAATGATAAGAAATACAGAAAAAGAAATTCTAGAACAGTTACAGTCGCAGGATCATCACAATATACGAATAACAATAAGTTATTCCCTGTACATATATAAATACATATTCCAGCCCTTTTAAGCGTACAGAGGGTCGCTTGTGTGCGAGGCTGGGCAGCCCAGCGAATCACAGTTTGTGATTGAAAATAAAAATATACATATAACACTGAACAACCAAATTATAAATTGTCAACTTATTTAAACAAAGTTGAAGGTACAAACACCAGCGCAAGAACATATAAGACATTCTAGAAAGCATTGCGTTTTACGAAGCTTGACAACAAAACAAATGCAACAATAATAATATACACGAATGTCAAGCTTTGGTTACAAACACAATAAGAATTACAAACTCAATGACACGCGGTGTGGAAGAATGGGGAAACTTTATGGGTTCGTGTGCAACCATAGTCTAAGCAAGCGCTTCAATGTGTTGACATTAGGAATATTGCGGTCAAATTGAAGTCTATTAAAATAAACAGTAATGTAGAACCGGCGAATTCGTTTACGAAAATTGGTGTATACACGAGGTAGGACAAATCATTCAGTGATTTGTCCTATTTGGGACGTAGTGGCTTCACTTTAATGTTAACTACCTTCAATGAATGTGTGAAATAATTTTTGTTATTACGTCAAAACTACACTGCTGGCGCACAAACATGTCAAAACAAGGCATAATTGATGAAAGGTCGTAATGATGATATCGCGCTCCGTATGCAAGGTTAACAGCAATTTTATTCAGTATTCGATTTATAATGTTTCAGTTGTAAGATGAAACAAAACTATAAGCAGTCAAACCATATTTGATAATAGACTCACCTAGACATTTATGAACCATTTTCCTAACAGAAACGTCACAGAAACGTCGTGACATCAAAGGGTAAAAATAAACGCAAACCAAACACAATTTTTTAGCCTCCTCCTCAATTTGCAAATGCCAGAGTAAATGTTGGGTTCGTTGTTGTTGATGATGATCTGCGTTGGTGCCTGATGGTTGCGGCACTGATGACACGACGACGATGGTTGATGGAGGGTTTTTCAAACTGTATATTTACACGGAAGACATATACAGAATATGTACAGACTGAAGATAGAGTTCACGAAGTAAGAAATAAAGTGAGAGTCTTAAGCCAGCTAAAACTTTGTGCACGCGGCACCCCCCGTCAGCGACGGACCCTGACCTAGACTACCCAAGTGGTGAGATCCTCCTTATCCGAACCTGGCTAGCCTGGTGTTGCGACCGGGCGGGGGCACCCGATCCGAGCTCCGTGGCCTCCGACATACGAGTGGTAGCGTGTATGATGCGAGCGGCCAGCCGCTGTTGCAGCCGTGAAGAAGTCCAGAAGCCGTAGGCTAACGTAACTGTTTACTTCATAGCGAGAGGTGAGCCGAAGCCAAAGAACAATGCCCCGACGGGCGAGGTTACAATACAGGACTCGAGCAGAGCGACAACATCGATTCGCTGCTCTAACAGGAATGGTTTACAACGCTTGGGAGCTCTATTTATACCCGAAAGCGGTAACGGTCAAAACGCCAACAGGCTGGAACACGCACTACACTCTTTCCAGAGTTCGTAAGCTGTTCATAGCCTCGGGCACGTTGAGTCCGAGAGAGGGGAGAGAGGAGGACTCCGTTGCGATCACCGGGGCCTGCCTCTGTGTCCTTGAAGAGCGTGGAGACGAGCCACGCAGGCAGCCGCCGAAGTTCAGCCGCCGCAGGCAGCCGCCGAATGCCCAGAGAGCGAAGCGTCTGACGAGGCTTTGTCGCAACTTGTTGCCGACATGATTGCGCCTGTTTTCGAAGGCGCACGAGTGGCTTCGCCGCACAGCCGAGGAGTGATGCGGGGAAGTACTGCGGCGCTGGCCCATTCGTAACACTGGCAATACGCCGGCCGTGCATAGCACATTAAACCTTGAGGATTCGACCCCGAAACCTCGTGTGTGCTTTCGATGGGTTACTTCGGCTCCACCTCCGATACCCAGGCCAATCAGAATCTCCTGGCGACCTGATTGGATGTATCACCAAATCCGGGCCTAAACCGCGGTGGGCAACGCCCCCGTAACCCTGAAATGCTGGTCACTCTCTCTCTCTCTCAAGACAAAAGAAGAGAAGATTAAAGGCGACTGAGAACCCCGCGAAAACACGTGCAAGCGCCCGGGGCAAGCTTTTGCGCACGCGGCCTGCGTTGCCCGTTCCCACGCCCGCCTTGTCCAAAGTTGGACCGCCACCACAAACCCGGGGTGTCCCGTATCCGTCCGAACGCAGCGCGCCCTCGAGGCTCCTCGCCATTGACAGGCGATCCTCGGTAGAAACCATACGGGACGCGCGGACCCCGCGGCGCGCATTCCCGACAAAACATCTTCACACTTCCGTACTGTGCGCGCGGGCCAACAAAGGCAGAACCACTGCCCCAACTCGGCCGCCGGCCAAGTACAGTTGACAGCCCCTTGCTACCCCGTTATCAGAAGCGCGTCGGGCCACTTGGTATTACAACTGTCCCTCTGGCTAAACGCGCGCGCTGGCGGCCCCCGAAGCAACCGCCGCTACGTCCACGGAAAGCGCATTGGGCATCCGACCCACGCTTTCCCACGCTCGTGCTGTGCTTTGCAACTCGCCGCTCAAAACAACGCCACAGCCCAGCCGAGGCTCAAGACAATTCGTCTCCACGCAGGCGGCATGATCCAAAGGCCGCCTGCTGTTGACAGGCTGGCTGCCATAAAGCCCTTCATGCGCCCTTCAGGAAACCACCGCTTCCCACGCGTTCGATTTTGCAGCGTCGCTGGCGCCTGCAACCATTACAACCAGAATAAGGTTTCGTCAAAGATCATGCCAAGTAAACGCATATACGAACAATCTAAATCTATCCCGATATGTGGTTTATGAGATAAAGGTACACTGTTGTACTCCTTCTGCCTGATCGATGCGTGTATTGTCTTACTTAAAAACGTTCCTTTTTCTCGATTTTCAAGTAACCGTTCCCGTTTGTACGCACGCACCGGGTGTTCAGAGATCTTATAAGAGCTTTTCGGTCGACAAACCGGTCTGTGGGGAAATGCGTTAGTTTTCTGATAGGACGCTATGGGTCCCACTAAAAAAGCGTTTGATTTACAAAACAAATGGCGTCCTATTATCGCAAAATTTACGAACTCGAAAATAAAGAAGAACTATATTTGAGGTGCGAATTTTAATATTGATTGATTGATAGGCCTTTATGAGAAAGAGGCAAGAAGCCCTGGCGGGGAAAAGGGAAAAGGGGGTGGGGAAGAAATCGCTATCAGCGAATACTTTTTACCCGCAACACGTATCGTTCGAAGAACTGAACTTGACCCTGCTATGCTAAAGTGAAAGTTTTTTTTTTTTTCGAAACCACTGCCATTCTTTATTTCTGACAACTGTAATTCTTCACTGAGCTATGGTTCTTCAGGCGTTCCCCAGGGATCTGTTCTTGGGCCTGCCCTATTTCTTATATACAATAACTACCTCGATCGATCCTCTTGTATCTTCTAACATCATTTTGTTTGCTTATCTTTCGTCATCTTTCGTGAAAATGACACTGACAGTGACACAAACCTTCTGTATTCCGATGTTGTCAATGTATCTAACTGGTGTCATATGAATGGCTCATGTAACTAACGCTTCCAAATATAACGTTGTCTGCATATCTCCGAGCACAACCAGCCTTTCTGTCTATAACTTAAACAATGTTTTTTTTTTTTTTTTTTTTTTACAACGGGTCAATTCTTACAGACATCTAGGTGTCCATGTTTCAGCTAACCTGAATTGAGCGCTCCATATCGAATATATCATTAACAAAGCTAATCGCATGTTATGTTACCGACACCGTAACTTTTCGAACTCCCCGGCCTCATTGAAACTCTTCATTTATGAAACACTAATGGAGTATGCTACGCCAGTATGCATCCCTGCTCCAGAAAACTTATTCCTACACTTGAAATGGTTCAAAATAACTCTGCACGCTTCATTAACTCCAATTATAACCGTGCTGTAAGCATCACTTCTATAAAATTCATCAACAAACCTCATCTTTAGCTTCCTGTCAAACCACTTTTCGTGTTACATTATTGCACCAACTGTACCGCCTTTCCACCCTGGGCAACAAACTCATTTGTGAACTGCAATACGTATCACGCCGAAACGATCATGCTCACTAAGCTAGTGCCCAACAAAGAAACACGCGACATTTTTCCGAGTCATTCCTCCTCAGAACATCACGAGGTCGGAACCTACTTCCCTCAGATGTGGTGGCGATACATGACAATCATTTGTTTCACGACGCACTGGTTAATGTTGTATAACCAAATCAATGTATTTATATTCGTTTACCATACTCAGTGTATTCTTGTACTTTTATTTGCTCTGTTCATATAACCACTTCCCTTTGAAATGTATCTGACCCTGAGAGAATAAATAAATAAGTGTGTTAACAATGTTTTTAAGTAAAAGTGCGTTTTGCAAAACTAGGGGACTAAGTGCGCCGCCCACACGCTGACCAAGGCGTGAGCTACTGCCACCTTGGAAAAGGTGTAGAAAGCCTGAACACTAAAACCACCAGTTGCGAGGCCGCAAGCAGCTTGTCGCTTCCGGTGGTAACCCCTTTCTTTTTTCGCATATATGTATGCTGGCAGTAAAGCATCTCGCCGCCCACCCTCCAAATGTTTCGAATATGCATATCAAGACAAAACTTCTCACGGAAACCAACTCAAAGCCTTCCGCAGGAGGTAGGGATCGAGGCTTCCCGTTTGGCAATGCTTGCTAAGCTGGCGCGTGTGTATTGAAAAAAAAAAAAAAAAACACGTGGCCGTAAAAGTTTCCTAATCCATTTATTTTGCATCTACACGACTCTACACGACTCTGCCTTGTTGTTCTTTTCAGAAAAGTAATCGAGCTCCGCTAACCTGTCGCCGTCCACAACTTGTAACGCCACAAATCGTTCTTTGGAAATGTATGGGGCGGCGATACCCGTTTTCACGCGTTTGTGATTATCAGCGTTATTTTCGGCACCCCTGCTATCACCGATGTACACCAACTCCTTTTCTCACTTTCTTGCGTCTCGCATTAAGATCGCATAAAGCGTCCTTAAAATCGGTGCTTATGGCCTTCGTTATTTTTTTTTTTTTTTTTCAAACTTTGCGATACAGTGGTGAATGCCACGCCTAGGTGGATGGCGTCAAGTGGAGCTGTATAGTTGATTATGCAGGGTGCGACAACTTCACTGCCTGATAGGCACCCAGCACCAGCACTGCAAAATCCGACGACGAAGAAACGGGCGCGAATTCGGAGTTGTGTCCGTTTCAAAAACATCCGTTTCGCGTCCGTTTTGAGTCGCGACGTAGCTCCGGTTTCCGCGCCTCTGACATACGCAGAAACCAAGGTGCCCCGCCTCGCTTGTTGTACGTCACGTCCGTGTCGTCGGGCTCGCTCGAAGCGGAACGTTTGAGAGGGAAGAAACTCAGAATTCTGCCGCGGGCGTGTACGTCAGCAAAGCTTCCCAAAGTTTACGGTGCTGTTTCATGTTTCATACGGGATGCTGTCGGGGAATCGCGATAAATTTGACTGGCGCTTAATTTGTCGCCAACAAACGCCATCGCCTGTCGCGCAGCAAGGAACCGAATGCATATGTAATGTGAGAGAGGGGCTCCCCCCCCCCCCTTCTCCCACTCTACTTGGCCCGATTAGAAAAGTCATGGCTCCAAAATGGGGGCGAGTGGTCCCAAGCGCAAAGCTCAGTACGACTGAATCATTTTTCCAGCGAAGTTTATATGGCTAGGGTTCAGTGTATTTTTCATGACCGAGACCAAATTCCCGAGGCTGCGCATGTCTTTGCAGGGCGAGTCGTTTGTAAAGGAACGTACCGTTGTGCTCTATTGGCTCGCGCTCACCGCTAAAGCCACACGCGGTTCATAACATGATTCGGACCTCAATCTTATACGTCTCATCACATGTATGTGGATTTTGAGTGGATTATTTTATAAAATACCCCTTGGGAAAGACCAAAGCATGACTTAGACCTCAAGCTCGTCCGTCTAATCACCGGGATATGAATTTTAAGTTCAGGTTAATTAATCAGTAGGCACCATTTTCAA
Organism: Haemaphysalis longicornis; assembly: GCF_048455015.1. Taxonomy (NCBI): domain Eukaryota; kingdom Metazoa; phylum Arthropoda; class Arachnida; order Ixodida; family Ixodidae; genus Haemaphysalis; species Haemaphysalis longicornis. The sequence goes on along the minus strand of NW_027526203.1, from coordinate 289,717,911 downwards.
TGTCAGTATAGTCAAAGTATAGGTGTGTGCATGTTTGCATGTGCTTACAGATGACCGCCGTCCACGCGCAAGAGAAATAAAATGGGCTCATACCTATCACCAATATTCTTGTGTCACCTCTCTGTCGCGTGCTAACAAGCTTCGCCGGTCATCCACCTTCGCAGAGTTGAATAGCTCATGATATTTTGCGTAACATCGCGCGGGGAGATAACTGATTAGTATGTCGGCGCCTCAATATTGCGTGAATCGGCCGAATCGCGAAAACAAGTGCGTACAGAAAGCACGAGACTAGCGCAAGCATGTTCATGCCCGATTGTTCATTTTTAAGGCCAGAGAGTGACAGCGTGTACGTTTGGCAAAAAAAATCTACTTGCTCGCACCCGACTTATCGATGGCTGGCGGTTTGCATACCTGAAGTAAATGTCCAAATGAATGTGCTCTTTGTCTGTGCGGCTATCTTCGCTGATTTCGGTGGTTCTCGACGTGATAAAGCGCTGACCTATCTAATCTGGCTCGACCCTGCGGCAGTATTACCAAAAATTTGCATCAATATATTTAAAATTCTCCTCCCGCTTCGCACGCAGCGCATGAGCGAAAGGATCAAGCGGAGTTAGTCGACTGTCTGTGAGCGCAATTCTATTTTTTTTTTTCGTCGCATAAAAAATAGCTTATCATCAGGCGGCTATCCTGACAAACCATAAAGAACGTATCCCCTGGCCTTTTTTATTTTCATTTACATAGCTACATGAGTACGACGCACACCTTCAAAAATCATGGTTTCAAGTGACCCCAACACTCGCAGCGACGACACGGGTGAACAGATTGATGACCATTGATCACACAAGCCGAAATGCGCAAATTTGTACGCCGTATTCTTTTTAACTCGGTACGGTCGACCTGCCCCGCAGCATCCAGCCTGTTTATCATCTTTACAGTATGTGCCAGGGTAAATTAGTGCCTACGACTTCAACAAGTCGTAAGCGACGAACAATGTTATCGATCAATGCGTGACATGGTGCGTACGTGCGGTGCGTGAGAAATTAATTTTCCGTTACGTTATCAAACAAATGGTGAAGAACCGTCCTATATATTGAACAGTGCTTTAACGTGGACCAGCTGGAGTCGCGCGAATCGTTGTTATGGAAATAACACTTTGCACAGGAAGCAGGCAAAAAGCAACAAGCAGCGGGTGTGTCCATCTATCAATTCGGTTGTCTTTTCGGGCTTCTGTTTTAACGCCCAGTGGCCCTATTCTCGACTGCACAAATTGCCGGCAATTCAGGCAATTTTCCGGAAGTCTTTTCTGATTGGCTTTCAATTTTGGTCACGTGCTTCCGGTTGACAAAGCGGTTGTGTGTGCTGTCGTCATTTTGACGTTTCATGTCGTCTACGGACACCAGTTCTAAAGTTTGCCTTATTTCTCGTTACTAAAGGCGCATAATTCTTGGCCGGCCATGAAAAACCAGACTAAATGCAGGGGACTTGACAATGTAAGCCTGTCTTTGCTATTCAACAACAATACTGCTTGTAATACACACCCCCTCTGTGATTGGCTGAGAAGGCGTGACGTAATTTAAACAGTTGGCGGGAACGATTACGTCATGCATTGGCAACTTCAGCCTGCGTAAAAGTGACGTAATGCTACGTAACAGCTTGAAAATGGCGGCTGTTTTTGTCGCAAAATACAAGCAAAATAGGGCACAATATTGCCCCGGCTTACGGCGCCGCGAAATGTGCGGCAATTTGCAGCAGGCGCAGTTTCGCATGCGCGCTGTTTAAAGCATGTCTCCTACCGAAACAAATTATAGTTTCAGCTGCTTCCAAGTCATCGATCATGGATAATACAAATAACATGCAGTAAAATACTGCACGTTATTTGTATTATCCATGATCGATGACTTGGAAGCAGTTGAAACTATAACATAAAAGCAAAATGCTTTTATGTTTGGCAATGAAATAAAAATAATTTGTTTGGCGTAACCGCAACATAAGAGGGCAGTACAAGCCTCTCCATGACAAAGAGAACCCAATGCATGGCATTTGTCCATACTTGTCCTAGTAAGCTGTTGGGGCACATGATCGAACTCAAGAGAAAAATAACAATGAAAAGTGACTATTTAGTTCATTACAGCGCTGATTGCAGTCCAGCTTGACGAATGAGTGAATCGGCGACATCGGTGCGCTCCGCGGTTATCAGGCGTAGCGCTTCGCTGCTCTTATGTGTCATAGAAGCGATGGTCGCGGCCGTCTTTTTCTGTGATCACGCCATAAACTTGTAACATAGCAGCAGACGATGACGTGGCGGCGGTGGCGGCAGGGAAGGTGATAACGCAACAAAGCTTGCATTGAAGCAGAGAGCCCAGCTATGTTAATAAAAGCGATTGAAAGAAATAAATAGATACTGTACAAAAATTGTGTGATGTTCTTTAGCTCGACATCCGCCTTTCGCTCGCTTTTGGATCAACGTTACTCGATCGCCTTGTGGTGTTGGCTCCAAATTTGACCTCCAGAAATGTGTTTTTCTTGTCAGCCTCAGCTACCGTCTTAATTTTTATAGTACATGCCAAGTGTTTTTATATCTTTCGTGCACAATATTTGATACCTTGGTAGCGATCTTTATGAGTGACTCGTCAAATTACACTGCATGTCGTCATAGCTATAGGTGCAGCACGTCACTGATTGCTTACGTCGTGCTTACGCAAAAAAAAACATGGGCGAAATGCCGGCAATTTGTGCAGTCGAGAATAGGGGCCCTATTCTCGACTGCACAAATTGTCGGCATTTCGCCCATGTTTTTTTGCGTAAGCACGACGTAAGCAATCAGTGACGTGCTGCACCTATAGCTATGACGACATGCAGTGTAATTTGACGAGTCACTCATAAAGATCGCTACCAAGGTATTAAATATTGTGCAAGAAATATATAAAAACACTCGGCATGTACTATAAAAATTAAGACGGTAGCTGAGGCTGACAAGAAAAACACATTTCTGGAGGTCAAATTTGGCGCCAACACCACAAGTCGATCGAGTAACGTTGATCCAAAAGCGAGCGAAAGGCGGATGTCGAGCTAAAGAACATCACACAATTTACCGTATCTATTTATTTATTTCAATCGCTTTTATTAACATAGCTGGGCTCTCTGCTTCAATGCAAGCTTTGTTGCGTTATCACCTTCCCTGCCGCCACCGCCGCCACGCCATCGTCTGCTGCTATGTTACAAGTTTGTGGCGTGATCACAGAAAAAGACGGCCGCGACCATCGCTTCTATGACACATAAGAGCAGCGAAGCGCTGCGCCTGATAACCGCGGAGCGCACCGATGTCGCCGATTCACTCATTCGTCAAGCTCGACTGCAATCAGCGCTGTAACGAACCAAATAGTCACTTTTCATTGTTATTTTTCTCTTGAGTTCGATCATGTGACCCGACAGCTTACTAGGACAAGTATGGACAAATGCCCAGCATTGGGTTCTCTTTGTCATGGAGAGGCTTGTACTGCCCTCTCATGTTGCGGTTACGACAAACAAATAATTTTTATTTTATTTCCAAACATAAAAGCAAAATACTGCATGTTATTTGTATGTTCCATGATCGCTGACTTGGAAGCAGTTGAAACTATAATTTGTTTCGGTAGGAAACATGCTTTAAACCGTGCGCATGCGAAACTGCGCCTGCTGCAAATTGCCGCACATTTCGCGGCGCCGTAAGCCGGGGCAATATTGCGCCCTATTTTGCTTGTATTTTGCGACAAAAACAGCCGCCATTTTCAAGCTGTTACGTAGCATTACGTCACTTTTACGCAGGCTGAAGTTGCCAATGCATGACGTAATCGTTCCCGCCAACTGTTTAAATTACGTCACGCCTTCTCAGCCAATCACAGAGGGGGTGTGTATTAAAAGCAGTATTGTTGTTGAATAGCAAAGACACGCTTACGTTGCCATGTCCGCTGCATTTAGTCTGGTTTTTCATTGCCGGCCAAGAATTATGCGCCTTTAGTAACGAGAAATAAGGCAAACTTTAGAACTGGTGTCCGCAGACGACATGAAACGTCAAAATGACGACAGCACACACAACCGCTTTGTCAACCGGAAGCACGTGACCAAAATTGAAAGCCAATCGGAAAAGACTTCCGGAAAATTGCCTGAATTGCCGGCAATTTGTGCAGTCGAGAATAGGGCCCTAGGGCCCCAGATCGTATACAAAGCCGTTGCATGGCGCTATGGGCTCGAATAATGTAGAATGGTAACGTATTTTGCAGCAACCTTTGACGTTAAGTATGAAAGTGTAAATTCTACTTCAACATAGTTTGCGTATCGGCTGGGCTAAACAATATTAATATACCTCTCAATCTGCAGTATTAAAGGAGTACTTACACGAAATTTCAAAGCTGAGATAACTATGTAAAATGCTTCGTTTTTATCAGGAGACATCTCCCAGCAAGTTTCAACCGCAACCGCTCGGCGTAACACATTTTACATCCATTTTAATCTTCGCCCACACGAGAAAGCCCAGAGCGGGCCGACATGACATCATCTGCTACTTGCCCCAAACTGCCGACGTCGGCGCTCCCGTGACGAAGCCGAGGCGCTGGCTGTGGTTGGCGCGCGCTGCTCCGGCGTGGGTACACGTCATGGTTTTGGGACTGACGGCATGCTGCCCGGGCGCATGGGCACGGTGAAAACCTCGGCCCGTCTGGGCGCGCGCGCTCGCTCGCGCGCGCTCGTCCAGAGCGGCGACTTCACGTCATGGTGACGTCACGTGATACCTCCTGTCATGGCGGCTTCTCGTCATTCGTTTTGTGGAAACCGAAACTGACACGAATAAACGACGTCGTAAATGAATTTTACGCTGCGCTCGACCGTCTAATGTGTCATTCTATGATTAGTGGGGTGGTAGTCACGCATAGCAGCGAAAAAAACGTAACACGAAAATTTCGTGTCAGTACTCCTTTAAAGTTTTTCCAAAAACTAAAATCAATTTAAGAAACTTACTAAATAGTTTCAACTGATTAGTCGTCTGTCAGTTGCGTTCTTTCTCGGACGTAATACCCGCGTGGCCTTGCCCTCTTTGAAATTCTCGTGGACCTGCTTCTCCGCAGTGCATCGTAATGACCGTTGGCTGTAGTGCATGCTTCACAATTTGCAAATGATGAAACCTAGCATGGCCTCGGTCTAAAAGTTATCTCGCTTTAAAAATACCACCCCCTTGTTCCTATAGCTTTCAGAGAACACACACATGTTCGGATTTAAAACAGTCTCACGGCACACTAAAAATCAAACACTGGAACACCTCAAACAATCACGGTAAATAGAAAATACATTTCGATTGAAAATGCACAAAAAAAATTCACGTAAATTCATCTGAAGTTCTAATTGTCGTAACTTCGCTATATTCCAATACAGAAAGACAGCACAATGTAGCTGTCATAGCACAATGTTCCCCCGTTGGACAGTAACCTTCAAAATAATTCTGTGAATTCCAGGAATTCATAGGAAATTACTTGTTCTCTTATAACCCTTGATTCGTGCTCTCTCACGACTATTGCACTGAATACTTGGGGACTAAGAACTGCGAAGCGCAAATATTCTTTCTCGTGGTGAGAGTGCATGCCGTATCCAAACCTATGAAGTAATTTTGATATATAAGTTCTGCCTTTTTTTTTCAACGTGAAGCATATGTGTGCGAAACTGCAGGCTCCTTGGCGTCGGAAGGTCGTTTTTTTTTGTTTTTTTTTTTTCACGCCGCTTTCTTGCCATTAGTTTCTCGAAGGCGAACGCCGCTCATGAGTTGTGTCAGGCACGGGCGTAGTAAGTGACTTCAGTGGCGTTGAGTGACGCAAATACTCCGTGTTATTTGTTGAATTTAAAAACCTGAGGTTACATTTACTTATTGTTTTCAAGCAACATTAGGATTAATAATAACGCTGCACTGCGCTTTTTTAGCGGAAAGAAAAAAACACCGCACGCACCCCGGTCGGGGCAACTGTATCGGAAAGGAGAAATGCGCGCAAACAGGACAAGCGCCTACCTGAGCGTTGGGCGTTACATTCGTCATCTGCTTTGTCACCATGGAAATGAAAAATGACTGTGCGTATGGCGGCGGAAATAGTCGCAAACCTTGATCTAGACCTCCTACATTAAAACATGCTACACTATAACCTGGCGCTAGTCTGCGTGCAGGCAAAATTTCGTCAAGCTTACTGCGTTAGGAATGCCTGCATTCATAATTTGAAAACGATGCTTCCTTTCGCATCAGGCAGTTGCGGGGGTGCACTACATGTTAACCTTCCATGTAGAGACTTTAAGGTTCCTAGGAAGTACCTGCTGCCTGAGACGCAGAATAGATTAATCTAAAACGAGAAGAAACAGCTCGATGCAAATACGCGTTACGCCATTCAGCCAATATATGTTTCATACTCCTACTCGGTGTGCCTCCCCCCCTCCCCCTTCTGTACTTATTTCCCTCTGTATATTTGTGCTGCGTCTCGGGCAACTATATCTACATGAGCGGCGGGACAAGTGCTGAAAACGCAGCGGTGATTGCACGGTCACCAACGACGGTCCGCTTCCACTTGACAAGTAATTTGCTCGAGTTGAAGAGAAGTGGGCGAAGTCCGTGGCGCCTAATCTAATGAGTGAGAGGTTGCTAACCCTTCTGTCGGCGCCTTCCCGACTGCGCCGAACTGCGCTGGAAATTTGTACAGCATTCACTACGCTGCGAAACGGCAGGACAAGTGAGCAGGGCAATGCCCTTGCCCTGCGTAGCGCTGTATACTTTACTATGAATAAAACTGAAGTAGCCTAGATTTTATGTCGGGAGGGGCGTTGAGCGTATACCGGTCGAGGGAGGGGCGTAGGGAGGGTAAGTAAGAGGTGAGTTCCCCGTTTTCCCCGCCGAGGATTGAGATCAGTTCGTGCGAAAAGTGTGGCATAACCCCCCCCCCCCTCCCCCAACACCCACCCTGTTACTGTAATGTGCGCACGTGGTAACCTGTCGTTTTCATTGTTTTGGGACTGCTCGGGGCATAACCATGAAATAAGTATAATCGCTACAACTTTGTGAAAGACATTGAGCGGCAATCACCAGAAAAGAAAAGTACTTATAGAGTGTCTGCAAAATTTCGCGATCAAATAGTTTCTTATCTTTAAGCAGAACAGAAAACTCTACATACTTTGAGGCACGGAGCTTTGGAAATTAGAATGGATGAAATGAAAAGGATTATACGGTAGAAAGTGTGACAGTGTTGGTCCAAAAATGTTAGCCGTGAAGTGAAGCTTGTAGTGAAGTTCTGAAATGCCTCGGAGGACTCTAGTTGTGATAAACGTCATCACGTCACGGAAATTTGTTTCCATATGTGGAAAATTGTTCGAAAATTGTACTGTCGATGAAACGGAAAGCTGTTAAAAATACCACGTTTTATAGGACGTTGCGTTCATTTTCTTTTTTTCATAATGAGCGATGCCCTTCCATTTATAGAAACATACAATATGTTTCTTAACGCTTCCAGTGATTGAGTACGTTTTTATGGCGCAACTGTTAGCGTCCCGCTCCTGCCTATCCTTATACTCATCCAGTACTATCCTGGAGGTGACCGCACGACCAGCGCTGTCGCTAGGGTAACAAGGAGTAACGAGGCAGCGAAATCACCGCAGAAAAGGGTCGTTGGTCTGCTAGCACGTGAGCGCCGTAGAATCAGATGTGATGGCACCAGCGGAAGAGGCATCGACCGCGTTAGCCACCACAACACCATCATCACCGACATTCAAACAGTGCGCCGTACGTACACAGCAGAAGGAATCTCCAAGCCAGAATATCCACCTCCCCCCCCCCTAAAAAAAATATTCAGCAGACACTTGAGACTGTTCACCTGTAAAGAGGCTAATCATTCTTGTCTCGCGGGTGAGACGTTTTGGAGTAATGTGTATGCACGTATTAAAGTTGTTTCTGCCAGTATTGCGCCATCTTCCGCGGCGCCGAGGGGAGTGGAAGCGGGTGCAACGCCGGCGGTGCGCGGCGCAGAGCGCCCTGGTTCGCTAGTGATTGCTGCACCGTTGGATGAGACGCGTGCTGAAATCATGTGCCGTCTTTTTCTCTGTACTATCGTTCGTTCACCCCCGTTCAGTGCTCGCCTCGTGCCGCGACGTATTTTTATGACCGCCGATTTTTACGACCACCTTTCAGTCACGCCGCCGCCTTTTCTGTCAATAATCTGTACCCTTATCCATTTTTTACTTTGTGGCAAACAGCGTATACGTCCGAGATCTCGCAAACCGGGTACCGATGGAGGATGACGACCGAGCAGACCACCCTCTCACTACTTTCTACGACCTCACTCAACACCACAGGCTCTCCCGACGCGCCAACCCTCCAGAGGCTTTCCCGCTGCCGAAAGAACATGCCGCTTCCCGACAGCTCATTCTCCTATATACACCCCTCCAGGATACACGCCACCCGCCCCGCACTTCGTAATACATTCCTCAGTGCAGACGCTGCGACCAGTGATGTGGTCTAAGAATACAGGAGCCGACCGTTTTTTGGTCTCCAAAAATTCGGACTTCGAGGAACCGCCAGTTGTCCCAAAGGAGCAATGCGTATGAACAGCGGATATTCCGGACAAATTACAGGCGGAAGTTCGATTTTCCGGACAAAATGTTCCGCGGCAGAGCCACGGTGCGACACCAAGACGACGTCATTTTGAATCCTAATCCATCTGGCTAGCTTAGGATTGGATGGGTATTGGCTTTACTCGCGCCGGGGTAACGAACTTTGATCTTGGAGGCCATAAGCTTGCATGTACTAGTCTGCGGCGGAAACAATCTCTGAAGCCGGAAACGGGTCGGAAAGACGTTGCCAACGCTTTTTCGTTGTTGTCCAATGTTTACGAAGCAAACGGGACGCTTGCAGAGATGCAAGCACCCATTCTCACACGAAGGAGGAATTTAGGGCAAAGAACCATTCGCTACTTCTTCAGTCCTGTTTAAATGAAATAAAGTTGGTTTTTTGCGACTCGCTTTTTCCTACTGCTCTTTCATTCGGACTATTTTTCGTTCCCCTCCAGGCCCGAAAATCGGTCGGCTAACCCGTACTCGTATCTAAACCCATGCCGTCCAACCTATAGTTAATTCCACAATCTAGGTGCAGCACTGTGGAGGCTACATTGTTTTTAACAGCCCGCCACCTCAGGGCGCCTTACTCACCGCGAAGGAAGCGACAAAAGGCGCCGGGGCCTTGCGGTTCCATTTGCCGAGAGGGGAGAAGGGAATGTCGTTTCAGGACCCCCTTCACGGGGAGTTAGGCGCCCTCAGTGGGCGCACTGTTGACAACAATGTAGCCTCCACAGTGCTGCACCTAGCTTGTGGTATGAACTATAAAAGCAGTGGGAGGGTGAACTTGCCAGCTCTGACCCGAATAGACGGTTAACGGGCGGCTAGACGGAGACGGCGGCTAGAGTGTCACGGGCAAGAGACCCCGCCCACGAACCAGGTCTTCTTCGGTTCTATACACGTGCACAGGCGAGCCGGTATACGAGCAAAGACGTGCTGGTGATATAGGTGAGACGAGATACCGCAGTAATCGGACGAAATAAGGAGACCCGATGACTTCGTCGACCGAACACTGTCGTCCGCAGAGAAACAGAAGCCAACCGCATACATCGACAATCAAAGCGGGTAGCAGGAATAACCGCTGCAATGATGTGATATCGAAGATGTTGACATGATGTATATATATATATAGTCAAACGTCACCATTCAGTAGTTTTGTGTAGACGCAATGTCATCGGGTGATGCGCAACTGCCCTGAATTTTCCCATTGTTGGGTGTAATCATAGCAAGGCAATCTTTTTTGCGCGTTTGAAAGTTTTCTACGAATTCGTACCTGAAAAACCGTCATTGTGATTCTCCCGCTTGAAGCTGACTTTGTTGGGACAAATGACGCTGTGCCAGCGCTGTCGTGAACTGGGAGGCGCGTCTGCGACTGGTTTCTGAAATACGCATGGAAGACATCCCCATGATTGCCAACACAGACGTAACACGGACGTCGAGGTGAAAGCCAGGGGGATGTATAAGAGCACAGTTGCCACGTACAGCATTACGAGCCACAGAGCGAAGGGGTTCCGACATAACACATTTCGGTGACCGCACCACTTGTGCGAATTTGGCTTTACTTTTCTGCGTGTGACCAACAAGAACAAATGATTGCACTGGAAATCCTTTGGGGGCCCGAAAAATACGAGGAGGCGCAAGCATTGGTTTTTGGAATGTCGCCAACATTGAACGTTCAAGGAAGACCTCTTTAAGAGAACTACGTTTGCTCGTCATTGTCGGTGTCGCAAGTGGTGTAATCGATTAAAGAAAGAACAATAAACGCTACCGGATGCTCAGGGAAGAAGGTAAAATAAATATAATTCCGTAGGTTGCTCAAGCTACCGCTGAACGATGAAAGGCACCAAACCACAAACGATGCTCGCGGCTTATCGGTGTCGCGAAGTGATAATATTGTCTACATAATTGGACGTGCCGGAAACGCCTTTGCCCGATCTTCATAATGAACACAGGGCCGGCAGGCAGTAGCTCCGCGCTCCAGAGCGCCGCCGGTTCGGATCCCGTGCATCTTGGAGCATCAGGAAGAGCGGGGCGCCGCAGAGGAGGGAGCTACCGCCTCCGCTTCGGCTCGAGACGCGGCTGAGTCAGCGGGGCTTTTCCCGCTCCTCGTACAACGCTGCATCCCAAGCAGCCAGGGATGACGACAGCAGACGCCGTCCCATCCGCCGAGCGTAGCGGCGATCCCATGCATCCTCCTGCGGCGGGCATCGCAGCCAGCCTCGCTCAGCTCGCCGATCGATGTCGAGAGCTGAGGCGGCGTGCTCGGGCGCTCCTCTTACTGCCACCCTGTTTCGACTACGGCGCCCGTCCCGACGCCTCCGCGAAACCTGACCAGGGATCGACGTCGCCCGGTTGGGGGCAAAGTTCTGTCCCGGCTGGATTCGGGCACCTTCATACGCAGCAGACGCCGTCGTCAGCGCTGACAGGGGACGTGGGAAACCCTGAGCAGGCTGCTGTCATCACCACGTCGCTCGAAGCCCTTCACTGTCTCCCCGCTGACAGCAGACCACGGGCAGCGCTGGGAACTGTGTGCACTTCTTGCAAGGCCCTGAGTGAGTACACGAGGGCGGCACTATGCGAGGCGTGAAAGACCGCGCGCAGGCCTTTCGCTTTAGACCCTTCCTCTGGCGGGAGTGTCCAAGTCTCCGGCGTTGACTATTACTGTGGTCCTTGCGCAATTTCAACCAAGTTGGGCAAGGACAAGCATCTTCAAATGAATCCCGCTTCTGCGCTTGCGAAGCACACTCCATTTTTATCACAAAATAGCTAAAGTGCAGACCTCGAAAGCTAAAATCGTCAGTGGCTTATTTTGTTTATTGCAACCTGAATAGCTCCCGTTTTGTTAAAACTGGAGAGTGGAGTATACGGAAAGGCGCTTTAAAGGTCCTATTTCTATTATTTTTAACTTATCTAGAATCGTGTTCCATTCTCCTTATTTTGACAAGAATGCAAATGAGATTATCACTGGGACATCAGCAGTTTGCAGTCAGAAATATCGAGACAGTAAGAAAGCACGAAAACCACGTGTCTGAGTGTGCGAGAAACGTATATATCGGAAGAGAAACCACTCGGTCGTTATTCATTCGACAGTCCGTTGAGTGAAGCACGAGGCATGTAACGGGTGGTGCTGTGCCCACTTTTATTTATTATGAGTTTATAGCTACTTAATAATGAAACAAACCTTAATATTGTAGAAGGCAGTGTTGCAAATAGCATCAGCGCCCTTCTAAAACTCTTGCCCTGCCACTGCTTGTCAGCAGGAGAATGACACGTAGGAGCAGCACAAACGTATATTCACTTGGGTTACATTCTGAGCTGCTCCTGAGTTAAGGAAAGCGACACTGGTGTGTTTGAGCTAGACACGAGTGGTGTGCGTTCTCGTTTGCGAAATTCCGGCCGCGTGTTCCGGTTAATAAGGCCTGCTTTTGGGAGCAGTCAGTTTCAGATTGCCTAAAGACGGGATCCTTTTGCCGAGCGAAACATTTAAGTTCGCGTTATGTGAGCACATGCTTTAAACGTAAATCGGACCTTGAGGGATTTGATTTTGGCGCATTAGGTATAGTTTACGGGATAAAATAGTTTACTGTATGGTTTACGGGATTTTATATCCCCGACACTTGTCGGGGGAATAAAATGTTTTGAATAGTTTTCTCCCTTTTGCTGAAGCTTCTATTATTCCAATTGATGTTCAAATAGTGCTAACTACTCGTGTTGTAAGTGTTAGCGGTAAAAAAAAAGTTCCCAGAAAACTAAAATTGGAGAAGGGTTGGGGGCCTTAGTGACGTACATACGTATGGACGGACGAATTGTTCACTGTGGTCGGGCACACACCACATTCTGCAATGAAATGAGCTTGACCTTACTGTCTAGTCAGCCGCGGGGACTCCCATGTTACCGCGTTCTATACCGCGTCGCAGATTTGTCCGGAGTATACACATGAATGGGCGAAGATGAGGCAAAAATAGCTTTATCCAACATTTATCGGTGGAATACAAAAATTTCGTTCGGTGAACCTTAGCAACCGCCGTTTTACACACGCTTGAGATAGCCTCAGAGCGATTTTTTTATTTTTTGCCTTCTTATAATACAAAACTCACGCCTCCTCGTTTTTTAATGATTTTGTCCTATAATGTGTATGCCGTCTATACTTATCAAGGATTCACTCCCTTTGCCCGTCTGCGCGTGCGTGTAGGTCTGCGCCTCTTTCGTGCGGTTTGGTGTAGCTTTTGTGCTGCCGACAAAGTTGGCGCGCGAGAATCACTCATAAGCGTAGTTCGTTATCTCGGCGCGCACGCGACGACCGCAGCCAGATAATTGCGAATTCCGCGAGCCGTGCCCGCTCGTGCTCGAGCAAGCACGGCCCGCTCTTTATTTCTTGCTCGTTACAGCTTGTGTCCAAGGGCTTCAACACGCGTGACATTTCCTGTTTGTATCTCATTCCCTTATCTCGCAATACTTAGTACCCGTGAAATATTCAGAATTTGCTTAAAATCGGTAAATTTGAGCCCGTGAATAATTTATTTATTCATTCATTTATTTGGGAGTGCTCACCAACATCACTAGGCCTTCCTTGGGTGGTGCGTGTAAATACAGCCCATACGTGTAGTTTCACAGGGGACACAACTTTTTCTTGAGAACAACCCTTATGTAGTAATTTAAGTTCTGCACAACGCCCGATTCCCGACTACTTCCCGAATCCGCACCGCTCGTGGCGTCGGAGATCGGCGAGTACTGCATCCATGCCAAACGCGGAGGATACGCACCGCTGACGCAAAGAGACGCAAGTTACTAGACTTACTGTGCTGCCCTGGCAGCCAATTTTTCGCGGGAAATCAAGTATGTCAGAACTGGAAGGGAAGGAAAGCACCTACGGTGCCGCTTCCGGCATCTCTTGGGAGTGTATACGACGGAAATCAAGTTTTGTTCTCGATGGCGTTCACTTCCTGAGCACGGATGTTGCCGCAAAAGGAGTAAACTTATCGGAACACTCCTGAATTAACGATGGTGAACGGACTTGTTATGCTGATGTTTAGTGTGCTGTCGGGGGAATGCGCGCCCGTCGACAAGTACAGGGGATCCAGTGTCGTCCGTCGTTTAGCGAAGTGCGAAGCTCTGTCGAGCGTAGCAATTGCTTCGAATTGCTTCCACTCGATGGATCAGCTGGTGAACACAACACACGACGCCGTTAATTGTAGATCGCGATAAATCCGCGTTACGCAATTCCTCGTTCGATTTTTTTTTTGTTGTCTATTTTCAATCTTCTGTATTAATTCGAAAGTCCGCTGAATTCTTCGCAATCCTGAGGATTTCGAAAAAGTTAGGTTTTAATGTGCATGCAAATTAAAAATACATTCTGAGACGTGGGCATAGTGGACAGACAAGATTACACAGTAATACTCGGAAAATTCATGTTTGAAAATACTATAATTACAAGGTAACGCTATGAAGATCCACTAATTATACCGCACAAAAAATACTGACATTAGCTATTCCGAAAGTATAGTTTCGAGAGCCTTGCGCTAAGGTGAAGGAGCAATCAACGCTTAGTACGGGACAGAAAGCTTAGCGCAGTTAAGACTTGATAGCACCTATACCTGATGGTATAGGTGCTAACTCCGCAGTTAGCGCCCATCCCGTCAGCTGTTACTGTCGCCTAACTAATCGAATTAGTGATATCCGCGCGTTGTAGTTACTCAATGCAGCCGCGCAAAATAACTGCTAAGGCTTATTAACCCCAATAGTTCTGATACGGAAAACTAACCTAGCCATTCAAAGGCCTGTGGCGTAGAAGATCCACAGGTTTCTTTTTTTTTTTTTTTTTTTTTTAGAATCAAAGGAACGTACGCGGATGGCCTGCAGACTAAAAAAGAAACTCATGTGAGTCGACTCCACCGCAATGCTCCTGAAGGGGGGTTTAAAAAAAGCGGAAACACTTCCTGCAAATTTTAAATAGTTTTTGCGTGAAATCATAAGCTGGCCCTCATCATTGGTCACTTCGAGATTATTAATACGCTACTAGAGCTGCTTTTGAAGTTTATAAAACTTTTAAGTGCAAAGTCGTTGAGCCTTATCCACTTTTATCTTTCCTGCCAATTTCTTTGTGGGGGGCTGTTATTTGGCGTCCCCGCCGTACCCCTCCATAGCTAATGCGCTATATGGACCCATTACTTTCCGCCAGACTTGCGCCGCTATTAGGGGCGAGTGTTCTTTTTACTCTACGGGAGCAAAAACGTTTTCCCGATCTTCCCTTCCTCCCCTTAACCCCTTCTCTATGCAACCCGCCGGGTTCAGATCCAGGTTAAGCTTTCCATCTTTCCTGTCATTTTCCCCTTTCTGTCTCCTCCCTCACATCTTCCGCTTTCTCCTCCGAACAGTGCTTTCAAAAAAATTACGTTCGTCACCTATTTATTGCATTGATTGATTGATTTACTGCCTTTCACCAATTCATTCAAACCAAACTGAAATTCGACAAATCTGCACGTAGCGAAAATGAGAAATGCTTGAATAAATGGAACGACAATGTAATGGTAGTGCACCTGATTATCGAGACGCGTAAAGCGTTCTGAGCTTGTCTCACGGCATGGAGGGTGCATGTCTCCCACGGTTACCATCCACGTTTAGCATCAGACGTACGTGACCGGTTGGCGATTGCGGCAAGGTGATGTCGCTCCAGCGCCGAGGTTGTCGCCTCCATTCAGAAGAGGTGGACGCGCGCATGCGCATTGATTCATTGAGGCCAATGATCGATCTTGATCATCTCACTACTTAGTTCGCGCACAGCACCGTAATTTGCACGCCACAGCTGAGAAAAGGCTTCTTAACTGGGCAGGCTGCACAAATCAGAGCTAATCCAGCCAAATTGAGGAAAGGTTTTTTTTTTTTTTTTTGAGGGCTCTGAATTGTTCGCGTTTCCAGGGGAAGGTTAGGGTTATTTATTAATAACTGCCTTCAAGATTTCCTGAAAACGTTTTAATTTAGGGGATAGTGAAGGTCCAAACCATATCGAGCTCGCCGACTGTTACTTTCGCAGGTCGTTTTAATTAGGTGCGCCCTTGTCTATCATGTGCCGAAACCACGAACCTCGAGAGAAACGTGCATCATGCGCCGAAAGGTCTCCACTGCTCGCCGCTCTGATTGTTACCTCCCTTGAACAAAATAGCAGGCTGCTCGGCTGACCCACGCGTGGGCATAGCCCTGTGGGGGATTGCGTCAAAAGGAAGGCAATTTCCTGCTAGGTGCGTGTGGATGGCCGTATGCGCCAGGTTCATACCCACGCGCGGTTGCACACGAGGCACATAGCCACTCTGGGGATTATTCAAGAATGGATATGATCTTCGAGCCGCGTTCCATCAATGCCAACTTGCTGGCTTGATCAGTTGAGAGGTTCATTGTTGCATTTCTGCACGCTAGGACTTTCTCAAAGGGAGCCTTTAACAAAATATTTAGAAAGATGATTGATTGATTGATTGATTGATTGATTGATTGATTGATTGATTGATTGATTGATTGATTGATTGATTGATTGATTGATTGTGAGGTCAGGTTTAACGCGGCGACGCTACACAGGCGATGAGGCACACCGCAGTGGAGGGTTGATTGATTGATTGATTGATTGATTGATTGATTGATTGATTGATTGATTGATTGATTGATTGATTGATTGATTGATTGATTGATTGATTGATTGATTGATTGATTGATTGATTGTGAGGTCAGGTTTAACGCGGCGACGCTACACAGGCGATGAGGCACACCGTAGTGGAGGGCTCCGGATTAATTTTGACCACCCGGGGATCTTTAACGTACACAGAAATCTCGAACAGACGGGCGTTTTCGCTTTTCGCCTCCAGAGATCTTTCGCTTCGAAAGATGAGAAAATACCGCAACGAAGCAACGCGTATGTGCCGGCCGGCCCGTAAGGGTAGCAGTACAACTCTTTTTCTCGCAAGAGGCCTTTGCGTAACACTGGGAATCCGTCTTAAGGGTGCGGGTTAAGGCAAACGCTATATGTTAGTGTTAAAGTAATAATTCACACGTAGTTGCAGGTACTGACATTATAAGCCACGTGTTTTAAAACGACTCTACTGGTTTAATATGCCACCATTTCGCGGCAAGTTACCCTTCCTATGGCTCACACCCAAAATTTCGGGTGTGATTAGTTACTGTGCGTACCTTTCTCAGCAACGACCAAAAGGAATGGTATGATAGTAGGCAGTGTTATTCTGAAAACCAATTATATATCTCAACTAAAGAGATGTGTCTGCGATGCAGTTTGTCATCAGCGATTTTAATTGCTCAATTATTTATATGAGGACTCAACGAAGAAACCTGCATGTTGGTCTCTAACGTTTGATGTGTCACGCTTTCGCCACGTACGAAAGTGCCAATAATAGAAGGCGCTAGTCTTCGTACTTTGACACCAGGCTCTTTCAATTGCGCCAAGAAAAATGTCTTCCCAGCAACTTGTTTGTGCATACTAGTGATACTTTAAAGGGGCTCGTTGCATAACGCCCTGTAGGGATGCACGGGGCTTTATGGAGATATTTTATATGAGACCCTAGGACCTCCATATTTTCATGGCGCCTGGAAAAATGGCGCCATAGCGTGTCTTCCTAGTAATGCACGCGTGTGCAGTGCGACTTAATGGAGCCTGGGGTATCGCAGAGCGATTAAGCTTTTTTTCGAGAACTATCACCTTGGAGTTTCCGCAACCTTTTAATTCGAAATATTTGTGGCTGGTTCTATAACATGTACCCAAAGGTTCCCTGTAATCGGTCTCTGAGAAAATACCCATTGAGGAATTCATAAAAACTCAATTTGAGTAAAATAAAGTCTATGACCGCGTACTGCTTATGGATGCTCAAAATGATCAGGGGAAGACATTTCATTCCTGGGTTTCGTGTTGGTGTCTGTAAAGCCCTTCTTAGCGTCCCCCCCCCCTTTTTTTTTCGTCGCCTGTCTTTGCTCTCGGCAGAGTAAAACAAGTCTGCCCTGTCAACACACGCTTTGTCAATACACGCTTGCCCTGTCAACACACGCTCAACACTCCTGTTGAGGGAAATACCACAAAATTCAAGGCAGCATGCATCCTGTAGTTGCTGTCCTCAGTGAGTCAACACTGACACATGAGGTCTTAGGGCTGCGGCACCTCATGAGTCGGCTCAGGGATTCATTGCTGTTCTGTGTTTGTCCATGAAGACATTTGGTCACGCCTTGAATGCCGGATTAATGACTGCCATCACAGCCGCGGAAACGTAGTACTTCTGGAAGTAATTCTCAAGGTTTCTTACAATTAAGCTGCGGCAGATGTATTTATGTACAGTACAATAAAAACTTTGATTGATTGATTGATTGATTGATTGATTGATTGATTGATTGATTGATTGATTGATTGATTGATTGATTGATTGATTGATTGATTGATTGATTGATTGATTACACCCCCCCCCCCCCACACACACACACACACGGTAGTCCCTTCCGGCACAGTCCATGGTTAGGCTTTGTCCCTGTTGATAACTGATGAAAGTATATCAGCCATACAGCTCGTCCACATTCTCCAAGCTGTCTGAATTTCCCCGAATAGCCTTGCCATAGTAAAGTTGAAGGGAGGCCATGTGTTTTTCTATAATGCGTCCTTTCCCGGATAGTGGCAGATCGGCTGCAAACTGTTTCCCCTTCTCGTTGTCCTTCACGTTCCTGAGCCTGGTAACCGTCGGCTTCTGGACGCGTCCAACACATTCATATTTTTCTCTCATTTTTCCGCAGAGCTGTGTCTCTGACGGCAATGTACACCTTGCTGTCTCCATCACCAATGTAAGTTGTGGGCACGAGCAGGGGTTTGTCTCTAGACAGAGCGTCCGAAGATTTTTACGACTCGTGCGTGTCCCATTCCCCAGGAGGCTCGACATAGGTGACCTTGCATTTACTCAAGCTGTCATCTTGTATCGGTCATCTGCGCGAAGGTTGCGAGAACACATGTCGCAAAACTTGATTCGAAGCGGAGCCTTTTCTGTGTCCGCCGATATTGCTGCTACGACGCCATGTAGTGTGCGCGAACGTTTCGGTTTTTTTTTTGTTTTTTTTTAATTCTTTTTCTGCTTACCGTATGCGCTTTCTTTGTTTCCGTTATTTATCCTCCTGCGACGGTGTTGTTTTCGTTTCTCGAGTTCGGTGCCCTTCAATTGGAGCTGGACGAGCATTCTCCCGTAGGGAGTCTCCGTTTGCTTGCCGTCGTGTGTGACCTAAGCGGCGCCGGTATATCCGACGCCGGATTTCGAGTGGTCCCGCGTAAAACTGCGCTGCAGCCCAGCGATTGAGACATAGCGTGAGCGTGCGTGTTGGGTGCGTTCTGTGCGAGTCGGAAAAATACTTACGCGAGCAAGCGAAGAGCGGTGCCAATGAAATCACGATAGCTATTAAACATTTTGCTTTTGCTTTTCCCGATAATCTGTGCTCAAATTATTGTTCGATCAGCATGGAGAAATAAGACAACCTGTGGCATGAGTTAACAACTCAGGAAGCTAACAGTAGTGAGGAATCACGCCGCTTCATCCATCTGCCGTCCATTGTGATCGCAGTTTCCAGCTACCCATCAAAGGCGGACGCCTCTTCACCGTGCCTCTTCAGTTCTTTTGCCGTACTATTGCTTACAGTGGTAGTAGATGCGTCTAGGAGCTCCTGTTTGAACGACGCAAACTTTGTTGGCGGTGAATTGAGCCCTTTGTTTACTTTGATTTACTTCAAAGACGTTGCCGTCAGTGTGCCTGGGTGTCTTTAGCACACCGTTTAGTGACACTTGCGCTTCGTCGTGCCGGTTTCCCCCTGCTGTTCTTGCTAGAACCGATCACCTTTAAGCGCTCGCTTTCTGGTCCGTTTGATGGACTGGGTTCGTGGCACTGTACACGCGAGGCGGCCTGCCGCAGAAAAAAAAAAAAGTTGCGAGCAATTACGAAGGAAGTTAAAATAAGCTAGAAGAGAACATTAGCGGCATATCTGCGGTAAAAAATAAATATTTTCAACAATAACGAATATTTCAGTACACATATTTCCTAATCACAGACACACGCAAGAAAAAACCAGCCCCATATTAAAGAAAACAGCGAGAGGAAAAAATAAGAACACACAGGCCGCTAACCTCCCTCTCCCATTTTAAAGATCGGGGCCCGCGGTACAGTTCGGCGCGACATTTAAACTGCTCTGAGCGGGCACTGGGGGCCGCGCTTCCGCGGGTTTGTGCGTTCAGTTTTTTCGTGTCCAAATTCAAAATTTCATTCTTGTTTTGGTGGTTTGCGCTCCACTAGAAGGAAGGCAATCTCATGGTTCAGCTGAACCATGATTCCCTCGAGTGACCAATCGATGCCACCAACAAGAAAATTTCGGTGAATCCCCGCAACGTGCATCCAATTTGACTCGCAATGTAATCTGCGCTGTAGCACTGGAAAACGCGGGACGTCGCCATGCGTGCATTGCCTGACGCCACAGCGCAGAACGAAGCTTTTTTCAGTCCAATCGTGTGCTCGACATCGTCATTCACCGAACTTTCATTGTTGGCTGCACGGGCTGGTCGATCGAGTGCATTGCGGTGAGGCTGGGCCGCGGGATTGCCTTCGAGTGTACCATATTAGACACTGAAGTAAATTTGTCAAACTCTCATTTCTAGGCGCACTGCGTGGCACCACTCACGTCATCCTTTGTTCCACTGTTTAGGGAAAGCCTGGGTCTGTTTGCAAAGCCCCCGTCACACTGATTTACAATGTCGTTTGATGTTGCCCGGTCTTTTAATTTCCCCCAATTCCTAGGTAATATCAATTTTTGTTTGTTCACGTGCACTTTACATAGGTCAAACACGCTAGCAGTCCTCTAAATTCCGTCCAGTGGACATCCCAGCGTGTCGTTACTCTCGACGTCACCGAACTTATTAGTAGCACGGTGCGAGGGGAACGGCGCTTTTGGACATACTTTTATCGCGAAAAATTGCGTGTATATCAGCCGAAAAAGATGAGAGCATGGCCTACACATACTATACTTTGGCATGATAAAGTAATTAGACAATGCGTATGACTCAGTGCCAGGTTCTTATTAATAAAATCCGCTCTTTATGTGCCTTCGTACAGCTTAGTGCGACTGACAGTTCAAGAATGGTGCTCAGTGAAAGCGTTGAACAGCATGGCTCCGCTACTTCAAAAACAACTCAACCCAGTTGACGGCTCCGCGTCTCTGAGCTGTCGCTACGCGAGGTTGTCCGTTTTCCTGTTAGCTCATCGCCGGGTTTCCTTCGAGCGAGCTGGAGAGGGCTGCTTTGAAGGCTGTTGAAGGGGCTCGTTGAAAATAACACGGAAATAAGAGTTGGCAGTCAAGAAAACCTCGGAAAGCAAAGGGGAGGATGTGGTAGGTCACTGAAACAGATAAAGAATTTGGAAAGAAAGAAAGAAAGTGGAGAAAAAATGCCCGCCAGGTGGGATCCGAACCCACGACCTCCAGAATGCCGGTCTGGTGCGATAACCACTACGCTACCGGCGGGACGATTTTCCCCTCCACTTTCTGGGGTATTTATGTTTAGGTATTTTTGTTTCCTCTGCTTGGGGGTGGTAGCCAGCGCCCACTCGGACTACTCGGGGTGAAGGGGACCTTCTTTTTCAATTCTTCGTCAAATGTTTCAATGACCTACCACATCCTCCCCTTTGCTTTCCGAGGTTTTCTTGACTGCCAACTCTTATTTCTATATATATATATATATATATATATATATATATATATATATATATATATATATATATATATATATATATATATATACAGTTATCTCTCGTTAACTCTAAATCTGCTGAAAATTGCGAGATAAGCGGATTTTCGAGTTAAGCGAAATACGGACAATTTGTGGCCAGGTCACTACGAGCTCATGTTGGTAGCAAAACCTCCGCTGCAGGGGGGGAGGGGGGTGCTTTCGTTGTAAAGGAAAAAACTTTCCCAGGAAAAACGAATTTTTATTATCGCAGAAGAAAGAACTGCGTGATCCTCGGCTATTTCACGTTCGCATCTGGTCCCAGAAAAGCGGTCTCGATCTGCTCAATGCACCGCATCAATTGTTGGTCGCCACCGCTACATTCTACCTTGTTGCGAAGCGGGCGCAACGTCTTTGTTGTTTCTGTCGTTGTAGGCACTTCTCGAGGCGCTCCTCTTCGTCCTCATGATCAGCTGCACCGTCCATAACTCTCTTCAAAGATGTAGGCGTCGGGCAGCATTCCGGTGACGGGAACAGACAGCATAACTTTTTGCTTCGCCTTGCCCTGCCTGTCACGCGCAGAAACTAAACACGTATTATCTGCTGTGGCAGTCACGAGAACGACATTCGGAACCAAAAGTCGAACCGTCTCCTTGTTACAGTATCCACATAATCCTGTTTGTTTTTCGCCTGACCAATGCCACAAACTCTACCTGTGGAGGACTGCAAGGAAGGGTATATCAAATGAATCTTAGTATGTACACTTATTGAGCTGCTTCGTGGTACACCAGGAAACGTTTTTTCTAGCTTTTAGATGGCATAGGTGTTCGTTCACCAAGCCGTTTTTAGTCGGGTGTTGCTCAGCACAACTTATTTTTATAGCCTATTGTAAGTATTTGGGATGTGGTCGCACTGGAAACTTGACGGGGCTCTTTGAGAAATCGTGTGAAAAAGGGATCTGAAACTTACCACGGCCGCCGTATTTCCGTATATGTTTTTTTTTTTTTTTGCCAATCGGTTTTCATGTGCTTTGGCGTATCACTCGCTCAAAATTCACGGTGCCACAAAAAGTGGTTTCTATTAAAGCAAGGGTAACTTACACTTGTAATTTACACCTGAACTACTTCGTTTATTTTAAGCACTCAGTTTCTGTAGTTTCTGTCTGCGTTTGCGTTTACTCCTTACACTCAGACGGACGCTTACGCTCAGACGGACTGGCTAATCAAATACGTTGACGATAACAGTGGTGACGTGTAGCAGAAAAAAACTAGTAATTATATATGACTTTCATTATTTTAGCTCTTTCTTCGTGTATCAAGGGAAACGAAAGCTTTCGTCTCTTTTTATACGACTCTGAATATGGTTATGAACCATGCATGCTGTCAAACTGCTGCGGCTCATACATAGATATAGTTGGCGCAATTTTTTTTCTCGGAATTTCTTTTGGGAACTCTTTTTCTGAGGACCTGGCAACCCTGGTGCAATGATGCAAAGTTTGTAAAGTTAAAACATGAGAGATTCTGAAAACCGGAAGGGGGGGGGGGGGGGGGGGTAGTCTTAGAGGATGCATCATTTCGAATGGATTTCGTCCTTTAGTTTGCTACGCACACTAAAAATATGTTCGTTGGTGTCGTCACAATGTATCTAAATGGCTAGTCGCTGCGTACTAGGGCGGAAACTGAACTAAGAACGCCGCGCTGTAATACGAGCCAAGGCGCGAAAATAAGAAATCTGGACTGATATTACGCAATGCAAAACTTCATAGCTGCAGGGCCAAATGCCCTAGCGCCGACCACATTTTTAGAAATTAATTCCCGTGCTGGTCCACGCCGTTAGCCTACTCTCCGCTGTAGATCGCATCGCATTGCACGCACACTCACGTGCGTTGTCGTTTTTTTTCAACGAAGCTGTTAGCCTCTCGTTGGTGTGAAAAGTTTCGTGTTATAAACAAAAAACTCAGGCAGGACCGCGCAGTTCTCGCCCAAGACGCCGAGCGCACCCGCCAGGCTAATCAGGCGTGCAGCATAGAGCTCAGTATTCGTGTAACGAAAAATCTGAGCACGTATTGGAGCAGTTCTAGGGAACGCGTATTATATAAGCGATCAATTCAACACTTTCCCGAATCGTATCTATAATTATAAATCCAGAAAGTGCAGTTAGAGTTCTGTTAGAAGTAAGAAATGAAGGAAGCTCACACCAACGCATATGGACTTGAAGGTAGCGAAGCTGTATACGCAACCTTAACGACCATCACGAAGGCTTAAGTCCATGAAAGCAGCCGATTTGCTTTGTCTTCGCTGCCCTGCCGTAACGACCTTTACTCCATCATTGTTGCTATAAGTGTGAGCTTCTTTTATTTTTTTAAGTGTGAATACACTTTATAAGCGACCCCAAACCATCCACCGCCGGCGGCGGCGTCGGCGTCCGCAGTGCTCCTCTATAAAGAAACAGCATCCGGCGCCAGGTTTCGATCCGCGGACTTTGCGGCCGCAGCGCGACGCTCTACCGATCAAGCCACGGACGCGACGGTGATATCAGTGTTGACGCGCCTTATATCTTTAACGCATTCAAACTACGTCGTCAGCGGCGTGCGTTGGCGACTCAGCGGCGTTATAGCGGCTTGATAACTGCGTGGTGTACACGTGATACTACAAACCCGATGGAAGAGATGGAAGAGAAGGCGGCGAGGCGGTGGGCTGCGGGGGCCGAGCGCAAGCGCCGCAAGTGGGCCGACAACCGTGCATTCGCACTTTCACATTCTCCCCCTCGGGGAAATGCGGGGGAATTTTTTTCTTTGGAAGTGATGATCATTGGACATCACCTTAGATGGGCGCAGCCCTGTCGTGTCTGTCTCGTTCCGAGAAGTGTTGCCACGATTACGGCGAACGTTGGAGTTTTTTTTTTTTTTTTACAATCTTGGCCAATCCCCCTATGCGGGTATGCTTGGCTTGAGAAACATGCGCCGGGGACGCTGGGTGGTCGCCGCGAGGCTCGCACGCACGAGCGCTCGGCATTTTTGTTTTTAGGGCGCAGCCCTTTGTCGCCCGTCTCTGGGCTGATCCGCGTCGCCGTCGTCGTGACCGAGCGAACGATGGGAAGACCACCTAGTGAAAGAAAAAGCGAACTATGGGAAGACCGACGAGTGAAAGAAAGCAAAGGAGGAGAGTGTCGCAAAATTGGTAGGGGAGGGCGGTTTGCCGTGGCGGCGCGAGCCAGCGCTCTCAGAAAGTGTGAGGTAGGGGAGGGGAGGGAGCAGTATGCTGTTTCCGCACGAGGCGCTCGACGGCGCAACGCTTGGCGAAAACGTGAGGGGGGCGTGCGCGTGTCTACGATGTGCGTTCGCTTAAGACGTGGGTCGCGGTCCCTTCCTGAGACGCACTTCGCGCCGCTGACGCAGAGGCTCATCATCGCTGCCGTCGAGAGAACTCACGAGTGAGTGCTGCCTCAGCGCACTGCTGCTGCACCCAAATATCGCATTAGCTCTTTCGTTACCGCGCCTATCAAAATCGTTAAATTTGAACGATACCTTTGGAGCCCCTTTTCATAGACTTCCAGGCGTTTCTGGAACCAGTAAAGGTATTCAGAGCTATAGCTTAGAAAATGCCCTTTCAAAATCAGTTTTGTTTTCATTTTTGCAACAAAAACGTGATTTTTGACATGTGTTTGCATCACCTAGGTGGGGAAAAGGGGCGGGGTCATCGGGCGTCACTGCAACCAAAGAAGAAATCGTGCCACTCGTAATTACCATGCATCAGCGTTTGGTTTTTATTATCAGGGCACGAATGGTGAATAAGAAGATGATTTTCAATCGTCAGGTTTGCACTACAGTAATAATCCCTGAAATCGGCTGAAAATATCAAAGAGTGCCTGTTTGCAAAGTTAATGATTTTAGGCAGTTCTATTGCCTTTGCGCACGTTTTTCTAAGCTGTGTTGTAGTTCTACTCACCTCAGGACCATTCAAAAACAGTTTACAACAGTTTCGGTTTCGTTTCTGAATCGCAAAATTTATATTTCGCGCTACTACGCAGTTATGAGGAGGATGATGATGATGATGATGATGATGATGATGATGATGATAACTTTATTTTGCCAAAAAACTGTGTGAAAGGAGGAAGGGGAAGTGGGAGCCTTCCTAAATTCCTCCCCCTCAGATGGCGGCCTGCAGCCCTAGGGCGCAAGCGGCATCTTCGGCCAGTTGGACGACCTCGACCTGTATTTCGGGGTCGGAGCTAAGCAAACAGGTCTCCCACTACTCCGCACTGGTAATTCGTAAGCATGCTCGTATAGTTCGTGGCTGAGCATCACAAGCCCAAATCATGTGAGTCAGTGTGGCTAGCTGGGTGCACCACTTGCATTGGTCATTATAAAGGTAGGGATAAATGTGGCTCAATAGTGCAGGATTGGGGAATTAGCCTGCAGCTGACGCCAGGCTACAGATTGACGTCTGTTGAGCGTGGGATGCGCTGCGGGATATTTCTGGTGCTCCATGCGATAGTGTTGAGTGATGTCCCTGTAGATCACTAGCCTGTCCCTAGCCCCCGGGTCCGAGCTAGCAGCTTCCGGGATTCCCCTGACGATACGCAGTTACTCAACTTCAAGCCTACCTGCCATGGCGCCTAAAGCGTCCGCTACTGATCCTCGGGAAAAGCATGCCGCTTCTGATTTTATCCCACCCTAACCCTAATTTCTGCTATAAGAACTTCCAAAGCAAGTCAAAAGATATATCACTCAGTCGCCAGATATCAGTTCTGACGAGGAGAGCTCTTCAATCCGGCCTTGCACACCGCCAGCTGTTTGCCTGCCAGTTTCGTTTCCATACGAGGGCAGCGAGGGCGAGGGTATCTCCGTAGGTCTAGTATTGCTCCTTAGTTAAACTGTCTATTGGGACGGAGTCTCCAATAAGTTTTGTACTGTTTCATTTCCAAAAATTTAGGTGGCGCTGCAATGCAGAAGGCTCATCTATTTTTATCGCGCAACAGCTACTCGTTCAAACTTTGCAGGGCACGTTTCTAGCGCATCGCACCTCATTTCTGCAAGCAAGGCTACAATAGCAACCCAAAAGGTGATAATGAAATGCAAGTTAATGTTTCGAGAGATAACTGACAGTGCACGTCAACAAGCATCAACCCCGGAGTTTCGTTTCAACTCCATGCATGTCTTTCCGCATCGCGTGCTTGTCCCGAATACTGTGCTGGCCGTAAATGCCATATCAGTCATAAACACGTGGGGACAAATTGGTGCCTCTGATAATGTCAAACCGCCAGATTGCTTCCAAGAAACCACCCGAAATTGCACGTTTTGAAATGGAGGTTGGACTTCACCGTATGGCACGGACGAAACCGTTGGGGGGTAGAGGTATACATCTTTGCTGCAAAAGTCTCGTGTCTTTTAAGCACAGAGCTCTCTAGCGCGAGGCGTTGGAAAACGAGTGTCCCGGTGTGTTCCTTCGGTACGCGTTACGTTCCAGAGCGAGGCGTTGGAAAACGAGTGCCCCGGTGTTTTAGCACCGTGACTACATGAAACGATGACGACGACAGGAGACACTGACAGCCCAAGCCCCTAAGGGGCTTCGCCCCTAAAACCACACAACAAGCATCGAAACCGCAGGATGGATTATAAGGCGCCAGTGAGCAATGGGACCCCCCCCCCCCCTTCCCCCACGCGTTCTGGTAAAGATTAGGTTGCAGTTGCTCTCTCGAAAGAGGAGGGGAGTTGACGTAATTCGAGGGCTATAGTGCACATTCGTCAGGCTAGGCAGGACCCAGCAGTTCTCGCCCAAGACGCCGAGCGCATGCGTCAGGACCCAGCATTTGCCGCCATAGAAGCCGAGTGCAAGCGACAAGCCCGCCGAGACAAAGGGGAACATTTCATAGCCTCCCCCATCAGCATGTGTTATAGTGGTTTGCAACAGCTGCGCTGGACATCCACTTTCTCAGAGCGGGATGGCATCCTTTTTTTCCTTTTTTTTTCTTTTTGCACAGTGCGAGTGTTTTCTTTTTCCGCGAGACCACTCTACTGCACTGCAGTCTGCTTCACTGCAGAGTACCTAAATGACCAGTTATGTGAAGGTCATTGACGAGGATCTATCTGGCTCAAAAAATGCAGTATGCGCTGGAACATTTACAGAATGCAAGCGCGGCGTTCAGCATTGCGCGATATCACAGCGCAGACAGCATTTTCTGGGTCAAATGGTATCTCGCCCTCGTTCCGCACTCTCGGACGCAGCGATTAGCTAGCTAGTCAAGTTACGTGTAACGAAAGCGGACCAACGCTTTACAGATGAGATGAAAGCCTCCTTATCAGCCCCGGGTTTCCTCCTAACGCGATTGCACGTTTCGTCTCCCTATAGCGACATGTCCTGATAAAAAGAAAAAAAACATTAGCCCAGTTTTACTGACTTAAGGTGACGAACGCTGACGCTAACAGCGAAGTTGGTGCCTGGCGTTCCCTAGTCGCACGTCTAGCGCTTCGTAGAAGCTCTCAAAGCCAGCAGGACGATTCCTGTTCGCGCCAATTCATTTTTGCCGTGTTCCACTGCTCGAGCCATATACTGGAACCTTTTGTTATTTTTGAACTTGGAAAATTGCCACGAGGGGGCGCCGCGAGCTCTGTTTGTTTTTCCCAGCGCATTTTTTTGTTTGCTTTTTGCAAAAATAAAGCCGTTATGTGTTTTTAATTAAAACAACAATCCGAATATCACTTATGTATTGATACCTTGCCTGAAATATGCTTAGTGTTCTCTTTTTGTTCAACAACGTTGACAAGTATACACATGGCCACCAGATTTGGTAGTTTAGGAAAGCTTTGCCTATACAAGTGTCTCGTTCCATCATCCTTTAAGCTTGTTGCATGTGTGCTTGGCGCTTGCCCTCCTCCCCGCTAGGTTATGCCCTCTCCACATCGCTGCGACCGCGTTACCGCATTTCGTCCCATAAAAGCCTCGACCAAGAACAGCTTCGCTATTAAAAAAACCATTCATTGAAGCTACTATAATTACGCATTGTGGAGGTTTTTGTTTGTTTTTTGTCTCATCTAGTGGCTTTGTGAGGACCACGGAAACTTTTTATGGGGCACGGCAGGAAAGCGACATCGTGGCGTCGTTGGCTTATAACGAGGTCATTCATCTGCAGCTATACAGAGGGTCGTTGCCCGCCATATTTGAAAACCAAGGATGGTACAAAAGTAGTATTTTGCAAACTTTTAACGTTATTTAGTTAACTCAGCATCACTTCGCCCTCAAAACTGTGCTATGCACATAACTTGGCCGAAATAGTGCTTTGCTCAAAGATTGTTACTACGACAAAAAGAAAAAAAAAGAGAAGCAGAAAGATTGCGGCTAACACGTACGAATGCGGGGGCAAGACATTATAAGCTTTTCTTTCGCACTTAAAGTTGCAGATGTCTTTAATATAGCCCCAAATTTATACAAGCCGCCCCAGTTTTTCGACGAATTACTTCGTTTGCATTGGCGCTACCGATGAATTTGGTATGAGAGGTACTGACGCCAGCTCTATTCCTTTCAAAGTGTGATTCCCTTTAAACACGAAGTACGTTTCCGCAGTACCCAATTTTGTTTTCTTTTTCGTTTTTTTAAACGTGATTGCGTGCGTGCGTGGGCAATTTAGCACCGCCGTGAAAAATAAAACGCACTGCTCAGTGCTGTGTTTCAAACCCTGGCCCCACGGGCTGTTTATTGGGAATAACTAATAGGCCACCACTAATTTATGTTTCTTCAATCGGGCACAGCTCGTTTCCTAATATGGAAATGAAAGGGTTGCTGGGTTTTCTACACAAGTCCAGAAGGCTAAAGGATAACTCATCGTGGTTTGTACAATTCCCCCAACCAGAGTAAAAAAAACCCCACCCCCTGCCCTCCCCCTCCCAAAGAAAAAAAAGGCCTATAGAGATTGAGGATCATCTCGAGTCACCAAAGTGAATTGTTCCGGACCCATGCCCACATAATAGCGCATACCCATGCGATGCGGGCGACAGGAACTTCGTCGGTTGCTAGGCACATCTCGAAGGTCATCAGGGGTTGAGGTGTCGAGGGTCATCAGGTCGCGTGCATCAACGGTCCAACTCAGGGCGCATGACCATGCCTAAGGCTCTGCAATAATGAATGAAACGTAGGCTTGCTTGCTTGCTTGCTTGCTTGCTTGCTTGGTGGCGTGCTCAGTGAGAATTTTTATTTTAGGATTTCATGCACTCGACGACTTTCTCAGGGAGAGCTAGGTCACCGGCACTCCTTTTGTACGCAATTTTCACCAAAGAGATTCCCCGTCAAAGCTGTCAGCGTCCGCTGATGCCACACTTATGAAGTGGCACTATAGCCACACCGTTCTTACAAAGTGCTCCAAATATTGCAACGCTGTAGCTATGGCCACTGTTCGGTTCTAGCGCTGCTTCGAAGCCTACAGGAACACTCAGTCACGAGGCGAGCACACGTGGTGCAATACTATAACGCGTGCTACGTGTCACCAAGAGGCCACTTTTCGGGCTCTGGAAAAAAAAAGAAGTGGGCGTCGTGTAGCGGCCACATCGGAGGTCGCGTGACATGGGTGCCGATGAGAAACAAGGCTGGATCGCCTTGCACCGGCCGAAGCTCCCCCCTCCTCCACCGCGGCGATTTGTCAGGCCCGAGTTCGCTTCCACGAAGGCTTGTGCGCGCCTCGAGAAAACAGCCGATGCTCGTCACTTTGACCCTGCGCGCGTGCGTCGTGGGCGTCTGATAAGTGTCGCATCAGTGACGGAGCCAGGTGGGAAACGCCCCGGGTTTCCGCCGCCACGCTGCTCATCTGTAGGCGGAGTCGATCGCTGCCCGCTTTCTCTCGTTTCCTTTTGCGACGCATTCACGGAGAAAAGGGCAGAGACGATGTGTTTCCTTCGGGTCATGGGCGTACTTGTATGAAACGACCAAGAACCTTTGGGAGTCGTTTTCATTATTTTTGTCTTTTTACTGAATGCGAAAAACAAGCAGGCCCGCGTCATTATTCTTGCACCGTGTACTTCTGGGGTGACGGGGTTAAACTTCATCGAAGGTCAAGGGATGCGCCAATCTCATCCCTTCCGTAAATTCACTTACCGTTGCGTTGTCATTTTGGCAGTTTTGTGCGAAATCCGTGCAACTGTGCAGTGCAAACAAAGTTTATCGAACGAGGTGTGGTCAAGAGAACCTGTACTCGGCGGCGATTGTTTTCGGTGAGCTTTTTATGGAGAGACGTGTCGGCCATACTAGAGGCTTTTTTACTTGCACAGCCATTTCGCAACAATGCTATATCTGGCGCATTACCTAACTCAGGCTGTGCGTCGGCGTGCTTCCGTTGCTGCGGCCGACGTGTGCGCGGTACAATGGAGGCCTTTGCAACTTGTCAAGGTTGGGGCTAGTCACCCCTGTGTCTTCATGAAAATGAACTATCTACGTGAAGTTCATTGGGTCTAATATAGGGGCTATGCAAAGAAGGGTTCAAGGCCTGCATAATGAAGGCTCAGTTATAGGTTTCAAGATTATTGTAAAGAATTTTAAATTAATCTTACAAACAGCGAAGCGTTGAGGGTATCCTGCAGCTTAGAGGTGGTCAAAGGCGGGGGGAGATGACAACCCCTCCCCCCACCCCCTTCCCCCCCACGAAGCACCGTCTGAACTATCACTGCTAAGCCTACATCGCGTTGCATTCTTGCAGTTCTCCCGGCCCACATCAGGCGTATAATATACGTGACGTGGGACACATTCGGGAATCAATATTACGAGGTAAACAGCAGGTTATTGTCGCAAAGGAGGACGGTATACAGCCGATGTGTACTTCCGGAGCTTACACATGCAAAACTTTCCATGGGCTTATCTTCCCCGAAGTTCTTCCTGAATCATAAATCACTGCACCCAAAAGACAAAAAAACTCTGATGAAGAACAACTCGTTCCGACATACAATTTGACTAAATAATGTCACCGGAGCCAGAACATTTGGCAACGCGAAACACTGCGCTCGACATGTGTGATGTAACAGTACAGACCACACTTTCTTGCTTAAATCGTCTACTGGGTCTTACAGTGGCCGAGTTTGCCCTTTCAATAACTACGATCAGTCGATCCTTTGTTATTTTTTAGTATACTGGCTACACTTTGAGCTGTATGAGTACTAAGAAGCTCGAAAGAATAGTTAGGTCAGCCTAAACAGCTATGAAAATAATGATGGGTGTAACGCATTCAGAAGGATCCTCGCGTATACGAGACATTTTAGGTCAAACTAAGGGAAAAAAATGGAGTTTGGCCGAACATGCGGTGCGGAGCTACGACAAGAGGAGTACAGGCTGAAAAAAAATTACGTGTGTCTAGGTGACCAATTGATGTGCTGACCAATTAGGTTTGACCCGCCGCGTGGTTCATTGGCTACGGCGTTGTGCTGTTGAGCCCGGACACGTGTTCGATTCCCGGCCGCGGCGGCCGCTTTTCTGATGGGGCCGAAAAGTGAAAACGCCCGTGCGTTCGAGATTTCGGCGCACGTGAAAGATCCCTAGGGTCGGAGAGTTAAACCTCATAATCAAACCAAATCAACCAATTCGGTTTGAATGCCAGACCCGAATGTGTCCGATTCTGTTTTCGATCCATTTACTCTACGTTTATTCCCTTGGCCCCATCGGCCATTTTGTGCGACATTTCTCGGTTACACCAACGATGAGGCCGTAGGGTTTTTTACCTATACCGGGCCAACTAATGCTTTCACATCGATAAAAACAACGGACTGAAACTCCAACCCGGCTCACCAACCGCACATTTTATGATGATGCTGCTGCTGCTGATCGGGATGATTACGGTTCTTGATGAATGGCGCATACCAAATCAAGTGATCGGCCAATCATGAGCGAAAAAAGGCTCTGACTGCTACACGGTGCAGCTTAAATGTCAATTCAACTGCCGTGTGGAAGAAACTTAGAACCAGTATAATGTGAACAAAAAATAAAAGTCGCTCAGAAGAATGTGATGAATAAAACGAAATTCAACAAATTGTGTGTGTGTGTGTGGGGGGGGGGGTGTCCGACGGACCGACCGACCGACCGACCGACCGTCTGATAGCACTGAGGGAACTGCACAAGCACACAAAACAAGTATGGGTGAGCTCTGTCTGACAGAAACGGGGCTGTTATTTAAAAGAGGTGGAATTGAGCGGCCGAGGGGGGGGGGGGGGGTGCATAATTGCAGTTTCGCGCACTTGGCTCAGCTCACGAACGTTGACCTGCAAGTCTGAAAAACACAGACGTCA
Source organism: Haemaphysalis longicornis (assembly GCF_048455015.1). Taxonomy (NCBI): domain Eukaryota; kingdom Metazoa; phylum Arthropoda; class Arachnida; order Ixodida; family Ixodidae; genus Haemaphysalis; species Haemaphysalis longicornis. Next base: position 289,685,326 of record NW_027526203.1, on the reverse strand, counting down.
AGCAAAGCTTTCCCTCCGCTAAAGCTGCTGACACTCTTCCTTGAATCCCGCTGCCGCTTCACCTGGAAAAGAAATCCATCTCACAAAACGACGCGACCTTGTCAGGAGGCTTCGAGGGGCATCCGTCAGGGTGCGTTAAAGTATAGTTACGCACAGCTTGGCAGAACACACCCCCGACGACACGACCGCAGAAGAAGCGGCGTCCCTTGCCCACGCAACGCGGTTCGGTAGTCCGTGGACGCCGCATCCACATAGGCAGAACGCGTCTTGGTCGACGTCCAAGCAAAAGTTCCGCGAGGTGCTCGCTTGGCGTCGTCCCATGCGCAGACTCCCGGGAGCTGCTGCCGCTGCACGTGCCTCCTCTGTTTACATCTGCGTCCCTGCCCTCGCCTCCTTCTACCCGCGCTAAAAATACTGGGTGCTGTCGGCGGGCGTGCTCACACCGCAGTTCGAGGCACGGAGTCAGACCCTGGGTGCGCGCGTCGTCACGGCAGCGCTGCCCACGTGAACGTCGCGAGATGCACGGCATGAACCCCGCCGAGTGAGTCGCCTCAACATGGCTCCCACGCCGCTGACGCACGCGGCCCACACGCCCAAGAGCGGGCCCCACCGTAGGCCACCACATCACGGTACGCTGCCCCGGCGTGCACGACGCCCTCCCCACTCTCGAGGGGCCACGCTTCTCCTCGCTAGTTTAACGTCCAGACGGGGGTGCTGAGGATTCACTTGCACCGGAACGTCATCCCTAGGTTTCTTGTTTTCTGGTGACGTCATGAAGCCAGACACGCCCGTAAGTCGCCTTAATTCGCTGCGACGTGTGCGAATAACGCATAAGTGTTCCCAGCAGAGTGAAATCAAACAATAGCGAGAACTCGCATGTAATTTCAAATGTTTTACAATGTGGCCTGACTGTGGAACTACTCATTGCGAAACGCCACACTCGCAAAACATATGCGAGTCTGCTTCACCGCAACGCACTTGAATGGCCAACTACTGCGACCAGGAGGAGTATTCGCACAGAGTGTGCAGTGAATTTCTTCCGCCGCACCGGCTGATTCCATTTGTCCCTTCCTTACGTATTCGAAGTTGAGAGTATATCTTGAGCTAGAAGTAGTGATATGGGTGCACACGTTTTGGTAGATAACGCGAAATGAGTCACGAGGGGTAATAAAACGAAATTCTCACCTGTGCCGTTGAAAAGACACCCTGCTTGGGAGAGGTCGCCGCGGCCTCCACATTCTCTAGAAGCCACGGAGACATGGCTACGAGTGTACCAATCCTCCCCGAGACTACTTTCAGATGCCGCCAGCGCTGCCTCCAGTCGATGACGAATAGCTGGTGGAAGTTTAAAATGCTGAGGATGACTTTGCATCCACCACTTGCCGCGAAGAAGACGACGGCCTCTTCGATGCATATGACGACGATTACTGGCGCCGCAACTATGCAAATAAACAATGATACTAAAACCTGACTATATGTCCGGCAATGTCCACCTACAACACCTTAGCCATTCAAGTCTTGCGCGTGAGTGCAAGCTTCCCTGAATTTCTTCAATGCTTGCAAATCTTTGTAGTTGCGCTGTAGGCGTTGTAGTTGCGCTGAGAGCAAGTCTTGTTTCTGGGATGCATATCGCCCTCGGAAAGAGTGAAGGATGCGTAATTTTATTGGCCAAACTCCGCTCATTGATGTGTAGAGCGCATGCCGGGCAAGAGAGGGACGTCACCCGACGTCTTGACTCAACGGGGCCCGATTTACGCAGTCGCGTGGCTGAGACTCTTCGAAGACCATGGCGCGCGGTGTATAATCATGATGGTGGATCGCAGATGATGATGGTGATGGGCGTTGCAGTGGTGATGATCGTGGTGCCGCTACAGATGATGATGATGATGTTGATTATAACTTTATTTTAGGGGATGGGGGACGCGATACGCTGGCTACTGTATTGCGCCCTGGATCCCGGCCGCGGCGGCCGTGTTTCGATATTTCGGCGCGTGCGATCCCCGTGTCTAAATCCATTCGTAGCCCTCCACTACGGCATTCCTCACTGCCCAGGTGAAGCTATGGCGCGTAAAATCCCCAAAATTTGAATTTGGATACGCTGACTACTGGGGTGTAGTCTGAAAACAGTCAAACAAATGTTGAAAGTGATCCGAAACACAGATCGAAAATTCACCAGAGTCTATTGGTCATATGCTTTTGATCATGTTAATCAAAACTGATCATAATGATCAATTGATCATATTGATCATATACTTCTGAGACAGCCTCTACACGAATATTTTTATTGTTTCTCAACATGTCTGAATGATTTCTTTTTAAATTCGTCAATAATTTTGGATAACAAATATTATTTGGAACTTTAATATTATCGGACAGTATTACGCAGAAAATTATCACTCGATAGTATTACGTCGGTAATTCCGCGACAGTCAACAATATATAATTATATATTCGTTTTGGTCGCCTATCAACACCATTACACCGAGTATTTCATTGCAGAGTACCAATGCGCCATGGAAGCTGAAGCGCCAACCATACGCACATACGCGAAAGAGAACAGTATTAGCGCTTGCTGTCACACATATAGCAGCCCAGACCTGGGAAGCAGCCACCACCGCACACATGCACGCATCCCAAGAGCGAGAAGAAGCTTCACAGACACGGACATTACCTGCAGACGTCACGATCGGGTAACAGTTGAGCTAGCCGAGGCGTTCCATGTGCTCATACAGTAGGTCGCAGTGTATATCAGCCACGGATCGTTCAGCATTCCTTACAAAGAAGTGACTTTCCTAAAGGGAAAGGGTGCGAAAAAAAAAAAAAAAACGACAAGCACCCCCCCCTTCCCCTCTTTTTTTCGGTCTCAGGACAGTGCGTATGTCCACCTGGCTCGCATATGATAGCCGGGTCCTCAGCCGTTATGTTTCATTTCAGTATATAAAGATTTTAGTTAATTGTTGGCGCTGGTGCCGTTCCCTTTCTTGTCCATGTTTTTCAGTTCATGCTTCTCAGTTTCCACGACGAATTCGCTCTAGATAACCAGCTAGTCTCTCCACTCTACTTCGGCGTACTATCGATAGCTTTGTATCGCTAGTAGGAGGGAGGGAGGGAGGGAGGGAGTCAGTGAGTCAGTGAGTGAGCGCAAATATTGGAACTAATTGATTGAATTAAATTAATATTAATTTTATTCAGACTGAATATTTATTCTCAATTTATTCAAAGCGTCCATATCCGGGTTCTTACCGGCGCAGTTCCAAATACTAAAACAACGTGAAAGAAAATCTTTCTATGTCTGCGTGTCCTTGCCATGGTCGAATCTTAATATCGTAATCTTTATATCTTAATAGTAAAATCTTATTATCTGCTGCCATTTATTAAACCAACTTTAAAATTTGAATAAGTGTATGTTATATTCTCACGAAAATATTCCCCTCCCCACGTTACAACATCAGAGGAATGTAACGGTGAAAGCCAGGGGGAGGGGGGGGGGGCGAAGGGAGGGTCCTTCTTATCATCGATATTGCTCCCAGATATCTCAACAACACGCCATGAGATGGTTTGCGTAAACTCTGCGCTGCTCCCTCCTGGCCTATGCTCCCAAAATTACGGATAACCTCGAGTCCACCTGTAACGTTTTCCAAACGACGAAGGTTCGCTGCGCGAACACCTTCGGGCGCTCATGCTTGCTCCAGCCGCCCAACTTTCAACGCTGCTGCATGATTCTTAATTGCTTGCGGAAAGGGGGCTTGCCAGAGCTGAATGGCGCACCGCTGTTACTGATAACTGCTATAAAGTACAACCAAATTTTCATGCAGAAAAAAAAGATGCGTGCAAAATTACAGTAACGTGCTGTGGTAATTCAAGCACGGCCACAGCTGTGAAGTGGGCGTTCTGGTACAAACAATAACTTCTCGTGGTTACGGCCGTCACCGCAAAAAACGAGAACATAGGAAACACGAGGAATGTAAATTCATGGTTTCATGGTGGCATGTTTTGAACGAAGTTACTAACCTCTATGAAAGGTACATTCTTCTCACGAGGGCGGGAATAGATGTGAAGACACTTGCAGGTTGCTAAAAGCAAGACTTTCTGGACCACGTTATGCAAGGATGCAAACTTGTTCTCTCCGTAATAGAAGCATGGAATCTATTATGTACGGAAAGAGAGAGAGAGAGAATTAGATTTTAGTTTTTATAGTGAATTGTCTCATGGTGAAAATCGTGTTTGAACCAATTATGCTTACAAAAGATGCTCCGATAATACACCAAAGAATACTCAGATTATTTTAAAGTACAAATAAATTACCCACAGCAAAAAATAAAATACTTACATGCCAAAAATACGTTCTGTTTGAAGTGCAGCTGGCATGCAATAAAGCAGCACACACCCCGAGGAGAAGAGTGCGTTCAAGTTTGCACTGCAAGAGAAATGCGGTATGCTTATTGCGACACTGGCTTACCACTCGGCTTACTTAAAGAAATTACCATCCCTTCGTAAGGAAAGTTGAGAGAAGCGCGAAAGCTTTCTAAAATCAAAACGGCATCAAAAGTGCGTCAAAACCTTCGCTCAAAGTTCGTCCAATCGATCGTCAAACTTTCAAAGGCCCAAATAACAAACGAAGAACGAACGCACGCGACGATTTTTGGCGCCCAAAGTAAACGCGTCTACGAACGATCTAAATGTAGACAGATACGTGGCTTATGAGATAGAGGTAAACCGTTGTGCTCCTTCTTCCTGATCGATGCGTGTGTTGTTTCATCTAGAACCGGTCCTCTTTCGCGATTTTCAAGTAACCGTCTCGACAGAATGCATGGAAGTCCGGTTTCACGCTCGCGCCGTGTACCGGAGCTTTTCCGTCGATCAACCGGTCTAGGGGGAATGCAGGGCCGTAGCCAGAAGTGTTTTTCGGAGGGGGTTATGGGTTATCGGAAGGGATGACATTCGCCGAAAGGAGCATTAAGTCTGACTGCCACCTTGCCTGGAAAAAATTTCGGAGGGGGTTCGAATCCCCAAAACTCCCCCTGTGGCTACGTCCCTAGGGAAATGCAGGAGTTTTTTAACCGTACGCCTTCGGTCCCACTAAGTTTTCGCTTGAAAATTAGATGCCGAAGTATCCCTCCGACCTCCTTGTTGTGAGAAAAGTTCGCAGTTACAGCGTATTTAAGGACTCCCATTGATTCTGGAATTCCGTTCCTATTTCCAGTCATTGACTGACCGACAGACAGGCATGTTTTTTTTTTTTTTTTTTCTGTGTAGTCAAACACAACTTTAGGCAGGTTCGTCTATACACGCCCGCTGTTCCACGTATCCAAGCATGTGCAACATTGTGCATTAGAAAAAAAAAAAAAAAAAGAGCGCTATTGACTGGCAAACTGCTGTCGGCGCCATTTTTTGTCGCCGTAAGCATTGCCATGTCTACCGAGTCGACTGTCACTTTAGGTTCGCCTTCCCTGTTTCTAGTACACCACTTGCGTCTTCATCCTTTCAAAGGCGGCCGAAAGAGGCTGACAGGGCCCACATGGTAAAACGGAGGCGCACACGGCCAGCAGCTATCCCTCTCCATCCTCCGTTGGTTTCCCCCGGGGGGCGCCTGCCTCCCTCTCGCCTGTACGCCGCACCCGCGCCGGACGACGCCCCTCTGCGATGTCAACAACGAAGAGCCCGCGACACGGGTCGCGTGGCGAGGGAGGCTCGGGCCGCGCTGAGGAGCGAACGCCGAGGCGCCGCCAACCCAAGCCCAGGGGCAGCGGCCGCGGAGGGCGAAGGAGAGGCGGCGCCCGGGGGGCCGCCGAAGGGGGGCCGCGCTGGGGCTCGCGACGGCGGATGTGGGCCCACTTCCGAACCCCCTCGCCGCTTCCGGTGGCTGCAATGAAGCATCTGGAACACTCCTCGCCTCCTTCTCCTGCCGCACGGGACTCTCATTCAGCCTGGGCTCGGCCGGTTCGCTAGCAAATCTCGGTCCCACCAGGCGTGCCCGCGAGCTCGTCGCCCTGTCTGCCGGCCAGCTGGACTCCGGGCGCCGGTTCCCGGTAGCCGCGACTCTGCCTCGCGCGGCTTCCAGCGGCGCCCCGGACGGCCGCCGTCTCTGTCGCCGCTCCGACGGACATGAGTGTGCGCCACAGGGAGCCACCAGAGCCATGAGGGAGCCGCGTAGAATGACCTGGTCGCAGTTCAAAGGATGGGCCGCTTGTCTACGGAAAGGTCTGTGCACTGGCTTCCTCTTGCGCTGCGCGCATCGGGTTCGGCTGAGAAGCTAACGGATCGCGCATATCAGAGCCGAGTTATTTTGCGTGCGGCTTCTCGAAACAGCAACGGTCCGGCAGACTCGTCTTGCAGTCGCTTGACTACATTGTGTCAAACCCGGTGACGCTGTGCAGGTGTGCAGGATGCTAGATGTACACCCGAAACGCCTTTTCTATGCCGGCTGTACCGAATGAGCAGTCATCTTCCATCGCAGCCCATGACCATGGGAGTCCTGTGTGCTGGTTTCAATGCTATTGAAGGAGCTATGGGGCAACCATTTCTTCTCCAGAAATGCAATATTTCCATAACTAACGCCTGCTCGAGTGCAGCCCTTTCTGCAACTGAGCGAAGGAGAAAGTTCCCGGAAAACTTTAAGAGGAACCTTCTCTTTCGCCTTTTGTTTCGCTAACTAGTTCCGTTGTGTTCTGTATCTGCCGTTTGCAATGTATACTCGTTGCGCGCATGCTTTACGGCCGTTCCGTACCCCGCTGCATTGGATGAAGGCGATGCACCCGCGCACATTGTAGCGATGTGTTGTGCGAAAAGGTGCGATGTCCTGCGTGAGATTGCCCGTTCGTTCTCCGTATTTAAAAGCCTCGAAGTCATAATCCCAGGGCACATTTACTCCGCGTCCAAGGCGAGGTGTTCTACGTTTCGCCGACTTTGCTTGCTCCTGAATTAGTTAATGTTTTAATCCTCTGTTGTTTCATGGCTTACAAATGATCGTTACGAACGGATTCATAACCTCATGAATCCTTCAATACCATGAAGTCGGACATTTACACCTCCGGGATATCGATAAGCTCCGGAGTGCACGTACAATTGCTCTATCTATAATGCATCCAAGGATTAAGTTTCGTCTTTACGATCAATAGTAATGGTAATACTCACAATAATAAAACACTATTTAATGGTATGTCGAAGGACCAACGCCAGTATCCTAAAGATACGTCTCGTGCATCCGCATCCGGTCAGTTTTCTTTGCACACAGCCTTTTTCATGGAATCCAGCACTTAGACCCAATGCCTGATAGCTGCTACAGGACGGTGCTAAAGCAAAACTTGTGTCAGCTCTCCGGAAACGCGCTTTCGGCAGATCCGATACCATCAGCTCCCGTGAAGTCAGATAGTATCAGTACGCAGCTGCAACCTCTTCTACTTTATTTGTATTTGGGGGCCAGTGAAACAACATACGTACATACACAAAAAGGAAAAGCCCCAACTTGTGACGCCGGTCCCATCGTATCGCATCTATTGGGTATGCTAAACCAATTAACTTTTAAAATTATTAAACCTGAACTCTTCAAAACGATGCTGCGCATTTCCAACGCCACATTCTAGGAACGGCTGCCACTCCTGTGCGTTCGTTGTTGCAAATGGCTGAAACCGAAGTCCGTGCATACATCCGACAAAAACCGATCAGGTGCGTTTTATCTTTGTTTGTTTAATGCGTGGACCGCATATTCGGAAAATTATTTGCCGCGTGCATTGCCACGAGTGTCAGCGCGTGTAGCGTTGTTGCCCTTCCTGCCGGTATGAGGTTCGAGCTTGCAGCGACCGACCCTGCCGGGTCACTCTTGTGTATGTGACCTACATGAACCACACCATTGCGGTGTTGTATTCTTATTTTTTGTGGACACGCAAGGCTATGTACACATGAGCCATACTTCGAGCGTATGTATAAAAAAAATCCGTGGTCTTCCCTAGTTCATTTTTTCCCCTACGGCTGTGCGTTTTTTTTTTTTTTTTTTGGGGGGGGGGGGGGGAGTAGGGAGATAGGAGAGGAACTTACGCCGTATTTAAAGAAAGGCTGGTGTACGGCGCACCTCTTGGAAATTCACGCAGGTACGTGCAGGTAGCCTTAAGGAAGGTTATGCAGGTCGTCTCAGACAGGCTGCATAACTTTCTTTTGCTTAGCCTATAATATAGCCTATAGGCTAAGCGAAAGAAAAGCAGCGCGAGTATAAATTGAACGCTCATGCAACCACCAATTATTCGGGCTTTCTGTCCGCTCTACTTCTCCCTGGTTGGCGGTGACTTGGTGGGGTGACCGAAAGTTACCTCACTACCCCCATCCCATCATTGATCTTGGGAAGCGGCATAGGAGGAAGATAAGCCAGCAACGCTGCCCCTCTCACTCGGTGTGCGCGTCCGAGTTACTACATTGCTTTTTCGGCATTTATGTACTGTTAATTGCGCTTTGGTCGGCACGTATTTTAAAACGTGTGAGGCTATTGGGTGAAATCCCCTTTTTCGTTATATATAAACATATAAACATTATATATAAAGCATATAAACAGGCAAGCGGGATTTTTAAAATTACACTCCTATCGAAGGGAAATTCAGTTCAGTTTTCCCGCGTAGCATAGCGGTCGCCATCTGTTGGGAATTTCTTCAACCCGTAGTAGCCCATGTTAATCTATCATAAAATTGAATGATTCATGTAATTAATGTAGTGGTCAATCAAGGCATCGCCGGGTACAGTCACACATATTTATAGATTCCTTGGTGAGCTATTCGCCTCCTTGAGAAGGCAAATGTTCCTTCTGGGGAAAAAAATCTTAAATCCTCGTGATGCATCGTGTTTGTTTTAGCGCAAATGAAACCTCCCCCCCTCCCCCCCCCCCAAAAAAAAAGAAAAAAAGAAAACGTTGTTGTGTATGTGACAAGAGAGAGAGAAGGGGGATATACTGGGAATACATTTTAGAAGCAAGTGCCATTACTGTCCCCCGAAGTAGGGCCATAATGTATCTGGAAAAGATCGGCGCGCACTAAAAGAACACCATGGAGAGTCTAAATTATCAAACCGAAGGCTTGACGTCCAAAGATACATTTTTTTTTTGCTTTTAATCTTTCGCTGCTGCGAAAATATAGTTTAGCCGTTCCTTTACCGGAGTCACATCCGTTACAAAAAAAAAATGAGAAAAGACATCTCCTCGGACCGACAGATTTAGCCTTGTGGTTAGGCGGCTGAGCGCATCGAGTTATGCGGCCTCGCACAATGCGGGCAAATCGAGCGCCGAGGCCAGTGCGCCCCAGCGACGGGCCATCGCAGCCCCCAATTGACGCCAATCGCGGCAGATTCCGTGTCGCTCCTTTCCACAGCGGTGCATAGCACCCCTTGGGTCTCGGCCGTTCTTGGCTGGCGCCGTGAGTCCGTCCGGGCGAAGCGCCGCTGGGGACCCACTGCATGACGCGCTGAGGACACTTTCTTGCCCTGGCGACTGGCCCAACCCGGTTCAATGAGCGCCAGAGGTCAAAAAATACTCCCGCCAGTCGCCCTTTCAGTTCAGCGCAGTGCGCCTTCTTATAGTGGACACAGCAGGCCCCATGAAGGGAAGCGACAGGTTCCCCACGAACCGGAGGGGAGGGAGTGACAGCGATAGTTTACGAACTGTCGATATCAAATAACCCGTCGCTCTCCTGGACGTCCCCATAGTTCTCGTTCCCTGGTGCCAGCATTTCAATTTGAATCGTGAGACCTGCAGCTGAGCAGTTGGCAGTCGGGCCGCCTCATCCAGTATACAGAATGACGCGACGTGTATTTCTGGACGCCTCCCAATGGCGCAGCGTCTTTTTCTTCTCTTCTTTGATTTTCTTAACGTAACAGCAGCCTTTGGCAGTGACTAGTTGTTACTAACGCGTTACCGGTAACTAGTTACTTTTTGCAGTAACTTGTAACCGTGACTAGTTACTCTTAAGTGAGATGAACTTGTAACTGCAACATTGCTACTTTTTCGCACAGTAACTGTAATCGGAAATACCGTTGCAGTTACTTCGCTTTTTATAAAAAAATATCCAACAGCAGCAATCGTTAAGGGCCGACGTACAGTTGGCGCTTTCCACATTTTCGGATTACGTTCTTTCCCATGTCCTCTCCTCCTTTCGTCTTTCCACAACATTGCTGCCGCGCAGCTTAGGAAAGGACGTCGCGGATTATATTCGTGCAGAAGACAGAGGACGGACGTCGGTCTTTAAGGTGGTTTCTTAAAACTTTTCCTTCGTCTTTAGTCGATCGGAAAGAACAAAAAGGAAAAGAAACTGACAATAAGACCTCCGAGAGGAGGGAAGCGTACGGATGCCAAGTTTGAGAAACAACTCATCCTATGTTACAATGATTTATGCAAATAAATTTCCCAACACCAAGGGTGCATCAACAAAAGTTGGTGCAGCAAAATGAGGTGTACACAGCGATCGTTAATGTTAAGCTTGAGTGCGCCCCTTTTACCCTTTTCTGTTCCCTTCGTTTAGGGTTTTACCACGTGCTGTTTTAAGTATACCCGCATGCCTTCCTACGTTTCTATTTATAATAAACTCTGTCACTTCGTTTGTGATCTATTACTTATTTTATTCAGTAACGAAAAAGACGACGTCACTTTTTCAAGGTAACTCTAACAAGTAGTCTTGGAAAATCAGTAACTGTAACACCAACAGAGAGAGAGAGAAAAGGTAAAGGAAAGACAGGAATGTTAACCACGCTAAGGCCTAGTATGCTATCCTGCACGGGGAGAGGACAGAGTTTCTTGGAAACGTTCCAGAAGGTGTCTTGTAGTTGACCCTTTTTCTGCATGTCAGCGCGCCCTCCGCGTTAAATTTCCTTGGGTTTCTTATTATTCTTTATCGCGCTCGCGCTGCTCTTGTTAATCATTCTCCAAGTGATTTCCACCGCATTTTAATGATCGGGTCATCCTGAGCCCCAGTTTGTGTACAGATCCAATACAATTCCTGCAAGTCGGCTGCACAAAAAAAAATTATGCATAGACAACGCCCAATATGAGACCAAAAAGGACAAACAATGGGAAACACAGGTGGGGTCGTCGTTACCTGTGTGTAGGGCTGAGCCACGAGAATGGCGGCGCAACATCGCAACTACTCGTTCATTATCGCCAACATTCACCTGTTTTTGAAAGCGTACTGAAGTTCTACTTCGCTGGGCCTTTCGCAACATCCCGCCAACTTTCGCGCATCAAGGCGAGACAGAACGCGGACGCTTAATATGAAACAAGTTCGTCTAAACTCGGCTAAAGCTCGCCTTCGCTGACCGATTTTGCCTGTAATCCGCTAGGATACGAGAATCCCGGCAAAGAAACCAGGAAGTCTGACCTCTGATTTGGATTATTCGGTACGTATTCTTTTATAGACGATAGTCTTTCTTGGCCTACTTAAACCCAGAAATTTTGGTCTGTCTGTCTGTGACTCGATTCCGCCACCCGGCCAAAGCAAAATGCATATTGCGCAATAGTCTTATATACTCACAGCCAAATGTGAGCGTCGAAGCCCAGTTTATATGTTCATACTTGTCAACTTTGCTGAACATGAACAAGACATTACTCAAATACAGGACCGAAAATTAATACACAAGGGATATTTACAGTGCTCCTTTATTTAAAAAAAAAATTCATGGATGCATGGTTTTTCGATAGCAAATGATATTCTACATCTACTGCAGCAAACCGCCACCTCCTGGCGGAATATGAAAAATCACGCCGCAACAGCAACGAAAGGTTCCTCTAGCTAGGTTACACGTTCTGCTTGGAACGCACGTGGAGCACGGCAACGCGGTTCTATAAACCTTGAAGTCGGCCGCCTCGATTCACGCGCGTCTCCGCCGTACTGCAGCGCTGGCATCGAGGAATCCGGCCTGTAGCAGTCGCCTTGAGCGACTGCTCAAGGCGACTGCTACAATCGCCTTGAGCGAACCTTTAGTGTGTTTACCTTGGGATGAGCGCGACGGTACAGGAACAGCATGATAGGTGACCGGAAAAGCAAAGGGGGGCATTTCCTTGCCAAATGTCTACAAAGACTATCGTCTTTTGACGACATTTGCAACGAAAGGAGCAGATACGCGGCCAATTTTTTACCCTGGCTTAAAGTTATCTTGTCATGTCTCCTGCTGGTTTTGAGCTGTGGCAAGATCCCTAAATACAACCTTTGCAGTTATTGCATTAGGTCACGTATTCTTTTCAATTATAAGGACATGAAGCCAATATACCGACCCCCGATTACCGCGAAATTGGTTGCAGAAGATGCACCTTCATGCTACGCTCAGTAGGCGCCTAACACTAGAATTGCCTTATTCGACTGGCGCAAAATATTGTTCCAATTCCGTAAGGTGCCATATTTCATGCTGTTATGTACCTTTGCCATTGGACCGTTTTTGTTTTCTGCTGTATTTTTCTTCCCTTTTCCACTTCCGTCCTGCCGCTGTCTAAAGCGAAGCCCAGGAATACTCAAGCTGTGTTCACAGCTATTGTTTCCCTGGTGTCTGCTCGCAACGCTTTGTTGCAAAATAAATTCAGATTTAAGGGTTGATTAATGTCAAGCAGAATTAATTGATGACACTTGATAACTCCTTTAAAGCACGTAAACAATATTCCAGCCGTTACTGTGTGGTTTTCTGAGCCAAAACGTACTTTATATATATTGTTAAAAGCGCATTGTCGCTCTGTTTCAATGTCACGACCACTTCGCCTTCGAGCCTGCAAGAGATTCTGCAACACCCTTCCTAAATTGTTTTTCTAAATCATAAATGCTTTCAGAACGTAGTGAACAAACACATCTAGTATTAGACTAGGGGGTCGCAAAGTATCTCAGCCAAAAATTACTGCTCTACGCCCATCAGGTAACTTAGAAACTTGTTCAAAACAATTCTCTCTTTTCTGGTCCTGGCGTTCTTGTAGCGCTCAAATTACGTCATCATAGCAACGCAGGAGCTATTAGCCGGCTTCCTTTCTCTTTCAGCAAT